>NW_026652280.1:39469745-39965458 GCF_009828535.3 Hylobates moloch
TCACATTAGACGTTGCTAACCTTTGGAAGCTATGAAAGTCAGTTTGAATAATTCCACTTGGTAGCAGTTTGCACGAATATTCAACATCAAAAGTTTTATTCAGTCAATGCTGAGAAAAGGAAGTTCATATTCTCAGGAAGAATTATTATATCCCCCTATATGATTGCAATCATAAATTTGAAATGTATTAAATATAAATGCAAAATTTTAAAGAAAGAATTAAATGGTTTGAAATGCCAATAATTCTTAGGCTAAAAAATAAAGATTGTCCAGGTCGAGGGATCACTTGAGGTCAAGGGTTTGAGACAAGCCTGGCCAATATGGTGAAACCTCATCTGTAATAAAAATACAAAAAAAAAAAATTACCTTGGCGTGGTGGTGCATGCTTGTAATCCCAGCTACTTGGATGGCTGAGGCGGGAGGATTGTTTGAACTTGGGAAGCGGAGGTTGCAGTGAGCCAAGATTGTGCACTACAGCCTGGGCAACAGAACAGAATGAGACTCAATCTCAAAAAAAAAAAAAAAAAAAAAAGATTGACAAAACAAAAAGTGAAATAAAAGATTAGAAACATACCAGTGTAATCTTAAAACGTAAAATAAAAAAGCAGAAAAATATATGCCAACATTTTTGTTACTGTGGTAAAATATACTTTTATAAAACATTTACTATTGAATATTCCTAGTAAAATTTTTATCGGTTCATTTTTAAAATATTAAACATTTGGTGAAATAGTTATTCGGGAAATTAATCATTTGATGAATCAACTTTCAGCTGCTTCTAGTGAATTGACTCACAACTAAATAATAATCACCTAAACCAAAGTTATGAGATTAAAATCTCATGGAAAAGAACAAAAAGTTGCGAGAGATGAATACCAATTAAAAAAATAGAGTCAGAGACAGTTAAACCATTTGCCAAAGTATCCCAGCTAGTTAGTATCCAAACTAGCACAGAGTTCAAGTGAACAGATTTGTCTTCTGGTGTCTTTTCAGCTTTGTACCCCTTGTTACAAGAAACAAAGAGGTGGAAAAATATAATAACTATCTTGGTTCATTTTGTGAAAAATTATTACACAATGCCTCCAATGCTGCTCAATGATGGTATTTATCTCTGGATATGGAAGAACAGATTATTTCTGCTTTCTTCTTTGTGTATGTGTGTGTCTTTTTTTGTATTTCATAATTATTTTCAATTTATATGCTTTTATTACATTGAGAAAAATCAGTACAATTTATTATGTTTAATGTAGAAAAGTACTTGGAATAGTAACCTATAGTAACATATACTTAGTTCATTGATTTGTTAAATTTACATTATAATAAATAACTTACTTGCTTGATGGGAATATGTTTTTGTCAATTTACACAGTCCATGGTTCCAAAGATACTTTAAGTAGTAGAGTATTGTTGTTTTATTATGTTTAAGTATTACCCAAACAAGATGTATGAGTGAGAATAAGCAAAGCTTATACTGATATAACAAGTAACCTCCAAATCTCAGAAAGTTTATATTTCTTCCTCAAATAAATACAATGTATGAATATACGTGGGTGTGTGTGTTTGTGTGTTGTCAGGGCTAGGATGGCTCTATTCCATATTACCCACTGATGAACAAGAGAAGAAAAAAGAGAATTGAGAATGGGCTTTTTTGGTCAGAAAGTAAGTTTATTTTTGTTCACTTTTCATAAGTCATAAAAATTACATGGCTCGCCTCATGGCAAGAAAAATGAGCAGTGTAGCCTTTTCAGGTTCAGGTAAGAAAGGAAAGTGGGCTATTGATGAATGGTAGTAACGCATACCAGATGAGACATTTTTCTTTTCTTTTTTCCTCAGTTATGAGGGTTTTCTAAAGCCTGATGCCATCTTGGAAAATTTCTCTTCCCCTGTACTTTGAATCTAGTGGCTCTGGTTTAGCCCAGAAGTTTAAAAAAAAAAAAAAAAAGGACATTCCTTTGACATCTATCAAACTCTGAGGATTAGGGGAGGACAAATGAGACATAATGTATGTAAAGCACTTTGACTAGCTCAGCAGGAAGGAGCTATCTACATTCAAGGCACTATTAAAAAATATGCTGATGAAACAACCCCTAGAAAGATGAAGCAAAAGAGAAAAGAAACAATTGTCAGCCCCCGTCTGCCTCCCTCAATTTCCCAAGGACCAAAAAACAGCAAGACTTTCCAACATTGTCATCTCATGTTAATCCATTTTCAGCGGTTCCATGACTTTAGCCGCTCCGGCCAATACCAGTATATCAATAGTATCACAATGACCAACTAAAAGATTCTCTACAGAGCAAGTTTGACTCTCTCTCTGGAATCCTTAGAACATTAACAAGGATATTGTCTGCCTCTGTAACTTTAAAAGTCATTATGATTAGCATCTCCTGTGTTTAGTCAGTGTCCACTCTGCTGTTGACTGGCTAGATTTGCATATAAAATGCCTTATGCAGATAGCTAGGTCCTCTCCTTATGTTTAAGGAAAATTAGCTGTTGGAGAGTAAAAACTAACCCCCAGTTTGAAGAGGCAAGATAATGCAAATGAGGGGAGATGCAAATCTGGCAGTTTGTGTCAATGTAAATAAATCCCTTAATAAATAATTCTTATAAGAAAGGGGAAAAAAATAACAGCAACAACAAAAATCCGCTACGTGGGAAGGGCTGCATGCTTTAGTAAGTGCTCATGACTTTATGAAAGGCTCCTTCTCTTACATTGGTATTATTTTCTCTTCCCATGTTTTCTTAAACAGAGGAAATGACATGGGCCTTAATTTAGAAAATTTTACAGTTCTTTAGGATATATTTTTAAAATCTGTAATTGAAAGGATTCTAGTAGATGATATTAACGTCCTTCAATTACTTTTTTGTATATATGTGATATGGTTTGGATTTGCTCCCCCACCTAAATCTCACGTCCAGTTGTAATCCCCATCGTTGGAGGAGGGACTTGGTGGGAGATAAGTGGATCATGGGGGAAGATGTCCCCCTTGCTGTTCTCATGATAGAAGTGAGTATTCTCGAGAACTACTTGTTTTAAAGTGTGTGGCACCTCCCCCTTTATTCTCTTCTCCCCCTGCTCTGGCCATGTAAGACGCCCCACTTTCCTCTGTGCCTTCTGCCATGATTGTAACTTTCCTGAGGCCTCACCAGCCATGCTTCCTGTATATAGCCTGTGGTACTGTGAGCCAATTAAAACTTTTTTCTTTATAAATTACCCAGTCTCAGGTAGATCTTTATAGCAATGCGAGAACGGACTAATACAAGATTACAACAGGAAAAGCACAGCAATATCTCCAAAACCAATGTTGTGTGCTTTGATCACTTTTGTAATGTTCTGTCAAATTTCGGATCCAAATTTATGCTTCAGAATAAGCTACTTGTTTAGATTGCGTTGATACAGCCCTGCATAAGTTATATGGTTACATTTAAGGATTGTGTTGCAGTACCAAGAAACCTGTCTTTCTGTCCTTGTGACTCTCTGGAACACAAATAAACAAAGTTTTAATAAGTAGATTCTTGAGACTAATTAAGTGCTCTCTAACTGTCAAGCTGAATATCAGTGGGACTTGAGAAAGGAGCATTTCTACCCATGCTACAAAAAGACAAAAAACAAAAAGCCTTTCCGAACACAATTTATATAAACATGAAATGTTGGGTCTCAGAACATGATACCCCAAAATATGGCACCTTGACAATTGAGAAAAACTGCAAAAGTGAGGTCAGTCTCACTTTGCTCACCTTTGTCTGTGAGGCATGGTCATAAAGGAATTCTCAGACTTACCTCACCTGAAGTAGGTCATGAGACGCTCATTCTGGAGGGCTCCCGATCTATATTCAGAGGCAAGGAATGCCACACAGAGAGGCTAAGAATAATCTGAATAAACAGGTCTTGCTGAGTCCCCTTTCATTTATTACCATTAATTAGGTCATATCTCTTTTTATCCAATTATATGTCTACATGATGATCCATTTTTAAAGAAACCTAAGCATAAAAATACACTATTTGCCATAGGTCTTTGGGTCTTCAATTCTGAAGGCTCTGTGTCACATAAAACTTTGATTGATAAATTTGTTATGCTTTTCTCTTGTTAATCTGTCTTTTTTTAATAGGGATGTCAGTCATGACCCTTTTGATGAGTGAGAGAAAGATATTAGTTTTTCTCCCCTACAGAAAGAAAGTAAAATAAAATGGAATTTTTTTCTTTCATAACCGTTTCCTAGCATCATGTCCCCTCAATATTGTGAATCCCAAATAACGTACTGAGTGAAGAGTGCACAACAAAGAGAGACGAGAGAAATCAGATTGGTGTTGTGAAATCCTGCCATACATTCATTTTCTGACCATTGTATCATGTGATGATCACTCGAGTTGAGTGGTTGTGTCTTTCTCCCATATCAACCTCTATCAGATGACTGCCATAAATATGTAGAGTAGGTGGCTCTGTGTAATGGTAAAAGAAGTATGGCATTCAAGATGATCATGGAAAAGAAATATTATCTAGACCACATCAACTTAATGAGGATCCCAAAATGCTCCATAACTCTGATAGAAGCTACTTTTGACAGGTTACATTGATTCCTAAAAATTAATTTATTCATAGAAAAGAAAGCATTTTCTCTCACTCTTTCAGAAAAAGCCCCACTAGCATGCACACACACACACATTTCCTTTTACTCTGAATAATGATTTGTTTTTCTTTTACTCAGTCATAACTAACCTTTCCTTTTTATTTACTTTCAACAGAGGGAGGGACAAGACTTTACACTGTAACTAGCTAACTCTTAAGCAGTTAGCTAATTCCTTGGTGGCTGGCTGAAAATAAAGCTTCTATTCCTTTCCAGGGTCTGAGATTTGCAGTAAAAGTGGATCCAAAGACATCAAACTGATGACATTGACTAGTGGCAAGATAGTTCTGCTCCTATTCCCTTTCTTCCCTCCTTCAATACCCCATAAAAAGAGTTGAAAGGTTTAGCTCTTAATAACTAGAGAGATGAGAATACATGGTGAAAAAAACAAAATATTAAAAGGCAAACCCTATACAACTTTCAGAAGGAATCTAAATTGCAAAGCTTGAAATCAGCAGGGTCTCCCATAATGGTTTTTGGAAATACGGTACTTAGTTTTGCTTTCAGCCCCATTTGTTCTCACATTTTTCTAAAATAAATTATTATTCTTTTCTCAATTATCTTAATCTCATACTTTACTTTTCTTAAATTGAATAGATAAAATATAATTATGTTTTGAAAATTCTACCTTCTCCTTAGAAGAAAATTAGAGCCCTCCTTTATATGTGGCTAATTGAGGGCTGGGGCCTGCTAATGTAGGCAGATAACCACCTTAGATATTTAATCAGAAAAAAAAAGATTTTGTTTTTATGTAAGTGTCAAGCAAGCATTATCTGTAACCAAGATTTTATTTATTTCTTTTTAATTCATTTTTTTAAAATGTATTTTCCAAATTGCAGCTACCTTGGGTTTGAGGACACTGTCCCTCACTTGAACATACCACTCCGCTGGCATTCTGCTGTTATGTTAAGTATTTTCATAATTAAGCAACAATAATTTCTCAGCACTGTGTGCCTTGAAATGTTCCCCCAAAAACAGAAGTGCATAGTCATAAAAGCACGCCTATTCTCAAGCACAAGTGTGAAGAATGAAATTAAAACTATCAGCAGCCTGATACCTGTTCCTGGCAGAGGAAACTGATTCCCCTTTGATCTGTCTGTTAGCAAAGTAGTCAATGGGCATGTCTTTACCAATTTCTCCTTCCTCTTCAGCATGAAGTTTCTGCAGAGCTTCAAACTGTTCTTGTACTAAACAGCTTAGGCAATCACTTGGAACCACTTGCAATTAGGAACAATTAACCTCCTTTTCTCAGAAATTGTATCCTTAAATATTTCTTTGGTTTTAGTACTCTTCATGTTGTGTTGAAAAAAGTACAGATGGTAGTAGAATGAGTTTTAAGATAGTAACAGTTCAGAATAAAATGTTTTATGAAATGACAGAAAATACAAGAAATTTAGAACCTGAAAGAATTTTAGAGATTGTGTTCTCCTGCAGATTTTAGAACTTGACTCTGCAGAACTCTAAGTGAACATAGCTCAGTGAAAAGAAAGCTGAACACCTTGAGCTCTGCCACTTTGCCCCAGCCAGCATGGTTCTGCTCAGTCTGCTCAATACTTCAGAGTCTGTGATAGAATAGAAAGAACAAAAAAGAAATTTTTCTTTGTTTCAGAAAGAAAAATCCATTACTAAAAGGATAAACTATATATGTAAAACTATTGTTATATTTGAAAACCACTAATTTAACCAATGCATCCATTTGAAAGTTGAAGAAGCAAAGTCCCAAAGTTGTCTAAATAAAACAGTAAGAGCTCAAACTAGAAATCTGCCTGTTTTATATCTAATTCTATTTTCTGTTTTTCAATATGATACTGCCTTTGTCACTTGTCACTAAGCTGGTGAGACAAATAATTCGAAGAAGTGGGGGTGCCAGGTGCAGTGGCTCACGCCTGTAACTCCAGAACTTTGGGAGGCCAAGCCAGGCAGATTGCTTGAGCTCAGAATTTCAAGACCAGCCTGGCCCACTACATATTTTTGTAAATAAAGCTTCATTGAAACATAGCTATGTTCACTCATTTTTTCATATTGTCTATTGCTGTTTTCATGCTTTAATGGCAGAATTGAGCAGTTTCAGCAACAGCTATATGACCATTTAGAGCAAGAAATTTGAATGTAATGGGAATATATGCTAAATATTAATAAGAAACAAAGGAGGAATAAGGTCCTTGATTATTGTGAGGTGCCTTAAAGGCAAGCTAAAGAATTTTGACTTTGATCCATAGGCAATAGGAACTATTGTGGATTTTTACTTAGAAGGGGAGTGATGTGATGAACGACATACTTTGGAAAGCTTTATAAGGCATAATGAGGAGGAACTATCAGAGCCTTGAGAGAAAAGAAGTAGATGGAATGTTATTTCCTTTGTGTCCCTCATATCTTCTTTCATATCTGTGGATTTAGCAACTGCTCTCATGGTAGGATAAAAGCTGTGACTCAAGAGTAATGTGATAATGAAATGCATCTCCTTCTAACTCTCTAGTCATGCCACATGTCATAGAATACACTGGATCACACCCACTGCACCACCAAAATGCCCATGCTTGAAAAACTGTGATAGGAAGAAACAAGTTCCGGCACCTGGGAAAGGAAACATTGGCAGAGAAGAAGGAAAGTGTCACAAGGGAGGTTGATTCATGCCAGAGACACCCTCAGCCACTTCCCAGTTAGATCACTGGCGGCCTTTATGCACTCAAATGAGGCTCATGATCAGAAAGGATTGGAGAAATAATTATTTGTCTAAGAGTTGCCCAACTGGCAGAAAAGCTGTCCTCTGGATGAGTGGGGTTGGAGTTGAATAGTTTGTTTTTGTTGTTGTTTTTTTGTTTGTTTGTTTGTTTTTGATGGAGTCTCGCTCTGTTGCCCAGGCTGGAGTGCAGTGGTGCGATCTCTGCTCACTGCAAGCTCTGCCTTCCGGGTTCACGCCATTCTGCTGCCTCAGCCTCCCGAGTAGCTGGGACTACAGGCACCCGCCACCATGCCCAGCTAATTTTTTGTATTTTTAGTAGAGATGGAGTTTCACTGTGTTAGCCAGGATGGTCTCGATCTCCTGACCTCATCCTCGTGCCTCGGCCTCCCGAAGTGCTGGGATTACAGGCGTGAGCCACCGTGCTCGGCCTGGAGTTGAAAAGTTTTATGAGACTGAACTTCAACTCGATCCCAAAAGTTGGCTGGGCACAGTGGCTCACATCTATAATCCCAGCATTTTGGGAGGCCGAGACGGATGGATCACTTTAGCCTCGGAGTTCAAGACCAGCCTGACCAACATGGCAAAACCCCATGTCTACTAAAAATACAAAATTAGCCAGGTGTGGTGGCGCATGCCTGTAATCCTAGCTTCTCAGGAGGCTGAGACAGGAGAATCGCTTGAACCTGGGAGGCAGAGGTTGCAGTAAGCTGAGATTGCACCACTGCACTCCAGGCTGGGCAATAAGAGCAAAACTCTGTCTCAAAAAAAAAAAAAAAGTCACATACTTTCCTCATTCACTTTGCCTTGGTGAGTCAATGAGTAACCATGGGGATCCCTAATGGTATTCGGGGCTCCTCTACTTTGCCATGCCCTTTTCCTCCTTCACCTGTATTAATTCACACTTTTAATTTTCATTTGATGTTTCAACACTTGTTTATCTATTTTCAACCATATACTTCCTCAATTTGTTCAAGTCCATTCATTTGAGGATGAATTTTGTGATGGATGAGCAAGTCGTTGCCTCATGTCTTCCAGGGTACTTTCACAGTTCTAGTCATTGTATGGTTGCTTAAAGAATGTGAGAGGGTATTCTACTGAATTAATTTTGCTGTTGGTGAAATTAGAGGGAGACCATTTAAACAAACAATTATATAGTCTACATGTCAGAAAAGAAGTGTGGGATTGTCGAAGACATAGTGACTTAAAGACCTTTGACAAGACCAGTTAAATCTCAAAGAAAGGTGAGTTCAGCCATCATCGCAGCCCAGGGAAGGGAGCCCTGTCCCTCACTTTCCTAGCAGGCTGCTCCTTGTTTGCTCTTCCGGCTCTGGTGAATGCTTCAGTTTGCAGCAGGCCCTATAGCATTACCATGCATAACAATCTGTCACTATTATTCATGGCTTTTCTCCAGTCTCCACACTTTTGACATTGCCATTAAAGAGATTCAGTGTGCTTAGTAGCTCTTTAAAAAATAAATAATTGAAAGCTAAATTATATTAAACTGAGCCAATGCTGACCCCTTCACCTCAGTCCATTGCTATCTCCTTAAATGTATTCCTTCTTAAATCATATTGTAATTTGAAGATGCTGAAGTCTAAGTTTTTTGACTCAAAGGCAGTTCCTTCTGATGCATAATTCATTTTCACTTTGTTACTGGTGCTGCGCACACAATCGCTTTTTTGGCAGCTAAATGTAGGATGAAATCAACAACTCTGTAAAGGGTGAGGAATCTGAGTGGACATCTTGGCGGAAGAAATATTAAGCATGTCACAATGTTTTGTACTCTGTCTGGTGAAATGGAGACAAAAACCTCCAACAATCCTCAGTTAATGGGAGAGAATGGCGTTTTACAGCTGAAAATTATCTACCACTGATGTCATGCTGATGTCGCATTTAATTATTCTACACATTGCAGAAGACAATGACTTCTGAATGTTTTCAAGCCTCACAATTATTTGATGAGCATCTTTTTGGAGTTTTGCTGTTTGTAAGAAAGAAAGCTCCCTTGGTTCGGTTTGCCTGTCACTCTCATATTCCCTAAGGGGTTCCAATCCCCAACCAAACATATGACCTTAAAGCAAACAGAAACTAGGCAGGGATGTCTCAGAGTGAAGAGATTGTCAGCATAAATAGGAGTTTGGATATTTGGAATATTAGGTAAAATTAGAGCTGTGACTGAACTTTAAGTTGGCCTTAAAATATGAAGCAAAGGGACCTAATATTATACACATCCAGAGATGTACCATTTCATTGGAGCTTTAAAAACACATGTCGTAGGCTGAGTGGCATGGCTTATGACTGTAATGCCAGCACTTTGGGAGGCCTAGGTGGGAGGATCATTTGAGCCCATCAATTTGAGACCAGCCTGAGCAACATGGCAAAACCCCATCTCTATCAAAAAAATAAAAATTAATGATACAAAAATTATCCAGGCATGGTGGTGCACACCTGTAGTCCCAGCTACTCAGGAGGCTGAGGTGGGAGTATTGCTTGAGCCCAAGAGGCAGAGATTGTAGTGAACCAAGACTGCACCATTGCACTCCAGCCTGGGCCATAGAGCAAGACCCTGTCTCAAGAAAACAAAAACAAAGTGTATTCTTTCTTCAAAATAGTTGTGAAATCAGAAACTTTGCTTCTGGTGCCCTCACATTGCTTTAAAAAAAAAAAAAGTGCTGAACATTTGACACATAAAATTTAGCAACATTCGTGCTAAATGAATACCAGAAAAAAAATTAAAATTGCTTAACATTTTAAAAATATATTATCATAAGATTTCATCAGTGAGCACCAAAAACAAAAAATGTGCTCTACTACATTTCCTAATCTTTACTCCCTGTCCTATTTCCTATCTTGGGGAAAATTCCACCACTAACTCTTCCCTCAGCTCCTACCTTTTTGGCAAGGCCTTTTTCAGGTACTAGGTCATGACTGTCTGTGATGTGAGCATTCCAAATGCATAATTATATATCCATTGTTTCAAATTTCACAATCGAGGACCATGAAGAAGACTGTGTGAGCATGAATGTGTGCAAGTGTGTGTGTAAAATGCAGGAGGAGGAGGATAGACAGTATGCCTTCTATTTCTAGTAATTAAGCTGTTACCTTTTCAGTCTATTTATAACCGTGTGCTGCTGTATTGCATTGACTCTTTCTGAACATCCTGATAGAAGACAGTTGAAGATAAATTTTCAGAAACAAGGGATAAACAATCCAAAAGGTTAACTGGTTGGAGGGACTGCTTGATCAGGGCTGATTAAAAAAAATAAATCTTTGTAACTTGATGCAAGGACAATGAGTGACTAAGGTAGGACACAGAGAGGAACATTGTACATTCCTCTCTCATCCATTCAGAGTGACAAATTTGAGAGGGAAGAGATTTATGAGGTTCAAGGGTACCTGTGGGATAAAATTTAGTCAATCAGTCAACATACTTACATGGAATCCTGAAATGAGCAAGCCCCATGTTAGGCACCAAAGGAATATCTGAGAACTGAAAGACAGCCTGAAACCCTCGTGGAATTTCTTAGGTGATAACAAATATCTCAAAGTCTTGAAAGAGACACTGAAAGTGCAGTATCAGATAACTCACATGAACACTTTTTAAATGATCTAATCCACATCTCAAGAATCAGAATCCCTCTTGGTCACAAATGAACCCCATTATTTCAGCATGCCCTTTAAGATTAAGTAGTATTCATTCATAGTTTTTCTGTTTACAAAAGTGTCTTCAGGCCAAGGACAACGGCCCTTCTGCTTGGGTGTGTATGTGTGTGTATATTCTGGCTTGTTTATTCAGTAAACTAAAAAGGAAAATTGATTTTAGCAGACCATGTCTTTTTTGTTCTAAATTTGATGAAGGATGGAAGAGGTTTCCTAGGTAGTGGATTGACCATAGATTATCTTTGGCCTGGATATTGCAATACCTGTGAAGGCAAGAAACCTCTGGAATATCACAGCCCCTCCTAGCCTTGCCCTCTCTGGATATCAGTACAGGTTTATGATGCTTCATAGGCAATAATCCTGTAACTAAAGAATGGTTACTTAAGTAAGTCCAATCAAGCCAATGGTTGCAAGAAGATATTTTTGTTGACTTTGTCCTCTACTATCTCTTTTGGCATTTCCATCCTCCCTCTTCTCTTTCATTTTATTAGAATGTCTCTTCTACTGAAAGAGTTGTCTAAAAGATCTACCTACCAATATAATTAAGCCAGGTGACAGACAACATAGGTCATGATACTAGTATTTAAATTTAATAAGGATTTGCAAAGAAAAGATTAAATTCTCTAAGATCCAAAATATTAACTTGATTAAAGCAAGAGTTTGAAAGGCATTTTGAAAGTTCATCTGATCCCACGGCTTGTTAGGTGCACAGCCTCACTCAAATACGGGCTACTCAGGAAGTTCAGCCTAATTCCTATTTAACTCAATATGGGCTTATATAATTCCCCTTTAGAGAATCTAGAAAGGAAATATGAAAGCACTCTACTTAATTTTCAAAAAAACAAATAACAACAACAACAAAAAACCAGATACTTGGAAAGACTAATGAAATTCTTTGTAGAAGATTAGTGATATATATTGACTCTATTTAAATAAAAAATAAAAGTCATACTTGTAAAACACAAAAGTTAGAAAATCATTTACATTTTCTTCAAAAAGCAGTGTTCTAATAAAAATAACCAGTTCCAAGATCAACACTTTTATCCCCTTAATTGTTAGCAGCAATGATTTATTATCTCTCTTCAGTTTTCTTGACCCCTTCACAGAATGCACATACATTCTATTTATCTCATTGGTCCCTAGTACAAGAATCAGTTAAGTGTTTTGTATGATCCAAAAGCGAATATTTATTTGACATTTCAAAGGGTTATAAAAACAAACAAAAAGCAAAAATGAATACATAAAAGACTGACAAAAGAGACCATAAGTAGCCTGCAAAGCCTACAATATTTACTATATGGCCTTTTATTAAAAAAAGTTGCCAGTCTTTGTTCTAGTAAGTAGAGCTAACCCTGTAAGTATGGACAAAATTCCTGAAAGATAAAGCAATGGTCAAAGCTGGAGAAGCCTGTGAATTGTGCTTTGATAAACACTGGCATTTGATTAAATGGTGAAGCTAGAAAAGGCAGTAGAAAGAAATACGGGAGGACTCTTATACTCAAAAAAAGTCATTGAACATGAAAAAAAAATGCAGGACAAAGAACTCAGATATGCCACTGATGGACTCTGTTTGTGGTACTGAAACCAATGGGAAAACACCAGAAGCTGTCGGATGATGATATTCAAAGGTCACACTCATCTAAGCCTATATTACAAGTTCAAGACATAAGACTGAAAACCTGAGAAAAATTTGCTGCCAAAATGGGACAGGAAATCAGAAGAACTCACAAGCAAGAAATGTCAAACCAGATGAGCAGAAATATTGGTGACTTGGAATATAAGCCCAAAAGTTAAACAAGGGCTATTGGCTGCTTTTAAAAGGGACTCCAAAGACAAGATGAGTCTCCTAATACCATATTTTTCTTTTAAATGGTATGCAACTGTGTTTGCCATTTGGAATATGTTTTCACTTTATGTCCTGCCTGTATCTAAAATGCAACATTTCTAAAATTTAAACGATCATAATGCTCAAAAAATTAGCTCCTTTTCTAGACCATTGGAGGATGGTTGATTTTATCCACCACCCACCAGGTGAATTGGTGAATTGGTGTGTGGCCAACTCCCTTAAGAATCACCTTGGTCTTGGCCTCGGTCCAGTGCAGCAAAGAAATCTATCATCCTGTTCAACTCTGCCTCAAATAACTTGTAGGCAAAAGTGACATGTGCCTGTCTGTAACATCAGAAAAGCAAAGAAAGGTGATGTACTGAGTAACAAAGCAAATTTCCCCCAGATGTTTCCATGGAATCAACAAAATTAAGGTACATTAGAAAAAGAGAGTGATAAACCTATGTAATATAACCTACATTTCTCAGCTTTGAACTATAATATTACAGACTGAACTAAAGTTCTGTAAGTACATTCCAGGCTCCTACATTATAGTGATGTCAGCTCTTCTCAACTGAGCAATTGTCTAGATAGTAAACCACATACGAGTCTGAGGTAGAGCTTGGAATGAGCTTATGCATACTATGAGGATGCTATGAGTACCCAGGTGCTCAAAAAGAAGAAAGATGAAAAGGGTCAGAGTACCTCACAGATGTCTATTAAAAAATAATGTGAAACATTCAAGGAAGGGATTACGTGCTAAAGGAAGAGTTTCCCCTTTAAAGTCATCTCTTCTTATAATTGTGATACAAAGATCAATATGCAGCTCTGGTGACCCTTCTGATTTCACCAGACAGAACTGAAAATTAGTCTTGTTATTTTACGGATCTCAAGGTTTTATATATATACAGATATATATACATATATCTGTATATATATATATACGTGCATATATATATCTGTATATACATATACATGTGTATATATATATATACACATGATACTTTGAGATCCATAAATATCTCAATATCCATAAATAGCTCAAGGTGATATGTATATATATGTACACACACACATATATATGAGCTTGAGATCCATAAAATATATATATGGATCTCACATATATATAATGTATATATGTGTGTATATATATGATGTGTGTATATATGATATATATATGTGCGTGATATACTGACAATAGATATACTGACAATAATGATATACTGACAATAGAATATCATCATATATGCATATGTACATCATATATACACATACATATATACATCATATGTGATGATGATTGCCTGATTGCCAGGATATCATTATTCAACTCATTCATTCACCTTAATCACTTGGCTTCAGGTGCTTTTGCTCTTAAAAAAAAAAGTTGATTCTAGGGCTGGGGCATCTTATATTAAAAACCATAAAATATTTAAAACGTTAAAAACATTCTCCTTGACCCAGTCAAACCTTATGTGCAAAGAGCCTTGTATGCAAATGTAACCTATTAGAGATAATAAAATGCAGACTCTAATATTTCTTTTTACCTTTAAAAGCAGTGTGGTTTTGGGGTGTTGGCAGGAGAAGGGACACAAGGTACACGTTACTCACTCATCACTTGAGATCACCTCTTTCCTTATAGCACAAGGACTCTAAACTTCCCCTGTTTGAAAATCTGCCCCATTGTGTTTGCCTTGCCTCTTTCAGTAACTATCATTTTTTAAAGTTTAAGTATCTCTGGACAAGTTATCAAATGCTATCTGTGTGCTTTAATAAGAATGATTTCGTTAGATTGCTTCCTCTCACTGGCGAAATCAGAATAGCATGAGAAGACTATTGATCTGAAAGTGAGAAAAGATGGGTCATGAAAAAGGAGCAAGGAGGACATGTATCTTGAAGGGATGAAGAAAAATAAAGGCAAACTTCAATGATGTTGCAATTTTACTAGGGCTTGCTCTGACCACTCTGGTTCTTTGGCTGTTTCCCTTACCTCCTGAGGTTAAGCCTGACTGATTTTCTTTTCTCTTTAAAATAGTGTTCAGCAAACACCACACATGTGTTGAGTTTGAAAGGAGAAGAATGCTATGAGCTCTCAAAGGGGTGGTGAAAATTATAGGTAGCAAAAATGTAATTATCCAACTTGGAGTTTTTCCAGGCCGGATCCACCTGATCAGAGACATTAGAGCAAATGCATTACACTTTTAAAAAGTCTCCTGCTGAGCTCACTGAATGAGAGTAATATCATATCGCCTATGGTTCTGGTAAATAAAAAGCATCATTAACAATAACACAATGTGAAGAGCCTGCTGAAATGATATACTGTATTTAGCCACGATGGTCCATCAAAATCATGAGCCTGGCTTTGGAAAGGGCTGGACGCACTGGAGGGGCAAACAGTGATAATTAAAAAATGCAGTCAGAGTGAGAGCAAAAATCTTTCTAGCTTCTTCTTACAGGAACTTTCTTCTTCAAAAACAATCACACTTGGAAACTTATTCCACTTCAGAATAGGAGAGGGTATTGTACTGAATGTGTGTAAATAAAAGGGTTTGTTCTATTCTGGCACAGTGGCACAATCTCCAAATCAAGGCAAATGCATTTGCAGGGATGGGTCTCTGGCTGGGTAGAGAGCTGGCAAAGCTGAGAATAAAAGAGAGATCAACAATGGATGGGGAACAATGAACGTGTCATTCCCCATTCCGAACAGACTAATTTCATAAAATTTACAAATATTTTGAAATATTTTTAATATGCAGATATTGCCTATGATATTATAAGTCATGAAAGAAGTGTGACATGCTGCCTTTCTGAAAATCATTATAATCTACTTAGGGGATGGGGCATGGAAATTATAACATGAGAAATAGGCTAACGAAAAGGTATTCAACTCTTTAAATAAAATAGACATGTTAAAATGTGCTATGGGAATTCAGTCAAAGAGGCTTTGTGAACAGTAGATGGTATCAATAAAGACATCAAGGAGAAAGAGATACTTAATATGGATATTGAATTTAGATAAATATGAGGTAGAGCAGCTTTTAGGCACAAATATGGCCACCCTAGTTGCTTACGGCCACTCTTTGTCCTCAGTGGATGGAATTGGGTAGACAACTTAGATTTGTACATACAGAAAAGGAAGCAGAGACAGTACATGTATTGGCCTACAACATATCCAATATATTATATACAGAGGAAGAATTAGATGATATATATAAAATCCATGTCTCTCAATTGGTCACATTTAGTAAGTGTAATGTGTATTATAATAACTGTAATATCTGTCAAAGAGACTAACTTTGGAGAGCCCAACTGTGCATACTCATATCATCTCTAACTTTCACAACCATGCCTATTATTCTCATTCCCAGATGAGAAAACAATTGATTACTCAAAGAGCAATCAATCTCTGAGTTTGACTGCTCAGAGACAGACAGAAAGAGAATATGGCAGGTTCATTCTCACTTCTATGGTGATTAAAAAACAAAACAAAACAAAAAGCTAGACATTTTCCCATTGCCATGCTATCTGTATAGACCCGCAATATAGAGGAACCATTTTTGACAAAAACATTGAAGGAATTATATGAATTGTGCTCAGTTCACAAGTAGTATGTGACAGAGCAGGAGCACCGTCAACCTGGACACTTTAAGTTCCAGCTCCGTTTCTAACCTCATGTATTTCAGGGAAATCACTTCTCTTCTAACAACAAGCAGCCAGAAAGAACAGACAGTAAAACAGATGAGACAGCTCGGGCACAGAGGGAGGGGGGAAAGTCTCCTGGGTAAACACCAAACTTCACACTCATAAAATGGGCCCCAGTAAAACACTGGGCCTTAATAGGTACATTCCTTTCCTTTTAGGTGAACTTAGGGAAGCTAAAAGCAGACTGGGGGGTATGCCTGCAGCTTCAGGAAGATGTATGGGAACAGGCACAAGACTCTCCCTCCCAGATAAGCACACAAAGAGACACAGAAACAGTTCAAGCCTCTGATAAGCTCTGCCACGTTGAATCCTAAAAAACTCTGAGTCTGTAAGAAAGAGTGCCTCTGACCTCACTCAGACTGAAGCTCCTCTCAGGTTTATTCTCCAAAACAAACTGTCTTTGACTGTTGAGCTGCTTTTAGGGTTTCTTTCCTCTTTATTTAACGGTTACAGTATGCTTACATAAGAAAGAACTAGAATTTTGTACTGTAGAAAGCCAAAGATGAAGAAGCAGCAGCATGTAGATTGTGTCATTTTAGAGAACCAGGGCAGGCCCTTTCTTCTAAATGCATCCCTTCTTCTGCATTTCCTGCATCAAGCCTATAATTTTTAATAACATCTTTTACTGTTCCCTAGAACTAGCGTGATTTCAGGTGGCATGAAAGCATTGACGTTCCATTATTACGTGCTTTCTTGAATGGAAAACTAAGGAACACACAAAAGGAGTGAGGGTAGAATATAGACATTCTCTTCTCAAACTGGGTCTGTGCCTCACTCTGGTGATAGATACTTTTTCTGATAACTCCCTGTTCTTTTAAGGTATAGAAATCCTAATAAATTCTAAGCATCCTGAGTAATTCAACAATCTACAAACAAGTTAAGGATATTATTGCATTGTTAGTTGTGCCTTCAAATTTCTTTTGTTGAATGGATAGTCTACTTCCCTTCAATATTCTGAGCCAACCTTTCTGTTAGCATTTTATTCAAATCAGCCTCTGTCCCAGAAGTCTACAAGATCCAGAAAAAAATGGTATCACATCTGATAGCCCTTTCTTTGAAAGAACATAAGCCCATCCTCTACCAAATTTTAATTGAGTTCACTTGGCAACTAGCAAATGCTGTGTGATGATGGTAATGAAGACAGGTGATATAAGTTGGATTTCTGCCCCTTCCAAATGTCATATCCAGCTATGAGCCCCAACGTTGGAGATATGGCCTCCTTGAAGGTGTTTGGATCATGAGGGTGGATCCCTCATTAATAACTTGGTGCCCTCCCTCCAATAATGAGTGAGTTCTCATTCTATTTGTTTACGTGAGAGCTCGCCATTTTTTTTTTTTTTTTTTTTTTTTTGAGACGGAGTCTCGCTCTGTCACCCAGGCTGGAGTGCAGTGGCGCGATCTCGGCTCACTGCAAGCTCCGCCTCCCGGGTTCACGCCATTCTCCTGCCTCAGCCTCTCCGAGTAGCTGGGACTACAGGCGCCCGCCACCACGCCCGGCTAATTTTTTGTATTTTTTAGTAGAGACGGGGTTTCACCCTGGTCTCGATCTCCTGACCTCGTGATCCGCCCGCCTCAGCCTCCCAAAGTGCTGGAATTACAAGCGTGAGCCACCGCGCCTGGCCGATAGCTCGCCATTTAAAAGAGACTGGCATAGCCCTCGCTTCCCTCAACATGTAACATGCCAAATCCCTTGCGCCTTCCGCTATGTTTGGAAGCTCCCAGAGGCCCTCACCAGAAGCAGATACTAGTGCCATGCTTTTTGTGCAGCCTTCAGAACAATGAGGCAAATACATCTCTTCTCTTTATAAATTACCCAGCCTCAGTATTCCTTTATAGCAATGCAAAATGGACTAAATACAGTCCAGAAAATATCAATATTTGAATTTTTATATAAAAATAATCACAAATCATCGTATCATATATTTGATCAAATAACTCACCGTTTTTGTCAGCTAGATAATAGTGTGTGTATGTGTTTGTGTGTGTGTGTGATATAATGCTTTCCCCTTGTCTTTTGATGCTTACAATCTAATATACAAATCTCTATAAATGTACTTGGAAAGACTCTACATAGGGCATCGACTCTGGCAGAATTTCAGAACTCTTCCATTAAAAATAAAATTTTAGAAATTTTATTGAAAATGTGAAATTTGGAATCTGTCATGGAAATGACAAGAAAATTAGTGTTCCTAAGTGTTTGGGCAGAGAATGGGAAACCAGAAAGTGAAGTGAGCTCTACAGCTGACTCTCGCTGGGGAGTATCTGCCTGCCATGGCCAGGAGATAATTGAGCTCAAGCCCTTTTGTACTCTGCTATGCTTATTATACTAATAAGTTCTATATGGAAAAAAGACAAGGTGCTAGAAAAGAGAATGAGAGAGTTATTAAAGATTGGACAAGGAGTAATACAGGAATGGTATCTCCAAGGAAGTGTTTTTCAAGGAGACCTAAGAGATGAGATAATACAACACAGCCCAACAAGGCATTAATGTGAATTTAAGGGAACAATATCTGTGAAGGCCAATTGTTGGGAAAAAAATTGATACCTTAGAGCAACTGAAAGAGAGCCATGTCAATAACACCTTTGGAGTGAAAGAAAGTAGGTTGGGTAGAGGCTGGTCACACAGTTATGAGTCAAACACATGCAGTATAGAGTTCTGGCAATTAAAATCAATTTCTATATACAGTATAGTCATTAATGGATTTTCACCAGAGAGGTAGCATAATTTTTTTGTTAGTTTTAAAATTGTGACTTGGTGCTGCTTTTGTTCATATGGGTTTCATCTACCAGAAAGTAATACTGAGAAAAAATTAAATATTTGTTAATTTATTTTATTTTTGTCTCTCTTTTTCTCTTTTTTGTGGAGAATGGGGTCTTGCTTTGTTGCCCAGGCAGGTCTTGAACTCCTGGGCTGAAGCTCTGCTCCCTCCTCAGCTTCCCTAAGTTCTGTATCACAGGTGTGAGCCACTGCACCCAGCCATTAATTTATTTTAAAGAAAAATGTAAAATAACCAATTAAATGTTAATGTCAGTAGCATATTTTTCTGAAAATAATTATTTAAAAAATCATGTTAGAAGAAATAGTTTCTTAGGCCATTTTTGCTTTGCTATAAAGAAATATCTGAGGCTGGGTAATTTATAAAGAAAAGACTTTTAATTAGCTCATGGTTCTGCAGGCTTTAGTTGGCATCTGCTCAGGTTCCAGTGAGGCCTCAGGAAACTTATGATCATGGAGGAAGGTTCAATGGGATCATGCAAGTCACATGGCAAAAGTAGGAGCAAGCAAGAGAGACTTGGGGGGGAGGTGTCACACACTTTTAAGTGACCATATCTCAGAAGAACTCACATTACAAAGACAGGACCAAGTCACGCAGGATTTGCTCCCATAATCCAAACATTTCCTACCAGGCCCCAACTCCAACCTTTGGGATTACAATTCAAAATGAGATTTGGGCAGGGACAAATATCCAAACTATGTCAAATAGTATTATTGCTTTGAATTTTTGAAAATTTATTTGATGACTGATTGAATAGAAGATAGCTAGGTTCTCATGTGTGTTTCTGCCTTTAATCTGATGCAATATCACAAACCATGTAGCCTTTGGAAAACTCCACCATAGGCTCATCAGAAAAATGTGGGTTAAAAAGACAAATGATGTCTTAGTTTTATTATGAAAATAGTTTTGACCTTGCTCACTTTCTGAAAGGACCTTTGGAATCCCCGAAAATCCTGGGCTACACCCTGAGGACTGTTAAGCTAGATGGAAAACATACAAGTTGGGAATTTAAAGGCCTTTGCAATCTATATTCTTTCAAATATATCTTCTGCTTGTCAAAATTTTCCTCCAAGACAAGCAGAAGCCAAGGCTATTGTGTCTACATGGAAAATGAGGCTTAAAACAGGACTTACACTAAGACCAGAACGTAGAGTTAAAGCTAACTTAACGTACAGTATTCATGGATAAAACAGAAATAAACCGCTAGATGTCAGTCCTACAGAGGCATTGGTCTCCACAGGACATCAGGCTACAGAAAATAAATCAGAAGCCAGGGGCTTAGGTTTCAGATAGGTGAGGGAGAGGCTGACCATCCCCCTGATAATTTTCAAAAAGTAAGATGAGAGAAACTTCCTGCACTGGTGAAGAGTCCCTGCAGAGCCGCAGGGACTTTTGTAAATATTTGCAGCACAGTTATAATTGGCAGGGAAGATATTTTAAGGACAATTGTATGTCAAAGTATGTATCCTTAAAAAATTCAGTAAGAAAAATATCAACATTACAAACAAAAGCAACAGCAAAAACCAAAACAGGAGAGCCAACCAATACAAATAGGAAATAAACTCATAAGCTTATTAGTAAACACAAATTGTGAAATCACACAAGTCTGTGTCCACATTTCACCCGTCATATTGACAAAGTTCAATCACCTGAAAATACAGCTAGTGATTAGATAAGCATTTTAATACACTAGTGGCGGGAGTGCCAAATTTTGCTTTTCTAGAATGAAATTTGGCTGAATGTCACAAACTTACTTTAAGAATCTCTACTTCCAAGGTTACCCAAAGAAGGCTTAAAATACATTGTCAAAATTTTATATATGTATATTAAATAACTTGTGAGTCCTCATCCTGGCTAACACGGTGAAACCCCTTTTCTACTAAAAATGCAAAAAATTAGCCGGGCGTTGTGGCAGGTGCCTGTAGTCCCAGGTACTCGGGAGGCTGAGGCAGGAGAACGGCGTGAACCCGGGAGGTGGAGCTTGCAGTGAGCCGAGATCGCGCCACTGCACTCCAGCCCGGGCGACAGAGTGAGACTCCATCTCAAAAAAAAAAAAAAAACCACAAACAAAAAAAAAATTTGTGAGTCCTTACAGATAAGAAATGCAAACATAAGTAAATAAATGGGATGAAAAGAACACTTCTTTATAGTAGAATGCTTATTAATAAGTGGGGAAGACAAAATGGATTTGGAACATCACCACTTTATAATCATCACAGATACAATGATTCAGATGAAAATTATTAATAAATGCAAACATTTGATGATGAACATGATATTTAGAGAGACTCTCAATATGCATTCATCCAAAGAGAAAAGCAGTAACTTTAAAATGAACAAACTTGGCACACCTTAAACAAATCATCAAAGTTAATGTGACTAATAATGGGACACACCAACATCCCTGATTGATGAACTGAGACAGCATAAGCTTATGTAGTATTTGTGCCAAGAATGAGTAACCTGAATCTAATTGTGAGGGAACACAAGTGAGGGAATGTCTACAAACTAAGTAGGCTGTTTATGCTTTTCAAAAGTATCTATTTCATGAAAGACAAAGAAAGATTGAAAAACTGTTCCAGTTAAGAGTCCCAGTGAGTCATTATGGTTTCTAAATGCAATATGCAACCTGAATTGGATCTTGGAGAAAAAGTTGGCAGGAAGAATACTATTGAAACAGTTTGTGAAATTGGAATATGGAGTCTAGACTGAGTAATATTCCTTTATCAATATTAAAATTCCTGAAGGTATTAACTGCACTATGGTCATTTAATTGTTTGTAGAAAATGTACTCTGAAGAATTTATGCTTAAAAGCATAATGTATCCAATTGTCACTGAAAGGGTGTAGAAAAATCAATAAATAAATGTGTATCTTGGCTGGTCACTGTGGCTCATGCCTGTAATCCCAACATTTTGGGAGGTGGAGGCAGGAAGAGCACTTGAAGTCAAGAGTTTGAGAACAGTCTGGCCGACATGGTGAAGCCACATCTCTACCAAAAATACAAAAATTAGCAGGGCATGGTGGCACATGACTATAATCTTATCCACTTGGGAGACTGAGACAGGAGAATTGCTTGAACCCTGGCGGTGGAGGTTGCAGTGGGCCGAGACCATGCCACTGCATTCCAGTCTGGGCAACAGAGTGAGACTCTGAAAGAAAATAAAACAAACAAACAAAAAGTACTATATGTTATATCTATGTCTATATATAATAATAGAAAGAATTTTAAAAAGTGGCAAAATTTTGAAAATTGTGAATCTGAATAAGGGGTATTCAATAATTCTTTATATTATTCTTGAAACTATTCTTCAAATTTATCTGGACATTTGAAGATATCCAAATAAGTCTGAAAAATATCACAGGTGTTCAGGTACACGGGTGTTCATGGAAACCCTATTTAATGTATATTTAAAGGACTGCAAAATTCTCTCCAAGTATTGCTTTATCTAGATTCTATGGGTATTGATATGTCGCAATTCCATTCTATCTAAGTAATTAAAATTTAATCTTAATTTTGTTCGATTTAGAAGAATGTTAATCACTTTCTAAAGGTGTAGAGAATTTGTCGTTGTTATGGATCTAGTTTGCTTTGTTATTCTTTTCTTTTTTAAACAAACTTTTCCTTCCTCCTTCTTTTCTTCTTTGTTTTTATGTTGGTTTTATGTTGATTTCTAATTTACTGCATTGTGATCACTTGATGAGGTCTGTATAATATCAATTAAAAAGTATTGAGGCTTTTACATAGGACTAGGATGTAGGCAATTTATGTAAATATACCATGTCTGTTAAAAGTATTTTAAAAGATTGTGTATATTGAGAGACTGAATATCCAAACAGAGAATAGCCTAATCATATGTAAAAGTAGAACTCTGACCCACAACCTGCAGGAACCCCTTATCTACAATAACCAACCAGGAAGCCACGATTGTAGGAAATCATACTGCTATTTCAGTACCAATCCAGTAAGCCAAACAATAACTTCTTTAACCATCACTCCGAAATGGCCAGGACTTGTTTAATAACGAACTGCTTCCCTAATTTTTTATCTCCACTTCCAACTTAGGACCAGTCAGAGAAAGCCAGATATGTACCCCCTAACCAGTGACATACCATGTGCTGCTTCTACTTAGCCAACCTACAACTTCCCCATACTAAGCATCTCTGTTAGAGCAGAACTGAAGCTTCCCTTTTGTTCGCTATAAAGCTTTACCAATCCTCTGCCTGCCTTTCAATTTTTGTCAAAACACAAGTAACAATGACTGACTCTCTTGCTATAGCAAGGTCTGAATAAATAACATTTGGTTGCTCTTCATTTATTTCCATGTTTTTTTTATTGTTATTATTATACTTTAAGTTTTAGGGTACATGTGCACAATGTGCAGGTTTGTTAAATATGTATCCATGTGCCATGTTGGTGTGCTGCACCCATTAACTCGTCATTTAGCATTAGGTGTATCTCCTAATGCTCTCCCTCCCCCCTCCTCCCACCCCACAACAGTCCCCGGAGTGTGATGTTCCCCTTCCTCTGTCCATGTGTTCTCATTGTTCAATTCCCACCTATGAGTGAGAACATGCAGTGTTTGGTTTTTTGTCTTTGCGAGAGTTTACTGAGAATGATGATTTCCAGTTTCACCCATGTCCCTACAAAGGACATTAACTCATCATTTTTTATGGCTGCATAGTATTCCATGATGTATGTGCCACATTTTCTTAATCCAGTCTATCATTGTTGGACATTTGGGTTGGTTCCAAGTCTTTGCTATTGTGAATAGTGCCACAATAAACATATGTGTGCATGTGTCTTTATAGCAGCATGATTTATAGTCCTTTGGGTATGTACCCAGTAATGGGATGGCCGGGTCAAATGGTATTTCTAGTTCTAGATCCCTGAGGAATCACCACACTGACTTCCACAATGGTTGAATTAGTTTACAGTCCCACCTCCCACCAACAGTGTAAGAGTGTTCCTATTTCTCCACATCCTCTCCAGCACCTGTTGTTTCCTGACTTTTTAATGATTGCCATTCTAACTGGTGTGAGATGGTATCTCATTGTGGTTTTGATTTGCATTTCTCTGATGGCCAGTGATAATGAGCATTTTTGCATTTGTGTTTTGGCTGCATTAATGTCTTCTTTTGAGACATATCTGTTCATGTCCTTTGCCCACTTTTTGATGGGATTGTTTGTTTTTTCCTGTAAATTTGTTTGAGTTCATTGTAGATTCTGGATATTAGCCCTTTGTCAGATGAGTAGGTTGCAAAAATTTTCTCCCATTTTGTAGGTTGCCTGTTCACTCTGATGGTAGTTTCTTTTGCTGTGCAGAAGCCCTTTAGTTTAATTAGATCCCATTCGTCAATTTTGGCTTTTGTTGCCATTGCTTTTGGTGTTTTAGACATGAAGTCCTTGCCCATGCCTATGTCCTGAATGGTAATGCCTAGGTTTTCTTCTAGGGTTTTTATGGTTTTAGGTCTAACCTGTAAGTCTTTAATCCATCTGGAATTAATTTTTGCATAAGGTATAAGGAAGGGATCCAGTTTCAGCTTTCTACATATGGCTAGCCAGTTTTCCCAGCACCATTTATTAAGTAGGGAATCCTTTCCCCATTTCTTGTTTTTGTCAGGTTTGTCAAAGATCAGATAGTTATAGATACGCAGCGTTATTTCTGAGGGCTCTGTTCTGTTCCGTTGATCTATATCTCTGTTTTGGTACCAGTACCATGCTGTTTTGGTTACTGTAGCCTTGTAGTATAGTTTGAAGTCAGGTAGCATGATGCCTCCAGCTTTGTTCTGTTGGGTTAGGATTGACTTGGCAATGCAGCCATATTTTGTTTGAGTTCTTTCCGTGTCTCTGTCTCTGTCTGCCTCGCTGTCTCCATCTCTCTATAAAAACACACATGCAAACATATCGACCTAAACACGAACACAGTGAAAAAAGAAATAATCTAAATGCTCAGAAATCGGAAGATAATTAAGTACATTATGAATCATCTACATAAAGAATAATTAAATATTTACATTAAAATTATGCTGTTCAAACATGAGGTTAAATGATAGCCCTTAATATATTGGAAAGTACTTTTTTTAAATAAAGGACAGCATATATACTTTTAAAAATCAAGATACAAAATTTCATAGGATGGGAGTCTAAATTTTTAGAACAAGAGCAATAATAAGTTGTCTACATATGGGGAAAATAAGATCACTTAATTACTGAATATAGTAACTGAATTTTTGAAAGTGGAAAGATTATATAGTTTTTATTTACATGTAATTAACTGCATTTTCTAAATTCTCTACTGTAAGTATGAATTTGTTTTATAAACAGGATTAAAAATCAACAAATGGCCTTGGAAAACTGCTTAATAAAGTATCAATCTCTTAATGGGAGTTGCGAAAAGAGAAAGTTTAAGTTTATATAGGACATAACTATATATATATGTATAGTGAGAGATAAATTTAGTCGCCGAAATTCAAATCATCTGTTTAAATATATTAAATATTGCTAGTGCATACTAAAAATGTATATCCAAAGGGTTAATGGCCTAAGCTCAAGGAAAATCTAAGGGGTCTGTAATGAGATAAAGTCAAACAAAATGTGACCAAATAAGACGAAATGCACTTGAACTGGCAAAAATGGTAAAAATGTCATAAAAATGTATTCTGTGTATTAAGCTACTCATTTTTGGTGAGTGTGGTGGGCAGGGGGAGCAGCTTTAGGGAATGTCATTCAACAACCTGTACATTTTTTTTTTAACCCACATCTGTTTTATTAGCAAAACCAGCAATATAATTTTGAAAATCTCGTTTGAATCCCCCTATCTCAAAGCTCAAGGCAGTGCTTTCCCTATAGTGAATTTGTTGTTATTTGTTTACTCTGTTTTTAAATGACAATGCTAACAATAATCCTCCCCTGGGATCCCACTGCCTCCAGCCCCCACCAAGGACAAATCCAGGGATTATTATGATGAACATTTAAACACATGTGGAGCATGGTGTTCACAACCCTCAAGGGGGACCCTCACACCAAAATCTAGAAGTTAGAGTGTGAATCTTAACTCTTTCAAGTCCAAGTCATTGTAGCAGAGCTTGCCAGGCCTTAACTTCATACCTCCATGACCTCGAAGGCAATATCCTAGCACTAAAGCTTATAACAAATTCCCTTAAAAGAAATAAACTTCGTGGCACCCAATCCTAGATTTTAATCATTTTAATTTATATTGTTTCGACACCTTATTCCCAATATATTTTCTCTCCATAAGATTCACACTGTTTTGATAAGAAATTTTTCTTAACACTTTTAACGTAAAAGTGTACTCTTTTTTATATAAAAACTATGACAATTAATTTTATTAGGTTTTTAAAAATATTTTCTTTCATTTTTGTGGTAAAACACACGTAACACACAATTTACTATCATGATCTGTTTAGGTGTACCGTTCAATGATATTAAATACATTCATAATGTGTTACCATCTACCTCTGTAACTCTTTTTATTTTGTAAAACTGAAACTCTATACTTATTAAACAATAATTCCTCACTATCATGCCTCTGATCCCTAGAAAATATCATTTACTTTCTGTCTTTATGATTTTGACTATACTAACTAGCTCATATAAGTGGACTCATACAGTATTTGTCTTTAAGTGACTTGGCTTATTTTACTTAGCATAATGTTCCCAAGTTTCATCCATGTTGTAGCATATGCCAGAATTTTCTTCTTTTTTTAAAAAAAAAAGGCTGAATTATACTCTATTGTATGCATATACCACATTTATTTATCTATTTACCCATCTATGAATACTTGGGTTGCTTCCACATTTTAGCTATTTTGAATAATGCTGCTATAAATATGGGTGCACAAATATATCATTGATACGTTGCTTTCAATTTTGGGGGGAATATACCCACAAGTAGAAGTACTGGATCAGATGGAAATTCTATTTCCAATTTTGGGAGGTACCTGATATGTTGTTTTCCACAGTGGCTATCTATTATTTTTTAGCAGAATATTCCTATGTGTCTGCTAGATCTAGTTGGCATATTATAATTTTTAAGTCCTCTATTATTTTATTTATTTTCTATCTCTTTGTTTCTGTCCATTACTGAGAGTGGGTTATGGAATTTACCAACTGTCATTGTAGAACTATCTATCTCTTCAGTTCTGTCAGTTTTTGCTTTATATATTTCGATAGTCTATTATAGGTATCTAAATGTTTATAATTGCTGTATCTGCTTGCTGTGTTAAAATTTTTATTAACATATAATTTCCTTTTTTGGCTTTTTACATCTTTTTTGGCTTAAAGTCTATTTTATCTAATTTTAGGATAGCCATTCTTGCTCTCTTTTGATTACTATTTGCATAGAATGTATTGCTTTCCATCCTTTCAGTTTCAATCCATTTGTCTCTAACTTAAAGTGAGTCTCTTACAAACAGCACATATGTGCATCACGTATTTTTAATCCATTCTGCCAATTTTGACTTTTCATTGAAAAATTTAATCCATTTACATTTAAAGCAATTATTAGTAAGAATGAATTTATTTCATCATTTGCAATTTGTTTTTTATATGCCTCATAGCTTTCTTTTATCCCTTGTTTCCTGCCACACTCTCCTCTTGTGTGTGTACTTAAAACAATGTTTAAATTATTTTCTCATTTTTCTTTTGTGTATATTCTATAGCTATTTTTTGTAGTTATCATGGAGATTATATTTAGCATCCTAAAGTTATAATACTATATTTGAATTTATAAGAGCTTAAATTCAATAACGTGAAAACTCTGCTTCTTCACAGTTTGATCCTCATTCTTTTCAGTTGTTGATGTCACAAAGTTACATCTTATAAACTGTATGCCCCTCAAAAGTACAAATAATTCTTTCATATGTGTTAATCTCCTTTTTCTATTTTTCCCTTTTCTATTTTTAAATATTTTAATAGGCTCTTACATTATGTAAAAAAATATATATTTTCAAAGTTACAATAATATTAGTTTTCAAACTAATAATTGTGTTTTATAAAAAATGTGTTAGTCTCCTAAGTCATCCAAAACCAAAAAGTAGAGTTACAAACCACTGTTATAATAATACTGGCTTTCCGAATTTTTCATTTATTTACCTTTATTGGCATATTTCTTTCTTCATACAGCTTCAAGTTTCTGTCTGGTGTCCTTTCATTTTACCTTTTAGGACTCTTTTGAAAATTTTGTGCAGAGCAGTTCTGGTGATACCAAATTTCTTCAATTTTATTTATCTGGGAATATCTTAACTTCTCTCCCCACTACTGGAGGACAGTTTTTCTGGTATGGAATCCTTGGTTAACAATTACTTTTTTGTTGTTGTTTTGTTTTAGCACTGTGAATGATTGCCTTTAATACTCTAAAATTTCTGATGAGAAATCTACTGATAATATTTTGAGGAATCCTTGTATGTTTAAGAGTCACTTGTCTCTTGCTGCTTTCAAGATTCTTTGTCTTTGTCTTTTTTTTTTTTTTTTTTTTTTGAAACAGAGTCTCGCTCTGTCACCCAGGCTAGAGTGCAGTAGCATGATCTTGGTTCACTGCAACCTCCATCTCCTGGGTTCAAATGATCCTCTGCCTCAGCCTCTCAAGTAGCTGGGATTATAAACCTGCACCACCATCCCTGGCTAATTTTTGTATTTTTAGTAGAGACGAGGTTTCACCATGTTGGCCAGCCTAATCTCAAACACCTGACCTCAAGTTATCTGACCCCTTCTGCTTCCCAAAGTGTTGGGATTACAGGCCTGGGCGCCTGCAACCAGCCTGTCTTTGCCTTTTGAAAGCTTGATTATAATGTGCCTCAGGGTGGGTCTCTTTGAATTCATCTTGGAATTTCTGAGCTTTCTGGATATTTGTATTTATGACTTTTATCAAATTGATAAATGTTCAGTCATTATTTTTTCAAATATTCTCTCTGCCCCTTTCTCTTTTTCTTCTTCTCTAACTCTCACAGTGTTTACGTTGATCTGCTTGATGGTGTCCCATAGGTTTCTTAGGCTCTCTTCACTTTTATTCAATCTTTTTTTTTTCTTTTTCTCCTACTCAATAGTTTCCATTGTCCTATCTTCAGGTTTGCTGATTCTTTTAGACTGCCTGCTCAAATCTTCCTTTGAATTCATCTAATAATTTTTTAATTTCAGTTATTATACTTTTCAGTTACAGAATTTTTGTTTTGGTTTCCTTGTAAGTTTTCTATCTCTTTACTGATATTTCAAGTTTGTTCATACTTTGTATGTTGACTTTCTCCACATCTTCCTTTAGTTCTTTGAGCATGTTTTAAAGTATTTGTCTAATAGATCTGTCTTCAGATCTCTTTTATGATCAGTTTCTATTTATCTATTTATTCCTTTGAATGGGCCATACTTTCCTTTTTCCATGTATGCCTTATTTTTTTGTTGTTAAAGCTAGAGATTTGAATAGAATAATACGGTAAATTTGGAAATTAGATTCTCCTTAACTGGGGCTCACTTTTTTTTTTGTATTTTTTTAAACTATTTTGTTGTTACTGTTGTAGGCTGTGTACCAGGGAGTAGCCTAAGGGGTAAACTAAAGATCTTCTCAGTTTCTTTCTGAGCCCACAACTTCTCCTGGGCGTGCACAACACTTTCTAATTTTCTCTATATATGCAAATGCTTTTGAATATTTTAGTCTTTAATGTGAGGCTCTAGGAGAAGAAAAAGTGAGGGGATTAAAAGCCACTAGCCCTTTAAGTTCTCTAGAAGTTAGTTCAGCCAGAAAGGAAATTGTTGCAACAATGGTGAGAGGTGCTGCAACAATGGTGAGAGGTGCTACAACAATGGATATCCATCTCTTTATCTGTATCTCTTTTTTTTTTTTTTTTTTTTTTTTTTTTTTTTTTTTTGAGACAGAGTCTCGCTCTGTCACCCAGGCTGGAGTTCAGTGGCGCAATCTCGGCTCACTGCAAGTTCCGCCTCCCGGGTTCACGCCATTCTCCTGCCTCAGCCTCTCCGAGTAGCTGGGACTACAGGCGCCCGCCACCACGCCCGGCTAATTTTTTTGTATTTTTAGTAGAGACGGGGTTTCACCGTGGTCTCGATCTCCTGACCTCGTGATCCGCCCGCCTCGGCCTCCCAAAGTGCTGGGATTACAAGCGTGAGCCACCTCGCCCGGCCTAATTTTTTATATTTTTTAGTAGAGACGGGGTTTCACCGTGGTCTCGATCTCCTGACCTCGTGATTCGCCCGCCTCGGCCTCCCAAAGTGCTGGGATTACAAGCGTGAGCCACCGCGCCCGGCCTGTATCTCTTTAATAAGAGCAGCAATCAGCAACCAGAGCACAGATCCCCAGTATGTGGAGGACAGCGTTCTTTTCGCTTATTGTGGCTCCTGCAAGCGGCTTGCAAGCTGTTCCAAGACCACAAGCACAGCTGCTGAGGAATGGGGAATGAGTAGCTGCTACTGTGCTAAGATCTGAAATTGACTTAAATTAACTACAATTTGCAGCCCAAGACTCCCCCCCCCCCCCCCGCGCCTCCGCATGTTAACAAATCTTCAATACACTCCGGACTTCCAAAATACTTTAGATAGATTCTGTGAATGAGTACAGTTGTTGTCTAGGTGGGAGACAGCTTCCTCATGCTCTGTATTCTTCCCAGAATCTTTAGAATATTTTATTTAAATTATTTTAATAATGCACAAGAAGAAAGAAAATGGAATAAAATTATTTTGATTATTTTAATTAGATTTTCTTAATGAAAATAGTACATTTGTGACATGCAGAAAATATTAAAAGATAGAAAAAAAGAAATATTTTCATATGTAATTTCTCCTGAACAGAGAGACACTAAATTTTGACCTATTTTCCTGTCATTTCCTTGGTTTTAGTGTTAAAAAATTTTAAACTAAAATAGGTATTTAAATATGTGGCACTATGTGGTTGAATGAACAATAACAACAAATCAAAAATAAAATGAAAACAAAATGAGACTTTTAACCTGTCAGATCAAATATTTTTATCTGTTTCTTTCTAAAACTACACTACAATAATTTTAAAAAGGTATAAACTTATGAGGAAAATAAGAACAATATGGGAAATTACTCCAGATAAGTGATGTCAGCAAAATGTGGAAAATAAAAAACAGAGTGATGAGTGGTATTTGACTGAGCAGAGCAGGGGAAAAAAGAAACTTGAGATCCTATTGGAAAAAAAAAAATTAAAGCAAGCATATTTGTACTTCATAAGCCTGGAGAAACTCACACATTAAAGGCAACTAGGTAACTTCTATAGGGAGTGGAACATGCCAGAAGGATCTCTTCCACCACCCAGCATAGTTAAAGACAGACGCTCCCATCTCACAAAAGGAAACACAAAGCCAGTCTCCGGAGAAACAAATTCAGAGATGCTTTGGAATTTGGACATCAGCAAAGCTGAGAATTAGTTAGTGTCATGATATCCTTGGCTACCCTAGTATCTAATAAAACATGACATCTTTAGAATTATTCTGAGTATAACATAAAATGAAGAATAAAAGAAATTGCAAACTTAATTGACCAAAAAACTGAAATGTGACTAGAAATGATTTTTCTTATTTTAGAAAAAATCTGTGCCAGCATTCATAATATGAGGAAAAAGTTAATATATTTAGTTTAGCAAAGTACAGTAAAAGAGGTAAAATGTGGCTTGATTGAGATGCTAGGCTTACTTGTTATTGAATTTGAGCTCTATGATGATAACATCCATAGATTAAGGCAAGAGAAATTGGAGAAACCATTCCTACTTAATAACTGTTCATATCTGGTGGTTATAGAATAGTAATTCAGGAGAAGGCATTCATCTGAAGTCAAATGTGCAGAAGAAAATATCTCCATTACAATCTCATAAATTCAGATTTAGAAAATTAGAAGGGATCTTAGATATCACTTAGGCAAAAATTCTACTTAATTGAGAAGTCTTTTTAAAAAAATATTCCTGACAGGTTGCTATTCAAAGTATACTTGGTCATTTTAGTATCCTCCATATTAAACATCATGACTTGTTATGTGTTTGGTGGATGTATATACATATATATATACATATTGTATATATATATATATAGTTATTAGACATACATTTGTATCTTTGGAATTTCCATCACTTAATCCTAGTTTTGTACTGAGGACCTATTTAAAACAATGATATCATTCCTGTAGTGAACAAGAGTTCACTACAATTTCGTTTTCAAACCTAAATGTTCCAAATAATTTGACTAGTTCTCATATTACAGAATTTCCAAATATTTTACTACCCTGCTTTATCTTTCCTGAATTTATTTTGACTTGTTATTTTCTTTAAAAATTCTAGGGCCCCAAATATGAAAATTTATAAATTCTTCTAAACAATTTAGCTAATACTACCTTGTTTTGAACACTAGATTTTGCCTTTATTTTTACTATTTAGATTTAATTGGCTATTTTGAAAGTTAAATTACTTTCTAGCCTCCTCAGATCTTGGAGTCACCCATAATTTCAAGACGATAAGAAATATCTCTTGATTTAAGCTTTAAAATAGATATCCAAATTTACATTTATCCTTATTAACTATCTTTGTTCTCGCCTGTGATGCATCATTCTAGCCTAACCTTTTTCTACTAAAAGTCTCTGACTAATGATTTAATTATTCATCTGACTTTGTAAAAAAATCTAAGGACATGATATAAACTTCTATTTCTACATCTACTCTTTTAAAAAAATCAAATTTTTATAATCTCGTTGGAAGCAGGAGGGGTCTATGCCAATCTAGATGTGGCTTACTGCTGTTTTTCCAAATTCTAGCAACATGGCAGGCACATGATACATATGTGTGCAAAGAAGCAACACAGCCCTGAGACATCTCTTTGGATTGACATTCATCCTTTAAGAAACATAGTCCAACTGGGCCCGGCGCAGTGGCTCACGCTTGTAATCCCAGCACCTTGGGAGGCCGAGGCGGGCGGATCACAAGGTCAGGAGATCGAGAACATCCTGGCTAACATGGTGAAACCCCGTCTCTACTAAAAATACAAAAAAATTAGCCGGGCGTGGTGGCGGGCGCCTGTAGTCCCAGCTACTTGGAGAGGCTGAGGCAGGAGAATGGCGTGAACCCGGGAGGCGGAGCTTGCAGTGAGCCGAGATTGTGCCACTGCACTCCAGCCTGGGTGACAGAGCGAGACTCCGTCTCAAAAAAAAAAAAAAAAGAAACATAGTCCAACTAACCTTGACTTTATTAAAATGTCAACATATTTTCTTTCATTTTCTTCAGACATATCGTATTAGAAAAACTTTGCTGACCTCTAGAAGTATTGTTACTGAAACTTTTTGCACTTCCAGTCGAAAACAGTATCAGAAACAAGAAGAGAAGATTAGTTTAACATGTTATTATTTGTTTTTTGGTGAAAACACATTTGGTGAAAACACTTTGTTTCCATTATCAGTTTTTCCTTTTTTGAATATGGACAAATAGATTATTTAGTAATCACCTATACAATTCTAGTAGTTATCAATGTCAGGTCCTTGAGCTATAATTTTCAGAATCTATCTTTCTCTCCTTTTGGACAACTGATATGAGACTTCTGCATTTCTAGCACTTCACTGTTCCATTCTCCCAATTATTTTATAATGACTGCATGACTCTGAAATTATATATGCAATATTTTCTTATTTAAAATAACCATGCTTCCTCTTTTAATTTCTCTGCCTTCATTAGACTGTAATCTTTTTTAAAAATCTGATTGTTTTGCCTTTTACAGTTTGAATCTGTTTCTCTGCTTTAATAATGAAGATGGAAACAAACGTATTTCTTATGGGTGAAGATTTTCAGATCATAGAATGTGTCACTAATGGAGGTTATCTAGAGTCATTTTACTTTTTAGAAGATCCGAATAAAGAGGGCCAATGCTAATTAGTTTTGTTTTTTAAATTAGGAGTTTGCTTGTGAGTAGACACATGGTTTTATGACCAATTGGTACTCTTAAAAGAGCCTATCCTCCTTACTCTCAGTTCCTTTAGCTTTTTCGGTGCACAATCTCACACATTCCTCCCGAAAGCATATGTCCTTTCCAAGCTTTGGGAATTCACCGAGGCATAAGCAGCTGTGGAAAAGTCTTCAGCCTAACACCAAGATGTTTTTCCTTGACTCATCATTCTCCTTTTGGCTTCCCAGGGGATTTTCTTTCTGGGGCTCAGAAAGGTTTGATAAGACAATTGTTTTTCTTGTCTTCCCTCAGACTAATATTTCTGGATATCTTCCTTCTGACATTCTCTGTGTTGCCATGTTACCTGATTACCTGGACGAATAGCGTTTGCATTCCTGGTGCCCCAGCAGCTTGCACAGGCAGGGAAGTTTGATCTTTTTCGGATTTTGCAGTTATATTAGATGAGATGTCCCTGTAAGCTAATTACTTTGGCAACCAAGAGGGCACCAACAATTCTGTCAAGCATCCATGGAGGCACCTTAATAGTGTTTTAAACAATGTGTACAGAAGGGGTTAAAAGCTACACAGAGAGGAGCAGAGCCTGAGGGGAAAGACACTGCAGGTGTGTGGTTAACAAGGAACTAATTGGGTAACCAGGCAGGAGGAGAAGCAAGCACAAAGCTGGTCAACAGGCTTGTGTAGAATTCCAGCAGTTAGCTGGTGCTGAGCCCTTGAGGAGTTGAAATAAAGACAAGTTGAATCTGGAGTCTATTTTTTCCTGTGATCTTTGCTAGAAACTGCAAATTGGGACTTGACAGCTTTCTTCGCCTCCTGTTGCTTTGTTTCAGGTGGTATTGTTTTGAACTAGCTAAGAGCTGACATTCTGGATGTCTAGCCTGGGTGTCTTGTATCCAGACAGAAATGTACATCAACTCTTAAAGGCATGTTACTCTTTCTTCTCCTCTTAATGATCTCTGAGTATTGTGAGTGTGGTAGTAGTTAGTGAAATGAGTGTTGGTCTGCTATTCAGGAGACTTGTTTCTAATTCCAATTGTACATCCAGTCGTGTCAGCTTGAGCCAGTTACCTCATCTATATGGCCTTCGCTGCTTTCCAAGCTGCAAAAAGAATGACGTTGTATCTGTTTCCCTTTTGAATGTCTCTGTGCTCTAAGTTTTTTTTTTTTTTTTTGTAAGATTGATTAGTTTTCTTTGTTGAAACTTGACCATAGATGAGGCTATGTGGAAAATACACACAGAACAGAAGACATGTTTTCTGTCTTCAATAATTTTTCCAAAAAATAAAAACAATAGGAGTTCAAAACACTGTGATATAGATGGGTGAAAAGGCCATTCTGCAGAAGCTAGCATGAGGTTGAATACCCCAGAGAGTGCCTGCGGGTTTCACAAAGAATGTGTCATGTTCTGAATGTTTGTGTCCCCCTAAATTTCATGTTGAGATCCTAACCCCCAAAGTGATGATATTAGGAGTGGGGAATTTGGGAGGTTATTAGGTCATGAGGGTGGAGCTCTCAGGAATTGGATAGTAGCCTTACAAAAGATACTCAAAAGAGACCTCACTAACCCCTTCCACTATGTGAGAACACAGCAAGAAGCCAATGTTTATTAAGTCAGAAAGCAGGCCTTCACCAGACATTGAATGTATCTTGATCTTGGACTTCCCAGCCATAGGAACTATGAAAAATAAATTTCTGTCGTTTATAAGCTATCCAATTTATAGTATTTTGTTATAGAAGCCTAAACAGACTAAAATAGGATAGGTCTTGGAATAAGCCTTCTTGAAGAGGCTGTCTTTGATGCGATACCCCAGGTAGTTTTCTCAGCTGGAGGAAACATTGAAATTATGGCTCAAGATTGATAATAAACCTATTGAGGGGAGCTTGCAAGAAAGAGATCGATCAGACTGAAGTGGAGACCTGTTAATGAGGAGCAATAAAAATCGCTTTCTTAGGTAGAGAGAAATTACCGATAGCCCAAAAAGACAGGCAGGCAAGTCTTAGGGAAGAGAAAGAAAACATGTTAAACTTGAGAATATTTTGAAAAACAGTATTTACAAAAATTATTCTGGCTGTTGGGTATCATATAAGATTAACTCAATTTTAATTATCATTTTTCTTTAAATGATAATAAAGCATATAATAAAAAAAAATTTTGCTGCAAACAAAGTAAGTTCCTAGAAGTTTCCGAAGGAAAGTGTCTGTTCACTAATATCCTTAAGCTTCTCGCTTTAGTTCATGTTATAAAGGTATAATTTCTCTGAGCTAAAATGAGTTGGCACCAAAGAAATATAAATCAACAATTTGGCAGTAATTTAATGAAAGACATCGTCTGATCATTTTTTAGCATAGATGCCAAAGGAGCTAATGTAGAGAGTCAATATGGTATATCATGTTCACAGGATCAAAGTTGTGCACCAAACTTCCTGCAGACATAATATATTTGTTTATGTGGTCATTTCACAAATATGGGCAGGCACTTTCCATTGAATCCAACACTCTCTATTGTCCTACACCTATTCCACTGGACTCCTTTATGGTTTGTGAGGTCACTCCCAGATATAACATATAACTGCAGATTAGGCCTGGCACTAACACTGAGTGAGCTGAGTCTTTGCAACCCGTTTAAACTCTCTAGCCTCTACATGCACATTTGCAAAATGAGAATGTTTGATGAAAGTAACTCTATTTCCTCTTCTAACTATGAAGTTCTGCAATACTTAATAAGAAATAACATTTTTATAACATGATGGTGTGATATGACAGTTTGGAAAGAGGGGGGAAGGTAACTTTTAAAGACCAGATTAATGAAATGCAAATTGCACCCATATAACTTTTATTTTAAAGAAATTACCTAATTTGTGCTGATTTTTCTGAACAACTAAATCACAATTCTTAAAGAAATTTGCAAAATCAGAATCCTAATACCTGACATGTCTTTCTCCACCCACCTCCATTCAAGTTTCAACTTAGAGGAAAAAAAGAACATTTTTAAAGGAGCTTAGAATTAGACTCAAACAGCACATTCTATAGTTCGAAGACATTTTACACATTTTAACAATAGCTGCACTAACACTTTAGCAATTCATTGAAATCAGTGATTCCTTTAGATTAGCTACAGGAAAGTTCAACTTCTGAATAAAACTTGCTGGTTGAAATTTTATATAAAAATAGAGATATTCCACGAGATTTATAATATAGGATTTCCAATTTCCAATTTCTATTTCTCAATGGACAGTGTCATCAAGCAAAACTGACATTTATTTAAGTTGAGCACACATTCAATCTTATTTCTACATCTTTTATTAATTACTTTCTTGTCTGTGATATGAGTTGAAGCTATGACATATAGCTTCCATACACCACCAAAGACCAATTTTCCTCCTCTTTTACTCTTGTCTAGCCAAATTCTTCAAGTTGGTTATTTATATCTTTATATTGAATCTCTAAAGAGTGCTTGAATAACAAGCATTATATTTTCTTATTCAAAATCCTCTCTCATGCTATTTTCATTGTTTCTGTGAGTGAATGTTTGTATGTGTGTTTATGGCTGGATAACAAGTACAAAAATAAATGACTGAAAATCATATTATGAGTGGCTTCTATAGTGATATAGGGATAGATTAAATTAGATACCCAGTTTCCTCCATGTCTCTCAAATGATGCCCTGAAGTCTTAATAATAATTGTTAGTGACAGTGAATTTGGTTTTATTATGGAAAAACCTGTTTCTACGTTTATAAAAATACTCGATGCTCTAAACATATCTACTTACCCCTTTATCCAGGCCTTCTCTACTTCATTGAACATACTCATGATAAATGCAAACAATCAGTGTCTGCTTTAGTTTTCCTACTATTCAAAAGAAGCTTCAAAATATGATGTCATCTAACATATTTCACCAATAATTATAAAATCTGAATTTATATGATAAATAGGTTCCCAGAAGCCCATAGACATTAATTTATTTATTCAGTCCATGTTTACTGAACACTTTTCATGTATCAAGCTTTCTGTATGGATTAGAAGACAGTGGTCTACATGACAATATGATCTTTGCCATTTCAGCTCTAACATTATGGGAAAGATGTCATACAATGAATAAGTAAGAATAAATAAAGAAGTTATTTGTGAGAACTACTATAAAGAAAAAAAACAGAGCTCTGTGGTAGGAAGTAAAGAAATAATGTTGCAGTAGCTTGAGCTATGTCAGGCTGCACAGTGAGCTAAGGAAGACCTCTTTGAGCAGGGGACATCCAAGCGAAGTCCTGTTCTGAATGTTATATTAGATGAGTTATATTAGATGTTATATTCTAGGGACTAGTTATATTCTAGGGCTCCAAATATAATGAAAATTTCTAAATTCTTCTAAACAATTTAGCTAATCCTACCTTGTTTTGAACACTAGATTTTGCCTTTATTTTTACTATTTAGATTTAATTGGCTATTTTGAAAGTTAAATTACTTTCTAGCCTCCTCAGATCTTGGAGTCACCCATAATTTCAAGACTATAAGAAATTGTAAAACACCTAGTCATGCAAAGGTTTAGGGCAGAGCCTAGAGCACAGCAGAAGTAGAAATGCAGAGGCACGAAAGAGCTTGGTGGCTTTGAGCAGGGGCTAGAGTGATTGATTTCCGGGAGGGATTAGAGCAGTATGTGCAAGGTGGGAAGTGATAAGAGCAAAGATTGCAGAAGCTGGATGTTGCCATATCATGAAAAGTCATATAAGTCACATTTAGGAGTTTGTGCTTAATCTAAGTGAAGCTAAAGATTTTTAATATTAGACTATAAGGTTGATCATCTACTTTCTCTCCTGGCTGTAGGGAATAGATTGAAGAGGAGCAAGAGCAAAAACAGGAAGTCCAGTTAGAAAGCAGTCCGGGGCTTCATTACCTGGACAAAACTGATTGCTCTAGAAATGGAGATAAATGGTCAGATTGGAAATACATATACTTTGGAGGCAGAAAAACTAGAGCTTTCAGATATATTGTCTATAGAGAGGAATCAAGGAAAAATCTTAGTTTTCAGATCTGAACAACTTCATGTTTCATAGTATCATTTAGTATGAGAAGACACAGGGACAAACAAATCTTTGTGTATTTACATATGTGGGTTCATGTGTGTATCAATAATTCTAGTTTTAAAATGGCTATGAAATATCCTTCAAGTAAACATGTCCATTAAGAAGCTGGATACAGTAGAGTTGTCTCAAATTACATGAGGAGTTATTGCCTAAATAGTTAACTTTGGAAGGCTATAGGATACAGATCATTCTTAGCAGCAGAAGGAACAGGGTCTATCTCTTGGAGAAGTTTTTTAGATAGCCAGAGAAATAGAACCTAGGACAAATAGTCAATACGTGAGGACATGGCTAGACATACAAGGAATCAGAAAATTTTTCAAGTGTTCTCAGGAAGCTTTTAAAGGATGATTAAATTAAAGGCCAATAAAAAGCAATCAAAACGGTAAACCAAAAAAAAAAAGGCATATGTACACTTAAATGCCGTAATAGGCACATTTGAAAAGCAATAGAAAACACTAAAATTGATTTTTAAAATATATTTTATTGGTTAGTCGCAGTGGCTTACGCCTATAATCCCAACACTTTGGGAGGCCGAGGCGGGCAGATCACGTGGTCAAGAGATGGAGACCATCCTGGCCAACAAGGTAAAACCCCATCTCTATTAAAATACAAAAATTAGCTGGGCATGGTGGCGCTTGCCTATAGTCCCAGCTACTCAGGTGGCTGAGGCAGGAGAATTGTTTGAACCCAGGAGGCAGAGGTTGCAGTGAGCTGAGATCGTGCCATTGCACTGCAGCCTGGCGACAGAGCAAGACTCCATCTAAAAAAAAATATATAGATATAGATATAGATATAGATATGGACATGGACATGGACATAGACATAGATATATAGATATAGATATAGAGATAGAGATAGAGATAGAGATAGAGATAGATATATTTGACTAAATATATTCAAAATTTTATCATTTAAAAATGTGTCAAAATAATTACTAATCAGATATTTTACTTTATTTGTCATTGTCTTTGATTCATGTCGTGTATTTTACAGTTCCAGTTTATGTCAATTCGAACTAGCCACATTTCAAGTTCTAAATAGCCCCATGTATTTTGGGGCCACTGTGTTGGACATCATGGGGCTGGAAAATTTTGTATGAATAATCTGGCAGAGAGAGAAACATAGGATAAAGAAAAGATTTCATCTGAAAATCTGTTATTTTTCAGAGGAGTAAAAATATTTGTGAGATTTATATCTAGGACATAAAGTGAGAGTGGTATTTGGAGGAGTGGCACTTCCTTGAATATAACAGCAGAGAGAGAGAGAGAGAAGGGTGCAGATAAGAGTAGAATAGATTTGTCCATGAGACCATATGACTGTAATTTAGAAAAAAATCATATTTTCTTCCTGAAATATGAGGCAAGGCCATTAACTGACTGGAATGAGAATGTGGCGTTCCATCTGAAGAGAGCTTTCTAGGACTTCAGGCAGTAGTGCCTAATACATATTACTCAGTCATGATTTGACTTAACTCTGCCAGAGTTCTTTTGGGTAGTCCTCACCTCAGATGTGGACTGGGCATCTAAGTGAGCATTTAATCCTCACTCTCTCCTTTTTTCTTCTCCTTCTTCTGGTAAACATTCTTGTTATTCCATGTTCTTAGACTTCAACAACTGGCTTTTCACAATCCAAGGGAAAGTTGCTTACATCTGAATTGAACAAAGTTTTTCAGTGTGAGGGACTCTATGTGTATGTGTGCGTATTTCAAGAAATACTGCAATGTGTACTTTGGAATCGTGCTAGCTGTGTTCCTACTGGATCATGTTATAGGCATGAATATCAGTAATGACCAATTGGTGGTACTGCCGAATTTATGTTTCCCTTTTCAGCCTCAGTTTCTGTTTTCCCAGCGCCACCTCCATACATTTAAACTCTCAAAGTAGAGAAAAAAATGAAGCCAGAAAAACGAAACCCAGAGATTCCGCGAAGGTCATATGGAGCAAGAACAGGATAGATGGCTGCCCTGTTGTGTTGAGAAAATAAGAAGACAGGAGTTGAGAAGTCAGATTGTATAAAAGTTACTGCTTTGTGCTGCGGCGAGGAGGAGGAGGAGAAGAGCGATATCACTGTGCACACTGCAATAGAACTGTTCAGTTTCCAAGAATGTCAAGGCTTTTAAATACAGGTCACTCCAAATCAATCCGCATTGCACTCCCCCAAAATAAAGAAAACAGTAAAACAGCTCTTGATGTAATTTATTCTTTCAGATCTGTGGCAGAGAGAGTTTTCTAAATCTTTAAGCTGTGAGTAGTTTTCTTTCTTTCTTTCTTTTTAAGCTATATATCCCACTCACTTATCCCACACTTTCTATTTTTAGTTTTCTCTTCTGATGAAACCTTGCAGATCATAAAGTTAACATTCTCTGAGCAAGATTAGACTGCATCATTCCCAAGATATGATTTCTATTCAGCATTCTCTTTATTTTTTTTCCTCTGGATTTCAGTATTACCTCCTCATTCCGTAAATATTGCACAAACTTCTGCTGTAATTTCTAATGTGCATGAAATCTTAGGGAAGATACTGCAGGATTCTTTGTTCCAAGTGTTTTGAATGAGGGAGGAAAAGAGGAAAAGAAAAAAGTATGGTCCAAAGTTGACATTAAACATTTTAAAATTATGTTGCTTAATGCTTTTTCTCTCTATTCTGGACACTTTTAAAATCTGCTCTTTTACAGGTTAGGACTTGTTCCTGAGACTAAGCCATTACTCAAATTCACCTTGTTTTTCTCCATGGTTGATGAAACAACTTACCATTGAGGCACTATTCAATTTCTACTTCCCTATAGGCCTTCCAGAATATTCCAAAACTTTTTTCTCTTTCTGAACTCTCCTTTTTCTAGGAATGATGTAACAGGGCAGAGGGAAGCTACAAGTAAGAATCTAGTTATATTATTCAGACAAATCTCAGTTTGAATCCTGACTCTACTTCTCAGAATTATGCCACATAGATAAGTAATATATCAGATTCCTATCTATAAAATGAATAACTCCTCAAACTAATGTTATAAAGAGTAAGTCAGATACTGTTGGCAAAACTATTTGCATACTGCCTCACTTTTAACCAATGCAATTCATCTTAGTCCAATTGGGCTGCTATAATAAAAATATAGAATAAGTGGTTTAAACAACAAACATTTATTTCTCACAGTTCTGAAAGCTGGAGAGGCTGGCATCAAGGCACTGATAGGGTGTCTGGTGAGGGCCTGGTTCCTGGCTCATAAGTTGTTCTCTCATTATGTTTGCACATGGCAAAAAGAATGAGAAAGCTCTCAGGAGTCTCTTTTTAAAGCAATCAATTCAATTTACAAGGGTAGAATCTAATCACCTCCCCAAAATCCTCATATCCTAATATCATCATATTGGGGATTAGGATCTCAACATATGAATTTAGAAATAACATATACATTCAGTCCATAGCAAAAGTAAACAGTTATCACCCCCATTAGTTACAGTAAATAGGACAACAGGAATAAATGGAAGAGAATATCACTGGGCATATTTTCAATGAAAGATCTTGAGGCTCACAATATTGGAAAACAAGACCAAAGGTAGCAGCAGAACTAAAACTAGAATTGATACCTTCAAACCTTTTGTTTGCAGGTGATCACATAGGCAGCAGAGTCACACAATGGATGAATCACATTTGAAGTCTGAAATTTATGCATTTTAATTCCATACAAAAATGTCTACATGATGTAACCACATATAGTCATGCGTCACCTAACAACAAGGATAAATTCTGAGAAATGCATTAAGAAATTTCGCTGTTGTGCAAACATCCTAGAGTGTACTTACACAAACCTAGATGGTATAACCTACCACATATCTAGGCTGTATGATACAGCTATTGCTCCTAGGCTACAAGCCTATACAGAATGTTACTATAATGAATATTGTAGTCAATTATAACACAATTACAAGTATTTGTACATGTACACATACCCCAACATAGACAACATATAGCAAAAATACAGTATCAAGCTTTTTTTTTTTTTTTTTTTTTTTTGGCACACCTGCACAGGGAACTTACCATGAATGGAGCTTGCAGGTTGGGAAGCTGGCCTGGGTGAATCAGTGAGTGAGTGGTGAGTAAATGTGACAGTCTAGGACATAATTGACACTACCATAGGCTTTATAAGCCCTGTACATTTAGGCTACACTAAATTTAGTTAAGAATATTTTTATTTCGGCCGGGCGCGGTGGCTCATGCTTGTAATCCCAGCACTTTGGGAGGCCGAGGCGGGTGGATCACGAGGTCAGGAGATCAAGACCACGGTGAAACCCCGTCTCTACTAAAAAAATACAAAAAATTAGCCAAGCGTGGTGGCGGGCGCCTGTAGTCCCAGCTACTCGGAGAGGCTGAGGCAGGACAATGGCGTGAACCCGGGAGGCGGAGCTTGCAGTGAGCCGAGGTTGCACCACTGCACCCCAGCCCGGGCGACAGAGCAAGACTCTGTCTCAAAAAAAAAAAAAAAAAAAGAATATTTTTATTTCTTCAATACTATATTAATGTAAGCTTACCGTTACTTTTTAATCAATGTTTATTTTTTAACTTTTTTACTCTTTGCTAATAATACTTAGCTTAAAATACAAACACATTGTACAACTATACAAAAAAATCTATATCCTGAATCTATAAGCTTTTCCTTTTTTATAATTTTTTTCTTTTTTCTTAAACTTTTTTTTTTTGTTAAAATCTAGAATACACACATTAGCCTAGGTTTACACAGGGTCAGAATAATCAGTATTACTTTCTTCCACCACCACATCTTGTCCCACTGGAAGGTCTTCAAGGGCAACAACAGAACTGGGGCTTTCATCTCCTATGATAACAATGCTTTCTTCTGGAGTATCTCCTGAAGGACCGATAGATGATAGATAGATAGATAGATAGATAGATAGATAGATAGATAGATAGATAGATAGATAGGTAGGTAGAGAGATATATATATAGTTAGAGAGAGAGAGACACAGAGAGTACACTCTAAAATAATGGTACAAAGAATAGTATAGCAAATACATAAACCAGTAACATAGTCGTTTATTGCCAGTATATAATTGTATGTGCGAGACTTTTATACAACTGGCAGCACGGTAGGTTTGTTTATACCAGCATCATCACAAACAAATGAGTAATGCATTGTGCTATGACGTTTTCAGCACCACATGCCATCTATGATGGACCAAAATGCTGTTACACAAATATGGCGGTATAATTTGCATAACATCTCTAGCCTATTTATTACTAACCTGTATCTTATAGGATTTATTTGGGTTTTATACAACATATTCCATATAAAACAATCATGGGCACATAGAAGGGGCCAGTCACAGGTAAGCAGAGAGAGGGAGGCAGCCCTTCAAATGCAAAGCTTCAGAGAAGGCTGTGGGCGAATATGAAGTAAACTGGGAGTGGAGGTGATTTAAATATCTAAGTAACTTTGTGCCTAGTCTGTGCTTTGGAATACGTGGCCAGTATTGGAAGTCCAATATTGGTTTAGGCTGAGGAGCAACATGTATGGGATAGCATAAGGATAAAACTGTGAAGAATTTCAGACAAAAACAGCAGGAAGTTTTTACATGCTAAAATTTCAGTTTTATTCTTCCTTTCTTTCAATGTGTTTACACTTATGTTTAGAAAATGACATAATTATTAAGGTTATAACTGTGCCAAAATTTAAAATAGAATCTGTCAAAAATAGCTACTAAAAGTTAGGTTGCTTCAATTCTGGAACAAAGCAGTAGACATCCACTATTGTGTGTGTGTTTGTATATGTGTGTGTGTGTTGCGGGTATGTCTGGAACAATTCCATGTTTTTATCTGCCAACTATATGTTATAGTGTTTGTCTAAAAAAAGTTTTGAACTAAATGGTATTATTTTTCTGTTTTTCGCCAAGTTGAGCATTGTTCTTTTACTTTTTATTGACATGTTATGCACTAGAATTGAGGGTTTTGATTTTTAACCACTTAAAGTTCCATTTTCTTTCTTATTTTCTATTTTTTCGGAAGTGCTTTTCTATTTTCATAAACCAAACACAGTTGACTGCTAATTTCTCCCTGAAAGACACTGGAAGATGGCTTCCAAAATTAATGGTGTAAGACAAGTTTACAAACTGTCAGGCTTTGAAGTGAAAATTAGTGTGTCATTCTTTCTGAAAAGAGCAGAGCACAGAACTGACTGCTACGTTATAAGAATCTCTCAAGGCAAAAATACATTGTTTAGATGAGAGGACAAAAGTTAAACAAATGTTTTATTCTCCATCTCACTTCCCAAATTCCATCACCACACCTATACTCACACACACCCACACACAATTGGAAGAACAAATTATTTATTATTCTAGGAAATCAATACCCATGGGAATTATATGATGGTAAATCTTGGCATTCCACTTAAAAAAAAAAGTTGTACTGACATGTCTAACTGAAGAGGGCCACATGGAAGAAATCTGGAGACAATGTGATTATTTTCTAACTTTCTAAAGTTAAAGAAAGTCTCTGTTATTCAAAATTTGATGGTCATGTTGAGAAAGAAGCTTCAGAAAAATAAGCTAATATTTTTAAATAGAAAGAATCAAATATTGGCTTTATATTCAGGCCAAAATTCTAGTATCACTCAAAACTCTGTTTCAGCCACTATCTTAGAGCCTTAAAATATTAGAGCTGTAGATTCCTCAAAAGGTGTAACACAAAACTTCTTCATTGTTTAAGTTGACAGAGGCCTTGAGATATATATTGTTGAAATTAGGCAGATTTGGTTGCATTCCAGACTTGCCTTTTCTTTTTAATGAAACTGAACAATTTACTTAATTTCCTTGAGTCTCAGTTTTGTATGACTATAATTGTAAAAAAAGAAAAAAGGACACAATTCACAGATCTTCTAAAAGGATTAAATTATACAATAGATTTAGAGCATGTGGCACATAGCTGAGATCCGTAACAGGAAATATGCCCATGCTGAAATGAGGAAGTAAAAAGTTTGATCATGGGAGCAGAACCTACTCTTGAGAGGAGGGATGTGGAGGTCTGCTTTTCTGAAGCAGATTTCATAATGGAGCATGCCTTTATGGGAATACACAATGTATTTCCTAGAGACAACTGGGCATGAAAAATTTCAGAGAACACACACTATACTATACTATGTTATACTGTACAACTATATAGTTGAAGATCTGACCATGTACTCCCTAAAATATATGTTATTGCAAAATTCATATTACCCCCAAAAAGTTCTGAGTCCAATTGTCCTTCTCCAACTCTTAATTGCCAAGTGTCCTTCTCTTACCAGAGAATGATCTTAGAATGATCTTCCCCGTGGTGCACTGACTTTCTTTTTTCTTTTTTTTGAGATGGAGTCTCGCTCTGTCACCCAAACTGGAGTGCAGTGGTGTGATCTCGGCTCACTGCAACTTCCCCCTCCTGAGTTCAAGTGATTCTCCTGCCTCAGCCCCCCATGTAGCTGGCATTACAAGCATGCACCACCACGCCCAGCTAATTTTTGTATTTTTAGTAGAGACGGGATTTCACAATGTTGGCCAAGCTGGTCTCGAACTCCTGACCTCAAGTGACCCACTTGCCTTGGCCTCCTAAAGTGCTGGGATTACAGGCATGGGCCACCATGCCCAACCAACTTTATTTTCTATCCATCTAAATAACTACCTATCTATCTATCTCTATCATATGTCATCTATCTGTTAACAAATCTACCTCAATTAAAATTCAGAATGAGATATTGTGAAATTGAGATATGTATGAGCATATTTATTTCAATTCATAAAGTTAAGTTCTTTCAACAAAAAGATGATATAGTATAAAAATGATAAATTATTAAGGAATTTCCTGTCATCTACTGTTTAATAATGATGGTTACTTTCAAATCATAGTATTTAGCTTCTATTGTATAGACTTAATAGAATGATTTAACAATTTTCTATTTAAATGTCAACATTTATAATGTATTTATTTTGTATCCTTGTGTTATAAGCATAAGTTTATGATAAAAACTTTTAGATGTCAAGTTAAAAATATGTTAGAGGGTAAATAGTTTTTCAAAAGTCTTTTTGTGGTACATGAACAAAGATGTTTGTGGACACCTGCCATAATTGTTTACTAGAATTCTAAAAAAGCACACAAAACTCTTAGAAAACATCCTTTCTGCTTTACTCCATAGAACTAAACATTTATACATGTGTTTAAATAACATCAACATGTTTTCTTAAAGAATGTTGCTTAAGTTAAATACACAATGAAATTATTATAGTGCAACTGTACCCTGGGAAGTCATTAGGAACTGCATGTTAAGATAAATTTCTATTTTCTTTATAATTGCCCTGGTCAGAGAACTGTACCTGGAAATTAATGTAAGACAGTGCATTCTATTGTATGCCAAAGAGGAGCTCCATAGAAGTCTTTAGGAAAAGAAAGTCTACAGGTTTGATTGTCTTGATAGACACTCTATTTTTGGTAAGCGATAAATATAGTGTCTTTTGGTATTCATTGTCATTAAATTCTTTCAAAATATGTTGAAATCCTTTAGGATTCCCAGTTGTGTGTTGGACTTTTTCTTCACAAACCCATTGTCACTCAACACAGCATTAGAGAAGCTGCCTATACCTTCTCAAAGATGTCTAGCACAGAATGCCCTGTCTAACTTTTCTGCCTTAATTGAGTAATTCCCTCTTTTGTGTTCAAACCATCAATCATTCTAAAACTTTTGTCAGAGCCCAACTTTTCTTATAAGACTGCTTCATTCATGTCATTATCTGAAATTCTATCATACTTCTTCATAGAACTGTACTGTTTGCCACTTCATTGCATCATACTTTTATAAAAGGTTATACTTGATCCTTCCCCTAAAGAAGAGACTGCATAACTAAGAGACTATTTCAGGTATTTTAGAATGTTTTCTATCTTTCATAATATTTAAGGCACTAGACATTTCACAAATTCTTCATAGTGGGCTGCTTGATGCTATTTGCCATATTTCTTCCCTGAAACCTAGTCCTAAGACATTATAACATTTCCCCTTTACTTGGTACCAAAAACTTATTAAAAATAAATTATTTCAAATAAAATTACTATAGATAATAATTCATGTCTACTGTTTGTTGATAGCCAGGTTTTCAGAAAGCTACTTTAAGTCTAAATAATGTAATTATTGTTGCTTCAAACTGAAAGTGGTGTGGCACAAAATCAAGTCTAATGCCCTCATTTTTTAGCTGAATTAAAGGACTTTTTGATTCAAATTTCCAACCACATAGCAAGTTAGTTAGGACTAGATTTAAGACTAGAACTCAGGCTCCTTATTTCTGATCAAGTGTTCTTGGTTTAATAACATAATGCCTTTCAGACCATAAGCCAGAGCTGCTTTTTTGATGAGCATGCTCTTAAACATATACACTTTGCAATTACTCTCTTGTTCCCTGCTTCCTTTCACTTCTCTGTGAGTGATAAAAAGTAGCCTATTGATTGGAGTTTGAAAACACCAATGCATCACAATGTTATTAATATAACACATACAGAACAATTTTACAGTCACAACTTGGGAGAGTTGTGGTGGGATTCTCCTTACTCTCTTTACACTTTCCTTTAGCTGATGGAAGATCTTTAATAACAAACTGAGACACTATCCCTTTATGTAAGATCTTTACTTTGAAAGATATAACCACCTTTCTTAAAGAAAACACTGTATTTTAGACCAAGAGGGCATCAACAAAACAAAGTGACAAATTCCATATTGTAATGGTTATGGCAGTACAATTATTTAATAGTTGAAATAATTGGCCAAGTGTAGTGGCTCATGCCTATAATTCCAACACTTTGGGAGGCCTAGGTGGGTGGGTCAAGAGGTCAGGAGTTTGAGACCAGCCTGGCCAACATGGTGAAACCCTCTCTCTACTAAAAATACAAAAATTAGCTGGGCATGGTGGTAGGCACCTGTAGTCTCAGCTACTTGGGAGGCTGAGACAGGAGAATCTCTTGAATCCTGGAGGCGGAGGTTGCAGTGAGCCAGGATTGAGTCATTGAACTCCAGCCTGGGTGATAAGAGTGAAACTACATCTCAAAAAAAAAAAAAGAAAAGAAAAGAAAAAGAAATAATTGGAGTGTTTTTTATTATTGATAATAATATCCAGAGTTACAAAAGAAGAATTAAGACATTCAAAGGAATGCTAATGTAAAAAGATTGAAAGAAAATTGTGATTCAATGAAAGTGTAAAATTCTAGACTAATTTTAACCAAGAACTTGGAGTGGCCAGGCATACCTTTAGCAATCAAGTATAGTGGCATAGTGCAAGAAGTGAAGGGAATTCAGTATTCAGTACCACAGTACCAACCACAGGATATTAAGTAGAGGTAGACTAGATATTAAGTAGGGGTAGATTAGACTAAGTAGCTTGCAGGGCTTTGTCTCTTACAGAATCCGGAGTAATTCTGCTGGATGCATGCTAGTTTCTAAAGATGACTTTTACTGCCCTTTTTAAAGTCGAGGCCAAGTTGTCTTTTCCTCACGTCTCTTCCCAGAAGCCTCAGGTAAACTTAGGGAAGGATACAACAGTTCTATTCTGGGTTCTGGTCGGAATCGACTAGAGAAAATTAGAGGAGTGAATACGCCCTCTGAATATATTTTCCCAAACTGCTTCTTTAACAAACTTTAGGTGCTATGTTAGCACAATATTTGTTTGAATATGAAAATAATTTAGAAGAATCAAGTAAAGCAAGAATGTGAGACATGCTAGAAAGGCCATCAAAATGTGGCACCCTTTTTCCATCTTCTTGCTTCCCATCAACTGATGACACAGGCTTCACACTCAGACTTGCTCTCCTCCACCTTCTTTTTATGAATGTTGGACCTTAGCAAAGTTTCTAATGTAAAAGGAAAGCTAAATCATCTTCCAAGTCAATGATTCCAATAGGAGTTTTTTTTTATAACTTGCTCATGTTCTCACCTGCCCAGAAATGTAACATTCCCTAGAGAAAGTAGAAAGACTGTTTTATTAGCTGTTTACAAGTCTTATTAGAGCAATTTAATGAAAATTCTATAAAAAACAAAAACATAAGGGGCAGAAAATATGGAAATGGTTACCCAAACTCAGATTTGAACAAATAAACAGAATAGCTTTAGTGTAATAATAAGAAAGAATTTTTCCTATAGCAGTGGCCAACCCAGTGGCATAATGTCACAGAAAAATAAAACACACTTTGGTGGCCTTTCTTAAAGGCGACTTCTCACTTATTTTATTTTTTTAACCTTTTCTCAAGGGTCTCTCACTCAATGCTCATATTTAGTGTCAAGAATTTTGACCATAAAAAAGGCTCAGAGAACACAGAGCTTCAGTTGGGGGTACATTATTTTTTCTTTTGAGAAAATTGAGATTTATTTAAAAAATAGGAAAAAAAGAAGTCCAAACCAAGGTACAAAGGCAAAGGTTTACAAAGAAAATACTCATTCTATACACTGGGAACTAATTTAATAAACAACCTCTCCCTGCTAGCTTGTGATTAAACTAAATTGCCAGCCTAAAATTTTCTGTGCAGAATTTCAAATGTCAACACATTATATTGCGATTCCTCTTAATTTCTCACAAAGAAAATGCAAAATGAATTCATTATGCTGGAGTAAGTGGAAAAAATGATGAGTTTCTCCAGAAGAGTATGCAATGGGGAGAGATTGGGCAAGACGATTATATTGAGATATTTGAATAGCTGGCCATTAGCAAGAGCATCCCCATTACTCTGCTGATAATTATATCTCTTCTGCTATGACTTCCCAGTGGAATAGTAGAATGTTCCCAGTGCTGGAGATAATGAAAAATACCATTCAGGTGGTACATATATGCCAGAAATAGAATGCAGTATTTCTTTCCTTCCTGGTTTTTGCGCTGCCTTAGCCCCATCAAATCCAACTCCCTGTATCTTGTCACTCTAAGGGCACACACCTACACAATATATGTTAATATGTGTTCGTTTGGTTGTTCTTTGTTGTGGACAGGAAAAATAAATGCATCTTGAAAATGGAGATGGCAATGAAATATCATTCTTCCAACATAATTATCTCCTGTTTAGAAAGCCCGGTGTTTTGCTGAGTACATTTTTGTTAGCTATTATGTAAATGACTTTCAAAACCCGCTATAGTTCAGAGTGAAGGCTATGTATGGGATCTTATAAGGATAAAACTCTTTTTTTTTTTTCTCTGTAAGAAAGGAAAAGTGGTTGCATATTCTTTTAATTAATCCATCACTTTACAGACACTTTTCATTTTAGCAATCAAGTGCAATTATACATACAAAAAGGGATAAAAAAAGAGATCAAACAATAACACCCATTCATCTCCAATAACAATTTCCCTCCCTCCCTCCTCTTTACTTTCTTTTCTCTGTTTTTCTCATTTGAACATTTCATACAATCTCTCATGTATTATTGCCACCTTATTATCATGTGGCATTTTTATTGCTCTTTATTTTCTGTTTGGGGAAATCTTGCTGGGTACTGTATGTCTTCACAAATTCATTAATTTTACAGAAAACTCAATTTGCATCCCCCCCTTTGCTCTATCACTGCTATTTTTAATTCTGGATCCTTTCTTGAGAGTTTCATTTTAAAATTATATACATATGAGAAGAAAAGTTCCATCCAAACAGCTTATATTTGCATCCTGTAGAGGGCAGTGAAACGTTACATTGGTTTTACCCTCCGTAAGGGTTGAATTGAGAACTGCTCGTTTTTCTATATTTTGGCACTCACTGGAGAACAGGACAAAAGAGCAGCTAAATTACCTGAGGGTACCTTTTTTTCTATTGAGATTGTATTTGCATTTAGAGTCAGAGAGGTGTACTTTATTATGTGAGTGTTTTCTAGTTAAAATATTTACCTGAAAAGTTATTCAGAATGCAAAAGGTTGCAATGTGTATTGACAAATGGCTATGATTCAAACCACAGGAAATGAAATATGTGTACTCATGGTGTCAGCTTTAGGATTCATACTCAATATTCAGTTAATATCCAATTGTAGTCGAAAATACTGGTTTATATAGTCCATGATTAATGATAATTTCATCAGAAAATGAACCACTTTTAGTCTGGAAAATTTAATTCAAAAATTGTACCTTGAAAAAGGCAATCACAGGAAAAAAATCACATTCACTTACAATTTGCATGTTTTATCATCATATAAACATTACTTAGTAACTAAGTGTAATAGTGAATATTATATTTTTAAACTTATTAATTAAATTATTTGTACATATTTTAGAAAATGCCTAATTTCCCCCCAAATTTAAGATATGTTAGCTTATTGATCTCTAAATGAATCACATTTAAATTTAATGTAAGCCAAAATACATGGGTGTGTGTAATATATGTAGTATGTGTACTATTGGTTGATTGTAATGGCATATAGCCAATATATTACACATTCTAGGTATCCTAATTTTCATAAAGGTCTTATTAATTCTGTAATAGACCTATAGAATATTTTGTACTCAATATGCAATGAAAATATGCCATGAAATATTTCAATACTTTCACCATACTGTATGATCAAATCAGTGTTATTTGTGATTGATTAAAACCTGTATACCACACCCAAATATTTATTTGGACACCACCCCTAACTTTTAATAAGGGTATCTGTAACAAGACACTTATTTAGCATTACCCTGACTGAATTCCCTTTGTTTCCTCCTGTTTTAATCTTCCTTTCTCTCTCCCAATGACTTTCCATTACATTTCCAAACTATTTTCTTTTTTCTTTGAGATGGCAAAACCTATATGATCAAGGTCTCTACTGCTGGTGCATAAATACTTCCAAGTTTCCTTGTCATGTGTATGTTTTTCTTTTTTCTCTTTCTTGTTTATCTTTTATCTCTTTTTCTTTGACTATTCACATTAATTTCTTTCCAGACTCTTACCACCTAATCCTCCTCTTGCTTTTCCAAAATTAAATTTAATAAGTTCAACTGGTCCTGGCCAGGGTAAATTTGCTCACAGTCAGAGGTGCACTCTATCCCCGTAAGAGCAAGTCCTCTCTGGCAGGTTGTCTTTCCTATTCTAATCTCTGTTTTGTGTAAAACCTTTCTAATTTTATTAGTTTAGGATAACCTAATATTGGCTTTTCTAATCATTTGTCTACTTTTTAACAAATAATTTCTTTTTCCAAGTTTTTGAGTCAAAATTGTATGTCAACTTAAAATTAGTAATACTATCACTCTTGGCCTACTGTTGATTTCCATTGTAACTGTGCTAGCTTAGATTCACATTCTGCTATGAAGGTTTATACCCAAGGGTGCCCTTTGCCTCCAAATTTTTCCTATGCTATGGCAGCCCATTCAGCCTGTAAGGGCAAGGATACCTCTTCCAGGGTAACCATCACTAATGGGTATATAAAAACTCTCACCTCCAGTGTAAACTAGTTCAACCATTGTGGAAGACAGTGTGGCAATTCGTCAAGGATCTAGAACTAGAAATACCATTTGACCCAGCAATCCCATTACTGGGTATGTACCCAAAGAATTATAAATTATGCTACTATAAAGACACATGCACTCGTATGTTTATTGCAGCACTATTCACAATAGCAAAGACATGGAACCAACCCAAATGTCCATCATGTCCATCAATGATAGACTGGATTAAGAAAATGTGGCACATATACACCATGGAATACTATGCAGCCATAAAAAAGGATCAGTTCATGTCCTTTGTAGGGACATGGATGAAGCTGGAAACCATCATTCTGAGCAAACTATCACAAGGACAGAAAACCAAACACCGCATGTTCTCACTCATAGGTGGGAATTGAACAATGAGAACACTTGGACCCACGGTGGGGAACATCACACACTGGGGCCTGTCATGGGGTAGGGGGAAGGGGGAAGAATAGCACTTAGAGAAATACCTAATATAAATGACGAGTTAATGGGTGCAGCACATCAACATGGCACATGTATACATATGTAACAAACCTTCACATTGTCATTGTGCACATGTACCCTAGAACTTAAAGTACAATTGAAAAAAAAGTAAAACAATAAACAAACAAACAAAAAAACTCCCACCTCCTATCGTTCAAGGGGCAAAAATTTAGGAACTATACTGTATGTTTTACAGGTGGTCCCAGACCCGTGGTTCATAATGGTCGACTTAAAAGCACTAATCCACTTGCATTGGCTTTCCCACTGTCCTTGACTAATGATCCCTGATTCTTTACTCTTACTCCCTGGGTTATCTACTAAATGAACCACTTGAACAAAGGTCCTTGACTGAGGCACTACTTTATAGGAAACACAAGTTAAGATGCTCATCTTAAAATACAAGCAACATAACACATGACGATAATACGAGATGGTTGACATGTTTATATAGCTCTCAGTATAAATGTGGGGGATAGGAGCGCAGTTTTGATATGTGGATATACTCTGTAACAGTGAAGTCTAGGCTTTTAGCTTAGCCATCACACAATTAGATATACAAATTTGACTTACTGTATGCATTATATTTGTGACACAGCATAGCATTTGATACCTTCATTTTCTAAGTTGTATCAATTTGTATACAGACTTAATAGTTGTCATAAAACAGAATTCTAAAATTTGGGCTTATATAAATATCATTTTAGCCAGCTGTACAGTGACAAAAATTATAAATGCCAATTTGTAGAATAAATAAATAAGCAAATTAATTAATTAATTAATAAGCAAAACTAAAACCAGAAACAGAAAGAAAAGGAATGTGAGGTGATAAACACATGTAACATTCCATTCAATGAATTTTTTGTGTACTTGCTAAAATATTAGACTAAATAATATCCTATATATAATATAAGTAATATTCTAATACCGGTTAGAATAAAGTTAAGAAACAGTCAAAATAACTAATCCATAATAGATAAGTTATTAAAACTATTTTCTCACTTTATTCTTCTGTACATTAAAGACATTTTTTGGAAGAGAGTTTGATTAAGTAAAACAACCAACATCCATTTTGGGTTTACTACTCTGAATTTTCATAGTGCATAAATTTAACCAAAAGTACAGCTATAATGAAACAAATAGAAAACTAACAGCAAGATGGCAGTTTTAAATAAAGTCATATTAATAATTATATGCAATTAGACTAAAAATCAGAATGACAAAGATTTTCAGTCTGGATAAAAAATAAGGCTGAAATACATGCTATTTTCAGAAGATAAATACTTAACATTTGAAGTCATAGCTAGCGTGAAACTAAAATTATGAGATTAAATATGCCATGTAAATCATAATAATCAGAAATCTATAGTGGTTCTATTAATACATAATCTTCAGGACAAGGAAAATGAATTAAAAGATGTTTATATAAGAAAAGCATCAATTAATCATGGTAACGTAACAATCCTAAATGTCTGTGCATCTAGTAACAGAACTTCAAAATCAATGAATAAAAAAAACTGAAAGGAGAAATACAAAAGTGCACAATCACAGCTGAAAGTTTTAACACCACTATCTCAGTAATTAACAAGAAAATAGAGAGAAAATCAGTAAAAATATGAACAAATTGAAAAATACTATTGACCAACTTGGATTAAATGAACACTTATAGGAACTATAAACAAAAATATTTATCAAAAAGTAGAATTTTCAGATATACATAGAGTGTTCTGCAAGAAAAACTATATTCTCAGTTCAAAAGAAGTTTCAAAAAATGAAAAATAACGTTTTTTCTGACCAAACATAATTAATTATAAATAAAATTAACGGTATTTAGAAAATCTTGAATGTTTGAAAGAAAAAAAATATTCTAAGCCAAAGAAGAAACACAAAATGCATTAGAAAATATTTTAAAATAACGATACTAACATACCAAAATCTTTGTGATGCAGCTAAAAAAGTGTTTACTGTTTTAGCTATATCTTGTATCTTGTATAATATTTGTATTTGGTGTATTTGTATCTTGTATCTTTGTAATATTTGTATCTTGTATCTCAATACATATATTTGTATATGTATTTGTATCTTGTATCTCAAATGTTTATATAAGATAATAAATAATTGAAATCAATGATGTGATCTACATTAAGAAGCTAGAAAAGAAGGACAAATAGAAGATAGAAATGAACTTTAAAAAAGAATAGTTTTCAAGAACATGGAAAACAAATAGAAAAATAAATAGAATTATACTGCAAATCTACATCCTCGGTAGATTGTTGAATTCTAACATACAGCTAAGGGAAAACATTTGTATTTATTTATATATTTTTTAGAGATAAAGTCTCACTCTGTAACTCGGGCTAGAATGCAATGGCATTATTTTGGCTCACTGTAGCCTCAACTTTCTAGGCTCAAGCGTTCCTTCTACCTAAGCTTCCCGAGTAGCTAGGATTACAAGTCTGCACCACCATGGCTGGTCTCAAACTCCTGGCCTCAAGTGATCCTCCTGCCTCAGCTTCCTAAAGTGCTGGGATTACAGATGTGAGCCACCATGCCCAGCCTCTAAGGAAGAAATAATACTAATTTTTACACAGGTCCTTTCAGAGAAAGGAGGAGGAGGAAATACTTTCCTATTAATTTTTTGAGGCCAACAGAACTTTGAAACCATAACAAGACAAAAATACTACAAAAAATACAAACAAAAATAATATATAAAAAAGTTTTATAAATACAGTATTTAAAAACTGAATGAAATAACATATAAATAGAATAACTCAGGATGAACAGGTAAAATTTGTCATAGGAATGCAGCATTGGTTTAATACTTGAAAGTGAATGAGTATAATTCAATACATTAACAAAATCAATGAGCACATGTATATAATCACCCCAATGTAGTCAGAAAATGGATTTGATAAAATTCAACCCATATTTATAATGAAAATTCTCAGCAAGCTAGGAAAAGGAGGAAATTCAACAATCTGACCAAGGGCACTTACAAGTAATTTATAGCTAGCATCACATTAATGGTAAAAAACTATATATATATTTTCCTAACCTTTGGAAAAAGACAAAGATGTCTACTATCACACACGATTGATGGAAATCAATCTTGAACATCAGAACTAATGTGAAAGATTTACATTACATGATTGAAAGATTTATTAAAGTCTAGGTATGGTGGCTCACACTTTGTATTCTCAACACTTTGGGAGACTGAGACAGGTGAATCACTTGAGCCAAGGAGTCCAGACCAGCCTGGGCAACATGGTGAAACCCCATTTCTGAAAAAAAAAAAAAAAAAAAAAAATTAGCCAGGCATGGTGGCATGCACCTGTAGTTCCAGCTACTCAGGAGGCTGAGATGGGAGGATTGCTTGAGCCTGGGAATTTGAGACTGCACTGAGCAGTGATCATGCCACTGTACTCCCACTTGAGCAATAGAGGGAGACCCGATCTCAGAGAAAAAAAAAAAAAGATTTATTATAAGGCAACGTTAATCAGGACAGTGTGGTACTGGCTTGATACTCAAATCAATGGAATATAATAAAGGGTATAGAAATTGATTTAGTATTAGATAATCAAATAATTTTTGACAAGGATGTCAATGCAGTGCAAAGAAGAGAAAAGTCAATACCATGGTATTTGAGCAATTACAAAGGAAGAAATATAAAGCTCCAATAAGTACATGGACAATTCTCAATGCTATTGGTCATGAAGAAAATTAAAATGGAACCATGATTAGATACCACTATACGTCCACTAGAACGACTAAACTTAAAATGGCTCACAATATTAAGAATTAGTAAGATGCAAAACAATTGGAATTCTCATAGCTGGGTAGTGAGAGTGTAAAATAGGACAACCATTTTGCATATTAAGCATTTTCTCATAAAGTTAGTTATACATTAAACTTATAATCTAGTCATTCTACTTCTAGATATTTACCAAAGAGAAAAAAAGACATATGTACACAAAAACATGTAAAAGAAAGGCTAATAGAAAAATTGTAAAATAATCATATATTGAATACTGATCTGCAACACAAAGAGACAAACTTGTAGTATGTGCAATAAAATGAATGAACAAGTTATCACACCGAAGAGAGAAAAAGACTAACTTTGGAGTAGAAACGCCCGACAAATGGTATCTTAGACAGGTGATCAAGGTCAACATTAATAATAAATAATTTGATAGTTTGCATGCTTGGTATGATATAATGAAAATGGCACTTTTCCTCTCTCGTCTTTCTACCCCAAACCCACAACTCTATTCTAATTATGAGAAAAACATCAGACAAATCCCAGCTGAGGAAATTCTACAAAATATCATATCAATAATTTTCAAACTTATCAAGTTTATCAAAAACCAAAGAAGTTCCAAGAACTTCCATAACTCAGAGCATGTAATGACTAAAAGTAGTGTCTTATGCTTGATGCAATCCTAGAACAGCTAAAGGACATTAGGTAAACCGTAAAGAAATCTGAATAAAGAATGGGCTTTACTTAGTAATAGTGTATCAGTATTGGTTCATTCATTGCAACAAATGCACCATACTAACGTGAGACTTTAATAATAAGGGAAACTGAATATGGGTCTCTCTGTGTTATCTCAATTTTTTTTAAGTCTAATATTTTTTAAAAGTAAATATTTTTTTAAAAAATTATGATGAATTAAAAGCTGGACACACAGGTGTACATACTGTACAATTAACTTGTAGTATGTTTTAAAACAGACTACACTAATATATGATGAAAAGAGGAATCAGAGCAGTGGTCGCCTCTTGGGAAGAGTAGTATAGATTGACTCCATTCAGGAGAATCTTCTGGAGTGGAAAAAATGTTCTGTATCTTGATAGGGATGAAAGTGATATGGATTTAATCATTTTCAAAATGTATTGAATTGTGCATTGAAAATCTTTGCATTTAATGTTGGAATAAAAAAAGAATGTAAAAGAAAAAGTTACTGAGGCCCAATAGTGAAGTATTCAAAAATCTACCTTCTTTCTGATTTACTTGTCCATCTGAAATGAGAGCAGAATTTTTCTTTTTTTTTTTTTCTTTTTTTGCAGCTCTTTGCCTTGTGAAATCTTTGCACAAAAGCTGCTTGGTAAGTACAAAGGCTCATTGTGACTGTACAGGATGACTCACTGCCAATTGAACTTTTAAATACGGAACTTTACTCCAAAATTTTACCTTCCTTTGTTTCTTGATCTGAATACATGTGGAATGAACTCTTTCTGTAATCAGGATAAAATTTTCCCATTGCTATTATTCTCCAAGTCATACTCTTTGCCCAACTTTACTTATGTTTTCTTACCACTCTGTTACTCAAATGTCCTTATAGTTGTTCACATTTTTGTTCATATGAAACAACTATTGTGTTGCATGTTGCACTCCAAAGCCCTTATTTTTACATACCTCCTATTGAGAGGTGACAGCCTGCTGGCAGTCCTCACAGCCTTCGCTCGCTTTCTGCGCCTCCTCTGCCTGGGCCCCCACTTTGGCGGCACTTGAGGAGCCCTTCAGCCCACCGCTGCACTATGGGAGCCCGTTTCTGGGCTGGCCAAGGCCAGAGCCGGCTCCCTCAGCTTGCAGGGAGGTGTGGAGAGAGAAGCGCCAGCGGGAATCGGGGCTGCACGCCGCGCTTGCGCGCCAGCTGGAGTTCCGGGTGGGCGTGGGCTTGGCGGGCCGCGCACTGGGAGCAGCTTTCCGCCCGGCGGGCCCCGGGCAATGAGGGGCTTATCACCCGGGCCAGTGGCTGCAGAGGGTGTACTGGGTCACCCAGCAGTGCCAGCCCACCGGCGCTGCACTCAATTTCTCACCGAGCCTTAGCTGCCTTCCTGCGGGGCAGGGCTCGGTACCTGCAGCCCGCCATGCCTGAGCCTCCCGCCCCCTCCATGGGCTCCTGTGCGGCCCGAGCCTCCGCGACAAGCGCCACCCCCTGCTCCAGGGCGCCCAGTCCCATCGACCACCCAAGAGCTGAGGAGTGCGAGCGCAGGGTGCAGGACTGGCAGGCAGCTCCACCTGCAGCCCCGGTGCGGGATCCACTGGGTGAAGCCAGCTGGGCTCCTGAGTCTGGTGGGGACGTGGAGAACCTTTATGTCTAGCTCAGGGATTGTAAATACACCATACTGCACTCTGTATCTAGCTCCAGTTTGTAAACACACCAATCAGCACCCTGTGTCTAGCTCAGGGTTTGTGAATGCACCAATCGACACTCTGTATCTAGCTACTCTGGTGGGGCCTTGGAGAACCTTTGTGTGGACACTCTGTATCTAACTAATCTGGTGGGGACGTGAAGAACCTTTGTGTCTAGCTCAGGGATTGTAAACGCACCAATCAGCACCCTGTCAAAACAGACAACTCGGCTCTGCCAATCAGCAGGACATGGATGGGGCCAGATAAGAACGAAAGCTGGGTGCCCGAGCTAGCAGTGGCAAGCCGCTCGGGTCCCCTTCCACACTGTGGAAGCTTTGTTCCTTCGCTCTTTGCAATAAATCTTGCTGCTGCTCAGTCTTTGGGTCCACACTGCTTTTATGAGCTGTAATACATACGGCGAAGGTCTGCAGCTTCACTCCTGAAGCCAGCGAGACCAGGAGCCCACCGGGAGGAACGAACAACTCCAGAGGCACCACCTTAAGAGCTGTAACACTCACTACGAAGGTCTGCAGCTTCACTCCTGAGCCAGCGAGACCACGAACCCACCAGAAGGAAGAAACTCCGAACACATCTGAACATCAGAAGGAGCAAACTCCGGACGCGCAGACTTTAAGAACTGTAACACTCACCGCGAGGGTCCACGGCTTTATTCTTGAAGTCAGTGAGACCAAGAACCCACCAATTCCGGACACACTATGGACGCATCTTATCATCATTTGTTGTTCCTTCTCTTTCATAGTTTAGGTCTCCATTCTAATGGGAAAACAAAAAGAAATCGAAGGACAGAAGAGGAGAAAACAGAAATAAAGAGGGAATGAGAGAGAGTGAAGAATGAAGAGAAGGTATCACACTGAAAGAGAAAGAGGGCCCATGACTCAATCAGGGTCCCCTAAACAGTCTAATGAAACTTAAGCTATCACTACGACGGCACTTTTAAACTAAATCATGCCTGCTCTTCCCACTTAAGATCTCTCCCCCTAAATTTAACCCTACGTGGAGACATTAAAGACATATTTATATAGGTTTATAATAAATAAAAATATGATATATAATTTAAAGGTGGCATCTTTTTACAGTTGCAATGAACTCCATGATTTAATTTTTCTTTAACTTAATCTATACTACCTCATTTTGTAAATATCTGTTTTAAGGTAATGTAAAGATTTGAGACACAAAACATCCAAGGCAAGCTACAAGTGTATACCCCATGGCCTTGAACAGAGCTTGCTCATGTAGGATTTTAGTTTTACAATTTTCTGATTGAGAATAGTTGTTGTGCAATACATACATAGAATAGTAATTCAATGAGAATTAGTATACAGCAACTATAATTAAAATTGTCCTGAAAATAATTGCTTCTCTTTACTGATTCCAAATGCATATATTGTTATTTCAATGACAAAATATCACTAAGAACTTTAAATATAATTTTCTGTGCAAAGTGCAAAGTGCCACTTAATAAACAGTTATAGTTAATAGAATGTCCAGCAACTGAGAATTTGCTCCATTTATTTTCTCACCAAGGACGTGATGAGTGTTGAAGATATTCATGGAACTATGCTAAATGATGTTGATTCTAGGAGAGGAACTGAGCTCCGTGTAGAGATGGTCACACAAAAACAGCAACAAAATAAATGGAATCAAATGGGTGAAAGCATTTCAGGAAAATAGAGAAATTATTAATTACAGAAGAATTATCCTCAGTGAGAAGTTAATGAACATTGATCAAATATATAATAAATAAGCATAGAAATACAAAGAAGTGTCCAATTAAATAAACCAAAACAGAGCAAAATTTCCAAATACTGTGTTGTCATGGAGGCAAAAAGAGCAGTGCAAGGTCATCTAAGAAAATTTTGTCCAACACAAAGTGGAGAAGAACTTAAATATAGATTGATCTGACAAATGGACTGACAAGACTGATTCAGGTCAACAGTCTCCAGCTTGTCACTGAAATAAAAATATTGGGACCACTTTGTCAATTATGGATGTCAAATTGATGTAAAATAGAAAAAGAGCAAGTATGAAAGAGACCACAAAGAAGAGTACACTCTAGCTTTCTCTGTGAGAGATAACAAAATTTGAATTAGTAATCCCTAAGATACTTTCCCCAAGACCATAACTAATGTTCATGACCATATGAAAATAGGGCTTCCGACATTTTAGCCAAATGGTCTCTTCATGGATGCAGGCAAAAACTCTACATCTTAAATATGTTGGAATGATCATTGAGAACTTCTTCACAGGTTTGATTGAAGCACAGACTACTATTGCTGGCTGCTAAATCAGGTATAGAATAAAGCAAAAAAAAAAAAAAAGATACCTTGCTCTAAGGAATTATTAGGTAAATATTCACCACAGCCCAGGAATGTATTATATAATAGGTAGCTGGAAGAAAAAGAGAACATAGGTAGTAAGGAGACATTCTAAAAAAGAAATATCAAGATGTAGGTGGAGAGTGTTGGAGAAAAAAATATGAGGCCTGATCCTAAAGCATGAACACTGTAAATAAAATGGTGGTATAGGGAGAGGGAAGGCAAGAGGAAGATACTTCAGGCAGGATGTACACCATAAACACAACAGAGATTTATACTACAAAGTAAGTATATTCCAAATATGGACTCTTGGGAAGTCAGATAGAAGAACTCACTGATCTGCAGAAGAATATTGTTAGAAAATAGGGAAAGATAATAATATAAACTAGACATTATTCCAAGCTCATATTGTAGATGAAAAAACTAAGACACAAAGAGTTTAAATTTGCTTGCTTGTTCAACTTGCTGGAGATACCGTAGCTAGTAAAACTCAAAATTGACTATAGACAAAGTGGCTCCAAAATTTATCTCCTAACTACTGTATTATACTTAATCTCCATATTTGATAGGTAGAGTGCTAAGTTCACCATCTACGTGTAACAAGTTTTCCAGACCTATATGACACAGTAAAAACTATTTGTGACCAATAAGAAAATATTCTTTCTGTGAATAGCCTTACTCATCCTGTTAGTCTGTGCCCTGTACTCTGAGATGCACAACAAGAAATAGTGAAACTTCCAAAAGGTTGAAAAGGTAAACTCAAATTCATCTCATTACCCTAGGGAGAGCATTCTGCCCTAAAAGTAAACATGAATCTTGATCAAGCACTCAACTGAAAAAATGGCACAGATTATCTTTGTTTAATTAGCTACTACCAAGTTAGAGTCAGAAGGAAGAGAATGGCCAATGAGAAACTGCCGTTTGAATAATCTCAGCTTATAGTTTAGAGGGAAAGTTTAAAGAAGAAAGGAAATAAACAAAATTCTATTATTATCCTCACATTGACTTAACTCCAAAACTGTGCCATTAACACTCATAAAAGCATTGAGTTTAGCCCACAAATTGTATCATGCGGTTTGTCACAGAGGGAAATCATGTGCAAAGAGGAGGTGTCAAATAAACTCAAGCTGCCTGGGAGAACCTTTAAGTGTAATTTCTTCTAGGTTTCTATTGGGGTATTTAACCTGCTTTGGGAAAATGCCACTCATGCTTATTATTGCAGTCTTTCTGGCCACAGAGGCTCCAGCTCACGCTCCCACAGGGATTGCACAGTGAGCCCCATTTTTCAAGCGATTTCTGACTCAGTCATAAAAATTGGATCTGGGCGCAAGCTTGTCCCAATTGTGGTGCACTTTCTAGCTTGTTTGTTATAACCAGATGTATTTAAATTTTGTTCAGCTGCTTTTGAAGATGGAAGGAAAATGATATTTTCTGCTTTTCAGATGAATTTTGGCAATACTGGGAATCTGAAGGGAGTGTGATTTTAAAATTAAACATGAACTTTTAGATTCTATTAAGAGCATACTTTTGATCTGAGGCCACTGCCAATGGGCATTTCTATTAGCAAGCAAACAGAAAATAAAACCCAGTGGAAATCATCCAGTTAAAAGGGAGCTGATAATTCAGTTCCATCCTAGGCCTTATGCTAATAGTCAGCCAATTGTGGAATTCTGTGACCTCCATGGGAGATGCATTCTGGCTCTGTGGAACATCAGATTGGGAGTTTGGGCCTAGACACAATTTTGGCTAGAAATTGAGAGGCAGGCACAATGGGAAGGGAAATTTTGATCACATAATAAATATATGGAAGGAAAAAAAGAGACAAGACAAATTCAACCAACAGATATTTCTGAGAGCCTACTATGTGTCCAAAATACTGATGAAAGCTTCTTCAGAGAGTGGCCATAAATATTGCAAAAGACGTGTAACAATGCAAACATGAAAGAGATGGCTGGAAACCAGAAATGTGTCAATGTGTGCTGCAAATAAGTGCCCAGGGACAGAGGGCTTATGTTACTGTGGAAAAGATGCCATGCAGGGGCTCCCTGACATCATTTTTCCTTTGTGCAGCAGGGGAAATTTGAACTAGTCCCTGGAGGATTTGGCAAGAAGAGAAAGGAGACCTGCATGAAGAGAGTTACAGAACAGAGTGAGGATAGGATATGCAAGGTGCTTTCAGAGGACCATAGTAGCAAGACCAGATGGAGTAGATGATGGATGGTCTCAGATGCCAGAATAAGGCTTATCAGCTTTATTTTAAAGTAGTATTTAAACAGTTAATGAGGGCTTTTTTAACAGACTAGAAAGAAGTTTAAAATAATGTTTTAAGGTGGGCGCGGTGGTTCACGCCTGTAATCCCACCACTTTGGGAGGCTGAGGCGGGTGGATCTTGAGGTCAGGAGATCGAGACCAGCCTGGCCAGCATGATGAAACCCTGTCTCTACTAAAAATACAAACATTAGCCTGGCATGGTGCAGTGCACTTGTAGTCCCAGCTACTCAGGAGGCTGAGGCAGGAGAATTGCCTGAATCCAGGAGGCAGAGGTTGCAGTGAGTTGAGATCACTCCACGGCACCCCAGCCTGGGCAACAGAGTGAGACTCTGTCTCAAAGTAATAATAATAATAATAATAATAATAATAATAATAGTATCTGGCTTTAGGAACCAGAAAGAATTATTTTAAGACTAGACTATAGGAAGCAGGAAAACACTTCAATTAATAAGGTCTAAACTTTTGTGGTTATCAGAAAAAGAAATAGGAGGGAAAAACAGCTTGGACTCAGTGTCTTATTTTGTGTGAGCAATGGGAGGAAGGATGAAGAGAACTGGTAGGTAAGATAAGAAAACACTGAAGGACGTGGTGCCCCAAAGTTCCTCACTTTAAGGTAAGGTTCTTCTGTCTTAAACTTCAGGCTGTGGGTCTTTCCTGCCTGGCAACCTCAACGTAGGCACCAAAGTTAGGGGTAGGGTATACATCCTCATTCTTGTGTTTTGAAGGAGAGGGAAAATGGAAGATTGCCTCCTAGAGCAGGGATCTCAAACCCCCCGGGCTGTGGACCGATACTGGTACCCCTTCATGGCCTATTAGGAACCAGGCCATGCAGCAGGAGGTGGGTAGCAGGTGAGGTGAGCTAGGGAAGCTTCATCGGCATTTACAGCTACTCCCCATTACTCACATTACCACCTGAGCTCTGCTTTCTGTCAGATCAGGGGAGGCATTAGATTCTCATAGGAGCGTGACCTCTATCGTGTATTGCACGGGCAACAGATCTAGGTTTTGCACTACTTAAGAGAATCTAATGCCTGATGATCCGTCACTGCCTCCCATCACCCCCAGATGGGAATCACCCCCAAACCATTCCCCCATCCCAGTCCATGGAAAATTTGTCTTTTATAAAACTGATCCCTGGTGCCAAAAAGGTTGGGGACTACTGTCCTAGAGAATAATTTGATCTATAGTGGGGACAGAGTTGGCTACATAACTTCCATTATCTTATTCTTCACTATCAGTGTGCTCCCATCTTTCTTTTGCTAAGCAAAAAGAGTAAAAACAACAACATTGATAATAACAACTTATTTTCCTAAACTCCTTTGGTAATAAAGAGGTCAGTGAAATCTAAATGACAAGCACTGAGTGGGAAGTTCAAAAAATCTCCTAGAGGAGTTTACTTCTTTGAAAGAAGGTCATTGTTTTTTTTTTCTTCATACCTGCTTTCTCCTCCTTGCTGTCTGGAACACAGTTATGATGGCTGAAGGTCCAGCAGCCCTATTTTGACCATAAGGAAATTAAAAATGAAAATCATGAACAAAGATGACAGGAAAACAACGTAACTCCAAACACACCATATCTACCTGGGCTGCCTACCTCTAAACTTTATGTGAGAGTCTCCCTCAAAGAAAATAAATCTCTGCTTTTATTTTGAGTTCTTATCAGAATCTCAATTCATTCCTAACGGATACAAAGAGAAAGAAACATTAATTAATCACAGATATCTTGAAGATGTAAAACTTTTCTTGATTATGTTTTCTGTGATTAGGAACTGCTTAGAAATACATTAAATATGGTTAGTAAAAATGATTTTGTCCCTAGACCTAGTAAACAAGACACTCAGCAAGTATTCAGAAAATGTTTGTTGAATAAACCTGCAGATAGGTGAATAAATCAACAAATTTGCCAGCAGCTGGGAGTAATGGCTAATGCTTGTAACCCCAGTGCTTTGAGACGCCAAAGTGGGAGGATCAATTGAGGCCAGGAGTTTGACATCAGCCTGGGCATAGGGAGACCCTGTCTCTTCAAAAAACTAAAAAAATTAGCCAGGCATGGTGGTGGCACATACTTGTAGTGCTAGCTCCTTGGGTGAGTGAGGCGTGAGGATTGTTTGAGCTCAGGAATTTGAGATTACAGTGAGCCATGATCAGACCACTGAACTCCAGCCTGAGTGACAGAGTGAGACCCTGCCTCTAAAATAAATAAATAAATAAATAAATAAATAAATAAATAAATAAATAAATAGATAGATAGATAGATAGATAGATAGATAGATAGATAGATAGATAACTTACCATTTATTTTGTCCCAGTGTGATTAATTTCATCTTTCCTTTTCCAGATATTTGGCATTGACATCCTTGCATCTCATCTCTATTATTATTGATAGCAAAAAAGACTCACATTAGCCAAATAATGTTTATTTTTACCTCTTTAATATCTTAGTACCTTGTGGGCAGGTTAATTTATTGGAGATAATCATATTAAAAGATGTTGAAAATAGGTAGACAAAAATCAATGCCTAGAAAGTCTAAGTGAGTACAAATATACTAAATATTTAAGGAATAATTACAAATCCATAAGGGAAATGCCTTTACAAAAATAGAAAAAAAATTAAAGATTTGAATGGTGAAGTAACACAGAATGGTGCTCAGCTTCACATACTATTAAACGTCACAAAAAGGGAAAAATAATTACTATTTTCACTAAACAGGTTAAAAAATATCAAAAAGTTGGTCTGGAGAGGGAAACATACATTCTCACTTATGTTATGTTGGTGGGAATACAATTTGGTGTGACTGTTCTGGACAATGTAGCAGTAACATCTATCAGTACTGAAAATACATGTACCCACAGAGCTAGTAATTCCATTCAAAGGGACTTATTGTATAAATATATTTGCACATACTAACAGAAATGTACATACAATAATGTTTGTTATTAACAGTTTAAAAAGGGGCATATATATATATATTTTCACAGAGGAGCTCTTTATAATGATCTACATTTCATAATGTAAACTTTTTATTTATATTATAAAATAGTAAGGGGACTAAAAATAATCTGGATCTTTATGCACTAAGATGGAATGAGCCACAGGACACAATAGTTAAGAAAAGTGATGGACAGCTTTTGTGTATGTATGCTTGTACATTTATCTGTTTTTAGTATTATACATAAAGCAATCATGTTGGTTAATGTTCTTTATCTTCCTAAGGTCGCAAACTGGAATTCTACCCTTGAGCAAGTTATTTAGTAGATTTTGTCAACTAGAGGAGGGTATTAGAATGGTTCAATGCAATTTACCCCCATTAGTAGAGAAGGAAATTAAAGTTATCTTTTACCCTGACACCATTCTATCACTTTCCTTTGGGGCCCATTGCACAGTAATGTTTAATACCTGAGCTAGGAATTCAGTCCAAAAGTAGGTCCTAGTAATATGAAGAAGCAAGCTCTAGTTACTCTGATGAATACTTTATCTGGTTCATGGGAAAATTAAATTTTCCTTGCCCTTGGGCTGATCAGATCAGGCTCATGAGATGTTGTGTATCTTCTTCAGCCAAAACACCAACAAGGTTATTGGTCATTAAATTATCCACTCCATAGTCCAGCATTGTTATTTGATTTAAAGATGTCCTACAGTAGTGAATCCCACAGACCTATTATCACTATATTTAAGGTTATTGCCTTTAATTTGTTTCAAATTTGCCAGCCTTTCTGCATTGCCTCTAGTTCCTTTTTCTTTCTTGCTGTACCAAAGTACAATAGAATGGAATATATGTGAATTTTCTGTTCTTCTGTGCTGTCAGTTTGCTTGTTACTTTGCTGGAGTGCTAATGATGCCACATTTCATTATCTCGAATGTTCTCTCACACTGTCCCAAGTTCTCTTATTTTAGTCTAGGATATCCATCATTTGGAAGATAACTTTAAAGTTTACTCTGGACCTCCTCCAGGTTAGATAGTTCATGACAATGACAAATATCTACAATGATGTGTGACCTCGAAAATGACTGACATTTTAATTTTGCTTGGATGATCTAAAATGCCAAAAGGCACAAATACGATCTAGAAATTTCATACAACCCTGGCAATATTTTTACTGATTTTTTTTCTATAGATGAAGTTTTAAGAGATAAAATGACATAGGAGGAAGATGGAAGGAAATAAATAAACAGGCTTTGGAGTGAGGAAGTACTGGTTTTGAAACCCAGAACTGCTACTTACTAATTGTATCACCTTGGATAAATTATATTGATTCTCTGAGCTTTAGTTCACTCTGTAAAATGAGTATAATGATGAATACTCAACAATTTGTTCAACCTAACACATAACGAGTATTCAATACATTTAGATCTTATTATTTAAATAGAGAGTCAATTTACTTTTAAGTATATTTATATACTTATCTATATACTTGATCCGGAAAACCCCACAAAATTATACAAATCAAGAAGTTCAAATCTTCATGTTCACTTTAAGAACATTCATGAAACTGCCCAGGACATCAAGGTTATGCTTATATGAAAAGCCACCAAGTATCTGAAAGATGTTATGAGGTTGATGCAAAAGTAATTGCAGTTTTTGCCATTAAAAGTAATGCCCTTGCCACAATTACCAACCTTACAATCATGGAGTTGGGAGGTGTGCCCAGGCCAACCAGTCGGGCTGGACACATGGTCGGTGGCCCAAAAAGATTGCTGAATTTTAGATGCGCATGCTTAAATCATGCAGAGAGTAATGCTAAACTTGAGTTTAAATATATTATAGATTCTCTGATCATTGAGCATACCCAGGTGAATAAAGCACCTAAGATGATCTGCCAGACTTACAGATCTCATGGTTGGATTAACCCATACATGAACTCACCCTACCGCATCTGGATGATCTTTACTGAAAAGGAGCAAATTGTTCTTAAACCAGAGAGGAGATTTCACAAAGGAAAATACACCCTAGAAGAAATTGAAGAAACAAAACTTATGGCATGGGAATAAATTCAGCTTAAAATAAATGCAATTAAAAGTGAAAAAGAAAAAAAAAAAAAAGAAAGATCACTTCTGCTATTTAAACCCGGAATCTTGTTTGACTCAACCATTGAGTAACTAGGAAATCTTCCGGTTTCTCATATGTTAAATTGAAATGTTGAACAAGAAGTTCCCTAAGGTTCTTTGCAGTTGAATCATTCATGATTTAACAATATGTGGCCTTTCTAGGTGCTTCTTCACTTCTTCCCTCATTAGTCTGTCAATGAGTATAAATAGTATGTTTATCTATTTATCCTTGGGCAATCTCTGTTTTTTCTCCCCTTCACTAAATTATGAAATCGCTTCCTAGTTCTTGATTTGCTGGGGGTATGCTGGTAAATGGTCAACAACTAGTATTCCACCAAAAAAAAAAACAAAAAAAAAGACTCCTGATTTGTAGATTTGTAGCATTTGCTAATTGTTGTGGTGTAAACACTCCCATATATGGTTTATTTGTTTAATGCTATCAGTGTGACTTTTCTGAAAGTGGAGATAAAAGAGAAGAGCATTAAGGCACCATTGTAATCTCACATACAGATACAAGAGACAGTATACATAACAGCAGAGATAATATAAAATGTAGTAATTATAAAGTGATACATTTTGGGTATTGATTACTTTGTTTTTAGTATTGTTTATTCAAGTGTATGCTTCTATGATTTAATTTTTAATAAGGGCTGGGTTAAAAAGTCTGCTTGGAAAATTTCTGAAAACTTAATTCATCTTTGTAAGGTGGTATGAGCTGACTCCAGCACATCATTGGTACTTACTTCTGAAGTTTAATTTGAAAGAAACTCTCTTATTGGAAGATAGAGAATATTATACCTTCCAGTTACCAGAGTTTTGAAAGGTTGGCTGAGCTTCCAACCACCATGTCTCCAACGCAACTGTAGGGAAGAAAAAAGAGAATTGGTATATTACATAGTTTCATGTTAACTATTTGCAATGATGTTTGTGCTAGATATAATTAATAAGTATTTTAACTTTAAATGTATATGTGTGTATATCTATATAATACATATATTGTTCATCAATTGGTGATTTATAAAATTTAAAAAATGTTCTTATTGTCTGTACATTTTAATTGCTTGTGAAGCTAAAAATCTGAGAGTCATAGACATGGGAACTCTTTGTCAATGAAGTAGAAACATTTACATGCATTTCTGAAGGTAACCAGTAACTATTGAAAGAAATTATGATTTTTACAAACTGCTACAAACTGTCAGAAAAAGGATTGTAATTAGGACAATGGCCAAGATGATCAAGTTCTGTGTGATAAATTATTTGTTATAAATGCCTAATTCTGAGGCTATTGCCTCACCTGTTATGAAAAATCTGTATAGCTACAGATGGGCATTTTGAAGAACAAAAAACAGACCATAAAACATTCAAACTCTCAATGTCAGATCTAAAGGCAAGAATAAAATTAACATACAATTTGCATATCAGTGGTAGGTAAAAAAGAGCAACGTTGGTCTAAAGTAAATCAAAGGAATAATACCAATATTATCATAAAAGTAGGTTTTTACAAAACCTGTAAATGGACCCATAGGTTGATAAAATTGACGGTATGTTGCTCAAAGTTGCCTCATGAATGAATTTGAGGCATTCTCCCGGAGTTGTGCTATTTCTGAAGAAAAAAGAAACCAGATTCATGTGGACACAATCATTGTAATAAATAACAAGGTAGGTGTGGCAACTGGAGGAAGGGTGGCAGATAAGCAAGAAGCTCACAGTTGATTAATTGAAAATGGCTTCCCTAGGAACATGATAGGCTACTAAAAAGAATATTTCTCAATTTACATAAATAAAGAAATCAAGAATGGATGGTCAGGAAAGTGAAGGCAGCCACCCAAGAAAAAAAATCCTAACTGTATGGCCAGGCACAGTGGCTCATGCTTGTAATCCTAGAACTTTGGGAGGCCGAGGTAGGCAGATCACCTGAGGTCAGGAGTTCGAATCCAGCCTGTCCAACATAGTGAAACCTTGTCTCTATTAAAAATACAAAAAGTAGTCAGATGTGGAGGTACATGCCTGTAATCCCAGCTACTTGGGAGGCTGAGGCAGGAGAATTGCTTGAACGGGAGGTGGAGGTTGCATTGAGCCAATATCGTGCCACTGTACTCCAGCCTGGGTGACTGAGCCAGACTTTGTCTCAAAAAAAAAAAAAATCCTAATTGTATATCTGTTTCTGAACTTAACTCAATTTTCAGACCTAAAACCTATAGATTGAGAGAAAAGCAGGGAAAAGCAGAATTCTTATGAGAAGGGACACTGTACTATCACAAGAAGTATATGTGAAAATGATACTCTTATTTGTCACCAAAAAAGATCTATGAACATTTATGCAAGTAACCATACATGCACTGATGGAGGGGAAAACCGAAACATTTTTAAGATGATTGATTATAAGATATAATCTGTCATCAATACACAGATACTCAAAGCCTTATCATGCCCTTAACACATGATTATGGTAGGGTCAATTGGGGACCACATAATAAGTAGAATGCTGGAACAAGTTTGGCTCACAATGATTCCACTGGATCCATGGATCCACCCAATGGTCATTTCTCTTGTCCTTAAACATGTAGTTGAAATATACATAGCTTTTGGAAGAACACCTATATTATTTCTTTGGCTTGTAGGATAAAAGCTATCATAATAGCGAAGTTCATGTGAAAGTCTCTAATACTGTTTTTCTCCAGGACCACATGGTAAATCAAAAATAATATTACTTAATTGTGGGAGAGATGGCACACTTAAAGAACTGAAGTACATGTGTGTAAAATCTGGCTACTGCAAAAACAGAGAGATACTAAAGGGGGATATTAGACTGCTTCAAACTCAATGAAGTAGTATTCCCAAATGCAGCTGATGTGCTTATGTAGTATTTTTGCTCAGGTACATGGTTTGGTATCATTGAACTAGTGTAAGCATTCTTTTCCATTCCTGTCATAAGGGAGGATTATAAATATTTGGCATTCATATGGGGCAGAGAACAATTTACATCTTTCTCCAAATTCCAATAAAAATTCTATTTATAAAAACAGGTGTCAGACCGGATATAGCCCCTCAGATGCAGTTTTTCAATTCCTCATCTAGTGACCAGGATGGGAAGGGAGGTAAATCCTGAGAGTTTGTGTGCTTCATGCATTGTTTTTCAAGGAAAAGTGATGTGTATGTGTATGGGAGAGAGGAAGAGGGGAGGATACCAACCATTAATAGGGAAGACGAGACCGCTTTTGTAGTCCCAAATGATTCAGGAGAATCTGGAGATTTATAAATTTATGATCGCATTAACACAGATGCACAGATGTCCTCTTCCCATGTCTGTTTCTCAATCAGGGCACATCAGACTTCTATGGGCTGCAAATTTATTCTTCTCTGGAGCTCTGTTACAATTCTGCTTGAGACCTGGGCCTGCTTCTCCCCTTCTTTGCCCTCTGTTTGCAAGAGATGAGTTCTTTTATATCATACCAATTTTATAACATACCCCCTGATTTTCATCCTTAGTCTTTAATGGATAATTAATCATCTTCCACCACGCATTGATTTTCACCAAATCATCCATTGCCCAACAAGGGCACTTAAACTCTATTGTGCTTAGAATGGTTACTTTCCCTCAAATTATCAAAGGTACTTTACATTACCCTAGGCTACGCATTTGCGCCCACCACTTTGCCATTCCATTTTAGTGCCCATGAAAGATTTGACAATTGTACGGTTACTACATGACAGTGACTATCAATGCTCTACCTTCCATCAGTGGTCACGTATTCATTGCTAGCTGGTTAGTGGAGAATTCTACTATAAAATTCCGTTTTATGCTTCATTTTCATGGACCACCTTTACAGTAACCATTGCAACTAGGAATTCCTTAGGAAGCTGGCTCTGCAATAGAAATTTGCATTTTTTTTTTTTTTTTTTGAGACAGAATCTGGCTCTGTCACCCAGGCTGGAGTGAAGTGGAGCAACCCCAGCTCACTGCAAACTCCGCCTCCGGGGTTCACGCCATTCTCCTGCCTCAGCCTCCCGAGTAGCTGAGACTACAGGCACCCGCCACAACACCTGGCTAATTTTTTGCATTTTTAGTAGAGACAGGGTTTCATCGTGCTAGCCAGGATGGTCTCCATCTCCTGACCTCGTGAGCCACCGCGCCCGTCGGAAATTTGCATGTTAAAATTTGTTCTGAATTAGAGCAAGAGGGCCAGACTCTCTGACTTCTACATTGACCAGTCATTGAGTGCAGGATGTCCCTTGGCAGAGAATAAGACTTTGAGTAAGTTGAGTCTGTTTGGCAACAGGTAGTTTCTGAGAGGGGAGGCTTTAGTCACTAGCAATCAGTCATCAACTTTCCTAGTAGCTGGGACAGTAAGTCCTAAAAGTCGGAGTGAAGGATGGAAGGTGGATGGCACAACACAGCGTCTACTACAGGGTGTTATTATGGAAGAGGCAGTGATGCAGAGGATCTTTGTCTTGTGAATGTATAGAGTTTCAAAGGTTAAGATGATAAAGCTCACAAACAAAAGTCAAGGGACAAGAAAGACAAAATTATAGAAAAGGGATAGCAAATGGCCCATTCATTTGGTAGAATCATAATTAGATACATACATACGTTGCAGCTGTAAAAGTTGAGACTACTCATATCCATTCATAAAGGGCTATGTGAAGCCAGACTAAGCAGTTTGAAATATTTAGTCTGTCTCTTTCTTATATAGACATTTCTCCCACGTTGTCAATTTCATGGGATCAAGACCAGAACTAGAGTGAGGCAAGTAAGCCACTTACAGTACACAATTTAAGGAGGCACTCATTTCTAGATACAACAATGTGGTGCGAAAATTTGCAAGTATCTCTCTCTCTTTGGCACCACTGAACAGACCAATCTATTTTTTACTAAAAAAAGAAAATATTTTTTCTTTGAAATTTAACTTGTGATTAATAATCCATCAATCAGAATGATGCTTATCATAGAAGAGTGGGAAGGGAATTATTACTTCTGTGTAATCCACCCAGTTGATACTTCCTTAATCACATAATTTTGGGAGACCATCACCATTAACAATGAATCATCATCTTCTGCCCCTCTTTGTTCTGTTTCTATTGTTTCTGGCAGTCATTCAAAAGGACATTCTTTAAACACTGCTAGGCCAGTAGAGTAATAATATACAACCAATTAGGAATGCTAAAAAAATCATAGAAATTGCTTTAAACAGTCTACCTGTTGGAAGCCAGCTTTTTCCATGCTTTCTCCAATACCTCATCACTTTAAGAAAATGAAACTTGAAAGCTAGTCACAAGAATGATCTTGCTCTTGATTTTCACATTTACAGAACTTCAGTGGTTTGAATAGAGTATTTTCTTTAAAAAACCGAGGAGAGGCAAACAGATGAAAACATCATCAGACCACTGATTCCAACTTTAGCTACTTAATAAAATGCATTAATTAACATAGACTTTAGGTATTAAAAGCAATCTAACTTTGAGCATACATTTCCAAGGAAATATAGCACAAGATAAATTAAAAATATATGGCATCAGCATATACACTAAGGTTAGAATTATTGACACAATCAGATTATTTCAATCCATTATATTATGCATGTAGGCTTATTAACCATATTGAAGATACCTCATTGCTAATTTGATTTGAAGACGTAGAATCAGTCCCTGCCTAATATGAACAGAAAATATGAAGTTTAAGTAGCAATCATGCCAAGGCAACCTTATACAATATCAACTAGGAAATCCTTCAGTGAACTTTGTGATGCATGTGCCGTTATACCATACAAAACAGGGACTGGTGAAGGCAGAGAGCCACAACCTGGAAGTATTTAGCACATAGGGTCCAGTTTATGTCCCAGATATTCTCTGCCAGGGAGAATTGGTGACTCCTGTTAAGTTTAAACTTCTCAAACTGGTGTACACAGACAGCTATGTCAGAGTGGATATGTGAACCAACAGAATAAACATAGGCCAACTTCCTAGGGCTTTCCATTTTTAGCATTAAAAATTTAAGAAAGTGAACTGAGAAGCAATTTTAAACATTCTTATATTACAACAAACACCAATATATTATGGAATAAAATGCAAGATATGCATGAATTTATAAGATAAAACGGGAGACTTCAAAGAAATTTCACACTTGCTATGGGCCATTTCAGTCTAGATCTCAGAGCCCTAGGCACACATGTCATTTTCTCTGTGCTGATAGGGATAAATCGTTGAACAAAAAATTGAAGTTCTTTCTAATACAGGTTTGTTCTGTGGAATCTTTCTGAGTCCATTGGCATTTGGAGGAGGGGAATTAAGTGTTACCATTGAGATGGACAGTCTACTTAGTGAGATTTCTAATAATTTCAGGCTGAAACATTATAAGAGACTTAGCAAAAGGTATGACATTCTAATTTATCCCCAAATGAATGGCAAAGTAAGTCCTAACAATGGTGTGAGCTACAAAACCTCTAATAAACCCAAAGTGCCTGAAAAAAGAGGTGTCCCTGTTCACTCTGCCTCTGAAATAGTGAGGAAAAGAATCCCAGGTGCAGGGTGGCAGACTCAGATTAGGAGTTGAAAATTAAAGGGTACTCTTTCAAAGAGAGCATACATTTCCTACAAATTTATTACTTTTTATACCAGAAGTAAGAGATGAGCTGTCAAATCCTAGTTACAGAGCAACACTTCTGTCAAGATTAGGTATTGACAAACAGCTCACAGGCCACATCTGACCCACTGCCCACTTTTGTCTATTTCACAAGCTGAATGGTTTTTACATTTTTAAATGATTGGGGAAAAAATTAAAATGACTTATTGACATGTAAAAATTATCTGATTTTTTTTTTTTTTTTTTTTTCTGAGACAGAGTCTAGCTCTGTCACCCAGGCTGGAGTCCAGTGGTGCCATCTCAGCTCACTGCAACCTCCACCTCCCAGGTTCAAGTGATTCTCTTGCCTCAGCCTGAAAGTAGCTGGGATTACAGGCACCTGCCACCATGCCCAGATAATTTTTGTATTTTTAGTAGAGTTGGGGTTTCACTGTGTTGGCCAGGCTAGTCTCGAACTCCTGAACTTGTGATCTGCCCGCCTTGGCCTCCCAAAGTGCTGGGATTACAGGCGTGAGCCACCATGCCTGGCAAATTATCTGAAATTTAAGTTTCGTTGTCAAAGTCTTATTAAAACACAGTCACACCTATTCGTTTAATGTATTGTGATGGATGCCTTGTGCTACAACAGCATAGTTGAGTAGTCAAAGCGAAGCCTAAAATAGCTATTATCCTGCCCTTCACAAAAGCTTCTCAACCCCTGGTTGAGTCTCGTAACTTCATGTATGGTCCTAGGACCAATAGCGTTGGTACCACATGGATGATTGTTAGAAATGTAGAATCTCGGTCACAATTCTATCTCTCCCAAATAAGACTTTGCATCTTAGCGAGTTTCATCATTAGTTCTTATGTACAGTAAAGTTCTGGAATCATGCCCTGGGCCATAAAGACCTTGGAAAGATACATGCTTTAACTGGCTAAAGAAAAAGAGAGGAAGAGAACTGAGTCTTAGATCAAGACCACATAAACTAACACTTTCCATGGTCCCTGAAAATAAACATAGATCCACAGTCATTTTTTTTGCTCAAGAAAAAGTTTATTGAATAAATATATAGCATGCACAGCAGATGATCAAACTTGTTATGATTTCTCCATCCCAAGATTTTGGTCTTTCAGGAAGTTTCTTCACTGAAATAAGATTCCATGAGGTCACCTGAGTACTAGGGTATCAGTGTGCTGAAATATAACTCTGATGAGAAGTGTCTGAATTCCATTAGCCAAGTAGCCTCAGTTTGGTCATATCAAAGAGTCTGTTTGAGACTTAGTATATATAGACTGCACTGAGTTTTGTGTTGCCACAAAACTCTTTCGTTGTTGTCTTTGTATCTTAATGCCCTCTCCAGCCCCAACAAACACACATTCAAAGATACACACACACGCATGTGCACGCACACACACACACATCCTGTGGTAAATTGGACAGTTTCCACAATTCATCTTGCTTTGTATACTATCTATGAAAAGAGAAGTGAAAACTCATGTTTATTAGCTGTAGTCATAAAAAGGATTTAAAAATGAGGTGCACTCTTCTGTTTTCTTTTCTTTTTTTTTTTTTTTTTGAGACAGAGTTTCCCTCTGTCGCCCAGGCTGGAGTGCAGTGGCGCTATCTTGGCTCACCGCAAGCTCTGCCTCCTGGGTTCAAGCGATTCTTCTGCCTCAGCTTCCCAAGTAGCTGGGACTACAGGCACCCACCACCACACCTGGCTAAATTTTGTATTTTTAGTAGAGATGGGGTTTCACCGTATTGGCCAGGCTGGTCTCGAACTCCTGACCTTGTGATCCGCCCACCTCAGCCTCCCAAAGTGCTGGGATTACAGGCGTGAGCCACCACGCCTGGCCTATTTTCTCTAACTGAAACTGTAGACATGAGTGGTCAGAAAACAACAAAACTAAGGGAGACAACTGTAAACACAAGCGGACTGACAGCTGTCAGTGAGAAAAGGAATTTGTACAGTGTTGTCGAGATTCAAAACTACTACTCATGTATTTGTTGCTGGGGGTGAACAAATCCATGCAATGGAATGTATGTGAACTCCTTAATTTAGCAGAGCCAAAACTGTCACCACAACTCTGAGGTAAATTGTAACAATAATAGCAAACTTTCTTTGTGATACAGACTTCTGAGTTTTCCCCAACCATCACTAGTGCTTTAGAAATAATCTAGTAACATCTTGCTGTTGATTTGTAAATATAGACCTACTTAAACTCACACTTGCACTGAACACTGTGCTGAATAAATTACAGACATTAGCTCATTTAATTCCTACAACCCAATGCCTGGTAAGATAAGCATCATTTTCTCTATTATAGAGAGGTGGTAAATGACCTTCAAAAAGATTCAATTACTTGCCCAAGTCACATGATGTTATAAGAAATGCCAGACTTTAACCGCCTACTATTTCCACCTCATTATATTGTTAAAGGTGTTGGGTCTCTGACCAGAGATTTCATTTAAATATCAAGAAGTAAGCCCTCAATACCCTATTGTTTCTAATTAATTTGCACAAAGTCTTAGCCTTATGAATTCTCTAGGTACCAATATCATTTTAGAGCTAACCGGAACAAACTCATAATACCAAAACCACATTGGGAAGCTTCGTCTACCCTACTTGGGCACACTTAAGATTGATGTGTACCATTTTTTCTTCTCTCTCTAGACAATAAGCAGAGACCATTTGTTACAAAATATTTACATGTATGTACAAGCTTCAAAATAGAGATCTGTTGAATATTGGGTGAAAGTACAAACAAAATGCTCACCAAATATAAGGCTTAATGTGTTGTAATTTTTCACTAACAAAAAGTACATTCATATGTGATGCTAACCTGTGTGGGAGATAAAAACTTGCAGGAGCAATAATAAACCAAGCTTTTTTCAATACTAGAAGGACTAAAAGTTTCAACATATGTCTTGTACCTTTCTTATACATACCAGACGTGATGGATCCCTTCACTATTTCACCTTTTACCCTGAATCATGAAAATTAACAAGTCAGTTGCTAAAAAGCCTTAATTCTCTTGCTCATAGAGCTGGGAAGACCTTCTTGTCCATTCTTTCTGTTCAGTGATCGTTTGTCTTTTGTAAAGCCTGGTAATTTGAATACCAGGACAAGATAAAACAGTCATCATCATTCCGTTGAACATGGATTGCCAAATATTCGCTCTTTTGGAAACATGTATCAGCGGCTCTATGACAGGTAATTTGTGCTGTTTAAACGCAAGTCCCTGCAACCTCTTTCCAAATTCCATAGAACACCTTTAATTTATGATAAGGTGAGGTGTTGGGGAAAAAAATCATCATCAAGATGGCAGATTGAATCACAAATGAAAGTTAGAGTAGTTCTGAATACTGTTAAAAATAAAATGTGTAAACAACTTAAAAACATGAAATGGACGAATGCAAATTGTATTTCAGTTTTCTCAAAAAAAAAAACTTGCAATGATTGAATGAGATAATACAATCAAAGCATTTAAAGTGACTGGTGCATAATAAGTGCTCAGTAAATGTTAGTAATGGTTTAAAAATTATTAGTTGCATTCAAGAACACACTTTATTTTGGCCAACAGTTTTCATCAAATATTAATGACTTTCTGTATAATACAGTGGCTTTAGAAAGTGGAAATTGGACTGCTGTAGGCTGACTAACATGGAAATGACAGGCAGATATATTCACAGCACTCAGTTGTGAAAGTCATGCTCCCTCATGGGGCCTTTCATGGGACATCTACCCTGAGGACACAGAGTTTGAATGTCCTTCGCTCCCAGTGGGAGTCCCATTTCTAGGACACAGTGGCCTGTCATCTCTTTCAGAGGAGCCACAGCAGGAAGCCTAATTTGGGCTTAATGAACAGCCTTTGGGGAATTCCAGATAAGTGGTCATTAATGCTCTGCATATTTGCAAGGTGAATCTATCTCATTCTTCAGTAGGTCTTCACCACAATTGCCTGTGCACTCATTCATTCATCTCACAGTACAAAAGGTGAAGGGAAAATGTAAGGCTACTATGCAGCTTGCAAAGTGTCAAATAGATATTCAGAACCCAGACTGGATTATAGGCCAATGTCCACTGTAGTGTTTCCATGTCGGGGGGTAGTGGGGGGCATTACGTGTGTGTGTTGACTGCTTCCCTGATTAATATACATTCATAAATATACAAATGTATATTTTAGAAAAAAATTACATTATAAAGTATAATATAATCTTATAAAATTGTATTATAAATAATATATATTGATAAATTTATATTTCAAAATAAATTATAAAGGAGAGCAGTCTGCCTCATTTCCTGATGTATATTTGTTATATTTAATAGCATCTTCTTCACGACAACACTCCCTTATGTTTGAAACATCGTGTGTTTTTCCTGAGCACCATAATATCTAGGTCTTCAAATGTATTGCATAATAGTATATAATATAGCCATTGGTGATTCTTAAAAATGTATTTGTTTTAATAGCCATTTCCCTCTTCTCATATCTTGTGTATTTTTGCTTTCTCTCTTTATTTCTTAAGTTAGCTAGTAATTTGTCTATTGTATTAGTCTGTTCTCATGCTGCTAATAAAGACATACCTGAAACTGGGTAATTTATGAAGGAAAGAGGTTTAATTGACTCACAGTTCCACATTGCTGGGGAGGCCTCACAATCATGGAGGAAGGCGAAAGAGGAAAAACGTCATGGCTTACATGGGCAGGCAAGAGAGCTTGTGCAAGGAAATTCCCATTTGTAAAACCATCAGATCTCATGAGACTTATTCACAACCATGAGAACAGTATGGGGGAAACCACCTCCATGATTCAATTATCTCCACCTGGCCCTACTCTTAACACGTGGGGATTATTACAATTCAAGGTGAGATTTGGGTGGGGGCACAGCCAAACCATATCATCTATTTCATTAAATTTTTCAGAAGAAAATAGAACATAATTTATTCATTAGATCTGTTCCTCTATTCTCCTCTTTATTCTTTTTTATTCTTTCATTCTTTGTATTTGTTCTGATTTTCCTTTTCTAGTGTTTGAGCTGAGACTTGGCCATTTTTCCCATTCTTTCATTTTTACTGATATTAGGGTCTGAAAATGCTATGAATTTTCCTCTGACCACTGCTCTAAATGCATCTCCTATGTTATGATGTGTAGTGTTTCTATTGTCATTATTTTTTCATGAAAGTTTAAAATTTCAGTTTGTATCCCCCTTTGTTAAAGAGTTTATAGAATTCTTTCCACCTGGGTCTTTTTGTTTGCTTGTATTGTTGTTTCTGATAATTTCTAGTTTACTGCATTTTGATCAGAATGTTGTTTATATTTCTACATTATGGAAATTACTAATGCTTTTTTTATAACCTGGTTTATGATGAGTATTTGGAACTGTACCATGGGAGCACGAGAAGGAACTGTGTTACCTATCATCAGGGTAGGAAGGTCAGTACATATCACAGGATCTTATTGATTATGTTGTTTTGATCTTCCATAGACTTATTGATTTTTTTGTCCACTTGATTGTATTTTGGAGTGATCAATAAATGAATTCTATTATTAATGTGTTTATTTTTTATATTTTGTTTCCTATGTGTGGTCACCATGTTAGTTGGTGCATAAATATACATTCATTGTGAATTGTGTTTTTTAGCATTAAAAAGTATTCCTTGTCTTGACATTTAATGGTTTTGGTTTTAAATTCTACTTTGTCTGATATCAGAATTGCTGCTACTACTCTCTCTCTCTGTTTCCATTTTCATGGTACACCTCTGTCCAATCCTTTATTTGTAGTATTTATGAGTATGTTTAGTTTAGGCATCTTTCTGTTATAAAGCATATAGTTAGGTACCGTTTTGTGAACCAACAACAAGTTTTTCTATTTTATTACATAACTGAAATCCACTCACATTCTAGAATCCACTCACTGGTAGGCTCGAACTAAATTCCATCACAATATTTTATTATTACACATTATTTCATATTTGCTATGCTTTCTTCTTTACATGATATGTATATTTTGTATTTAAAAACATTTTATGTTGTATTTAGGAAGGTTTATATTTTTGTTCTAGTGATAACCTTTGCATTTTTATTTTTAATTAAGTGATCTTCACTACTTGTTTTCTTATTTAACATTTTACTATCTGATGTATTAATTTTTTTCCTTAGTGTCCTTTAATGCCTACCTGTTGCTTATACAACAGTGCACTTATTCCATTTTTTTGTTTTAATTTCCTGTATTTTTCCATTATTTAACTGCATTATTTCTACTTTCTTATAACAAACAAAATTTTTACATTCATACAAACTTTTTTCTTAATGTGTAACATACATATATATTAGTTTGCAAACCTCATCTCCTGACTTTAAGTCTTAGATACATATTTATATAGTTATAAATGTTCACCATTAGTCTATCTGATGAATGTTTTCCAGTCGTTACTTTGCTGAATGAACCTTTATCCTTTAGTAGATTCTGTAAGCAGGGGTAATGGCTGCAGAATTCCTTATGTTCTTGTGAGTTTAAAACTCTTTGTCTATGGCTTTGACATTTAAACAATAGCTTCACTGGTAATGCAATTCTTATTTCACACTCTTTTCCATTGAATGTTTTATAATTCTGCTGTATTGTTGCCCTGATTTGTATGTTGTTTTATCAAAAGTTTGATACCAGTCTAATTCCTTTGCCAGTGCAAATTCTCTGATCATTTTCTCCTGTAGTCCTTGAGGATCTCATCTTTTTCTTTGAAGTTAAATAATTCTACTAGAATCAGTCTCAGAGTTTATCATTCTGGAGTCTACCCCTCAGCCCCAACCCAGGTACTTAGTACAGATTCAAGTCTTTTTCTGTTTCTGGCAAGATTTTTTGAATTATAATTTTATTTAATTAATTATTTATTTATTAATGTATGTATTTATTTTTGAAATGGAATCTCACTCTGTCACCCAGGCTGGAGTGCAGTGGCACGATCTCGGCTCGCTGCAACCTCTGCCTCCCAGGTTCAAGTGATTCTCCCACCTCAGCCCCCCGAATAGCTAGGATTACAGGCACCCGCCAGCATGCCCGGCTGATTTTTCTATTTTTAGTAGAGACAGGTTTCACCATGTTGGCCAGGCTGGTCTCGAACTCCCGACCTCAGATGATCTGCCCTCCTCGTGCTCCCAAAGTGTGGGATTACAGGCATGAGCCACTGTGCCTGGCCGAATCACAATTTTAAATATTAGCTCTGCTCCATGTTTTATTTTTCTTCTTTAGGGAATTTAATAATATAAATATTAGTTTACTTTCTACTCTCTGGCCATTTTTACTTTATTTATATCATTTTCACTCTGTTAGTTGTTTTTCTGCCTTTTCTTCAATGCATTTTATTACATTTTTATTTAAATCTATTTTCCTGAATGTTTGCAATTCTTTTTCTTATTTAGGAATAATCTTTTTCTTTCATTTATTTACTAAGTTCAATGAACTCTTTTTTCATTTTTACATTTTTCCATTTTGGTTTATTTTATTGATTTTCAGATTCAAGCTGATTTTTCATATTCTTAAGTGTTAGGGTGAGACTCTTTGGTTCCGCTGGGATTGATAAAATTACAGTTTTTTCTGCTCCAGAGTTACTTTTGGGGGGCGAATCATCTTCAGTTGATATACATGAAAATATGTATAAAATGCTATTTTTGAATTTCTGCAGTAGCTCTAAATGAACTTAACTTTCTGCTTGTCTATTTTTGTAGAATTTGGATGTTTCAGTGGCATCTTTCAGTGAAGCAAATTCTAGATGCTTTGGTGGGGTTGTTTGCTTGTTTTTTTTTTTTTTTTTTTTTTTTTTTTGTGGGGGAGTTTTTTTTTTTTTTTTTTTTTTTTTTTTTTTTGCATGTTTGGGAGTAATAGTTATGGTGAGTTCTCTAATTTTATGGTTTTGTCTTACGACACCGTCTATCCTTAGATTTTCCACCATTTTCTTCCTTTCCCTTCTACTTTCAATTGTCAAAGGGTGATTCTCCCCCGTTCTTTCCCTATATTCTTCCCCTGCCCTTTTAAATCATACCTGCTCCCTTTGAGTTGAATGTACCTTAATGTTTCCTCCGTGTAGGTAGTGCTCTGATTCACTCAGACCCATATTTTTTTCTATTTTCAGACTTATTTACACTGACAGTCTTTTGGGGCAAAAGTTTAGCATTAAATTCAGGCTTCTCAACAGCTTCCACATTCTGCATTTCCCACAGTTGTTCTGGGTCTGCCTTTTTACAGGGCAGGACCATAAGATATAAGCTGGTATTTGATTATTTTTCCTTTTACTCACAGTTATTTTGAAGTTTGACCAATCTGTTATGATAATTGCATCATTTCTGTGTTGATTTACATTACCTTTCTGAGCTACTGATAATGTTTTAACTACAGGGAAATTCCTACCATGTAGGCTTTTTGATAATAATTTATACTTGCTCCCTCAGGCCTGGGGTGAGACAAAACTTGTTGTTACTAGCCCTGAAAGTCTGTCAATTTCTAGTGGGTTTTCTGTACCCTGCCTACCTCTGTAAATAAATAACCACTTTATTAAACTTTCCCCATATTACCTGATTTAAATGTCCTGAATGAGGTAACAGAATATATTATTTATGTACTTATTTGTACCAGTACCTATAATATGTTTTAAGAGTGTTAGCATTATGCTATTTGGAGTATAGATAGTCATATTAGTAATATTTCTGTTGTCAATTTTACACTTTAGCAGGTGAAAGTGACTTTTTGTCTATTGGCCATAATTTAATCATGTCTGATATTAGGATTATGAATGTTGCTTTCATTTTCTTTGAGTTTTTCTAGAAAATTTTTTCCACGTTTTATTTTTTGTTATATTTTGGAGTTACTTTTATATATGTGTGTACATGTGTGTGGTGGCTTATATATTATGGATTTACTGTAGTTAGAATTTTGCTTTCACTTCAAATCACATCTGAAAGTCATTTTCTTTTGAAAGATGAGTTCAGCCAGTTTAAATTTGTTGATACAGCATACATATATGGACTTAAAGCTTATCTTTTTATGGAATTTTGAAGTAGTTTTCTGCACCCTTTGTTTTGGTTTGTTTTACATGTTCATGTTTCTGATATTGAAGAAATGCTGTATCTTTTTTCTTATCTTTATAGTACTAGTCTCAAAGTTTTAGACAATTTCTATTAGGTGGCCACTACACTCATTTCTCCTCTTATCTACAAATCTCTCTAACTTATTTTCATTTAATTTTATTGACTAATATCTACCTTTGTATTTTAATAGATTTATACTTAAATTAATTTGATTGATTTTATCTCCCAAATTCTTAACTCTTTCTTTTCCTAATTTTAGTATTCGTATAATTTCTTAAACGTGCAGCTTTTGCATTCTATTCCAACACCTCGTCCCCACATTAGTCTTCATCATAGGTCTACAGATATATGCTGATATTGGATACTGTCAGTGCTTTTGCCGTACTTTCTCTAGTCATACCGTGATTGACTGTGGTCTTGAACTAGAATTTTTAATAATTTCACATAAGAAAATATTTCCTGAGTTCTTGGATGTTAAAAGTCATTTGTCACTTGATGTTATAATTGATTGGCATTAGATCTAGATACAAAATCCTTCAGTCACTTTCTATCTTCAAGAAATGTGTAGGTGTTGCCCTAATGTCTGCGGGTGTTGATGGTTGCCATGGAGAAGTCGCAGGCAGCCTTGTTTGTTTCTTTTATTCTCATCTTACAAGAGAATTGGTTATTTCTCCTTGAAGTCCTAAAAATTCTTTTTTAAAAATTCATTTGCACTTAGTGCATTTATTATCATGCATTTTAGACTTGATCGTCATGAGTGTTCCCCTGCACAGTTATCTTATAATATGTAGAAATGATTTTTTAAACTCTATAAACATTTTCTTTTTTTTTTTTTTTCTTTTGATAGGGTGTCTTGCTCTTGTCACTCAGGCTGGAGTGCAACCGCGCGATCTTGGCTCACTACAACCTCCGCCTTCCAGGTTCCAACGATTCTCCTGCCCCCCGCCTGCTGAGTAGCTGGGATTACAGGCTCCCGCCACCACGCCCGGCTGATTTTTTGTAAGTTTAGTAGACACGGGGTTTCACCATGTTGATCAGGCTGGTCTGGCATTCCTGACCTCAGGTGATCTACCCGCCTCGGCCTCCCAAAATGCTGTGATTACAGGCATGAGCCACCACACCTGGCCACAAATTTTCTTGAGTTTCCATCTTTAAATGTTTTCTTTTTATGATTTTTTTGTTTTTTATTTTTTCTTTAAGGACTGATTATATGTAGGCTGAATGTTCATTTCCTCCTTTTTATCCTTTAAATTTCTTCCTTTACTCGTATTTCCTTTTGCTTTTTCATTTTCATGCTCTATGGACCTAATTATATTTTATTTTGTTCATTTTTATTTCATCTACATTTGTGTGATTACTGTATGGTTTATGCTATTTATTTCCTGAGCTATTTCAGCTCATGTTCCACTTCCTACTCCTACCCCACTTTTGCTTTCTTTAATATATTTTTGTTTATATTATTGCTTTACAGGAAAGTTGACTATATTATATTTTTTCAGTGATAATGATATATTTGGCCTGGATAGTTATCTACTTCTTGGCAACATTTTCTCAGGTAGTGTTTCTTTCCCTCTTGCCTTATAATGTCCTGTGACACCTGCGTTTATATTTATTACTTTAAGTGAAAACGGTGAATTTATCTTGTGCCAGATATTTTCAGGGGACTTCTGTGGCAGTTGAATGTCCAGAGCCTTTTTCTGGCAGAGTTGGGATTTTCAAAAAATTTATATTTTTGCATATGGGTCTCTGCAATAGAATTCTGGTCAGTAGAGATAGGCCAATGGGAATAACAGAGGGTTTTTTTTTTTTTTTTTTTTGCATTTTAAGGGTTCTTTTTCCTTCAACATCATACAGACAAGTTGATTTATTAAAAAATGACTTATTTGTGTGTTTGGAGGTTTGCCCTATCATCTGTGCTTCTTACCTAATTCCATGATGTCTACTGCACCAGCCAGCACAGAAAACTATACTATTTTCTTTAAATATACAACTAGCATCTTAGAAATATTTGTTATTGCCTCATTAAATTAAATTAATAAACTACTTTATCTGAAGGAGTTTATAGTTTATTTGCTGTTATAACACAAATAAAGAACAGTAAATGAAAGATCTAAAAATTATAATGGGATGATACAGACAAGATTTCAAAGAAGTAAGATGTTCCTATCACTACATGCCCAGAGCAAGAGAAAATGAGACAATGTTTAAGACCATGCATAGAGAGAAAATGAAATAAAATAATACAACAGTAAACAAATGTTCATTAGTAAGCCATTCTCTGTTGCACGTTTAGTGACATTATCTAACATCAATATCACACATGATTTTAGTTTCAGGTTGATATTTTGTAATCAATGCTCATTTAGACTTAGCAATACATTTTATTGATTTCTTTGCTCAGTGCTGTTTCTTGAACTGTATGATCTTCTCTGGGATTCATTTATTTTACTTCCTGGAATGTATGCTCTAGTAATTCTTTCAGACTTGAATTATGGAGGATAAAGTGTCTATGTCCAAAAAAAATTTAAAATGTCTTTATTTTGCCCTCAAAAATTAATAATAGAATTCAACATAATTTTCTCTGAGAAACTTGAGAGAAATGGGCTTCTTGCATTCAGTATTACTGATGAGAATCTGAGGTCAAACTGGAGCACTTTGAAATCTCTTTTATTCCCTTTTTTTTCTTTTAAGACTCTGTTCTCTTTATCATTGAAGTTTGTGAATTTCACCATGCTATTTTTATGTGTAGCATCCTTCTTATAAATCACACTTAACATATTGTGAGCCTTTTCATTCTAGTTATACACGTTTTCTTTTGTTTTGAGATGGGGCATCTCTATGTTGCCTAGGCTGGTCTTGAACTCCTGGACCTGTATGGTCCTCCTGCCTCAGCCTCCCAAGTAGCTGAGATTACAGAGGTGAGCCACCACATCCAGCCTAGCTCTTTCCTTCTAGAAACTTATATCCTTCTTCAATCCTGAGAATTTTGAAATTTTATGTCTTTGCCTATTTTCCTCTCCACTTCTCTATAATGTCTCTCTAGAACACTGTTTGGCATTAATTGGCTTACAATTTCCAAACTTCCGCACGTGTGTTTTCCTGTCTTCATTTCTTTTTTTGTAAATATACCTTATAGAGTGGAATCATCTCCTCAATTCCACCTTGCGGCTAAACACATTTTTACTCTTTAGCGTTTTAATTGTCTACTATTCAACTTTTTAATTCACTTTATTTCAAGATTAACTTTTCAGTTTGCAAGTTGAATGATTTTTAGACCACTTCACCATCCTGAAGCTCAAATCTTTTTTCTAAAATAATCATAATAGTCTCTGTGTCTCTCAGAGGAGACGTATATTATTTACCTCAGTGCATTGTTTGTTCTGTTTACTGTTTCTATGAGTATATGTTCTTCTATTTGCCAAGTTTTCTGCCTTTCCTTTATAGTATGGCTCTCCCCAGATATTTGGTTATGCTTGGTTGTGGGTTTACCTTTGTATTTGAGATCCACTCTTACCTCTCTGGTAATGCTGTGTCTGTTTCCACAGATTTTGTGGTCTATGAGCCTGGTTACACCACTGTGGTGTATATTGATTTCTGGGTAGAGTTTTAGGAAGAAAAAGCAGAATTTTAGCTTTCTGGAGTATTCTCTTCTAGGTGTGGGGTTAGCCTATTTTCCCTGAGCTTTAGCAGCCATTCAAGTCATTACCTTGTTCCTCACCCTAAGAGTTCACATTCATTATTACTGTTTGTTCCAGTAGTCACTGTTGTTTGCTGCTTGGCCAAAGATTTGACAGTGAGGCAAGATGTAGTAGTTCCCAATTGTGACACTCAAACTAATACTCCTGCAATTTTCACAGCTCCATCTTGTTTCTTTTATAACATTTGTAAATGTTATAAACCACAACATTTATAGAATCACTTTGACTTACTGTAGCAGTCTATGGACTCACTCAAGTAGCCCTTCATACTTTAGGTATTAGTCATGGTGCCCCATCCAATGGAGGTGTTCCTCTGATGTCACCATGCGTTCATTTTCTTAGTAACGTATTTTCTACTGATACTGTACAGTGAGGATGTAAAGGAGGCTGTTTTGCATGTTCTGTCTGCTCTTTTGAATGCGTAGAGTAGGAATTAGATGTAACACTCTGCACATGGATGCGGGCACATCTCTGATACTTTCCCATTTATATCACTTGATATATAGTTCCATCTAATTGTGAGTTGGGAACAACCATCAACCCGTGCAAGATTGATACCTCAACACTCTAACCTGAGAACTTCTGGGTTGTAGATATTGTCACTCTTACTGCTGAATCTAGTTGGGAAACATTTGAAAAAATTTATGAGGCATGCCCAACTGAAACAGCCATCTTCCTTTCTTCTCCGTATTTAAATCCTAAATTACCTAACCACATTCCTTTTAGAATAATTATGCAAGAAAGAATGAGTAGGCCAGATGCAGTGGCTCACGCCTATAATCCCAGCACTTTGGGAGGCCAAGGCAGGCCAATTGCTTGGGCTCAGGAGTTCGAGACTAGCTTGGTTAACGTGGCAAAATCTCATCTCTACAAAAATTACGAAAATTAGCAGGGCATGGTGGTGTGTGGCTGCAGGCACAGCTACTTGGAGGGCTGAGGCAGGAGGATTACTTGAGCCTGGGATGCAGAGGCTGCAGTGAGTCATGTTCATGCCACTGTATTTCAACCTATGTGACAAAATGAGATGATGTCTCAATAAAAATAAATAAATAAATAAAATTAAATATGTCCTATATCCATGTCTTTTAGAGCTCATCCCATTCAAAAAGCTTCCTCTAACCCATCAGCCTAATTTAACTCATGCACTCTATCATCAGAGTTTCAAAGTCAGGAATAAGGATGTTTCTCAGCGAGAAGGAAAGCCCATCCTGCTTGTCGATTGCTACCTTCTAGCTCCCAGTCTAATTGGAGATTTTGCTTCTTAAATATGTCATTATCACATGAGAGTAAAGATTTTTGTCATGAATATTGGCAAAACTGCATCCAGCAGGGAAAATGTTTGCATAGACCACCAAAATCTCCAGAAACAGGAGCACCAAATGCCGCTTGTTGCACCTGTTCTGTTCTCCTCGACATCAGTTCTGCTAATGTTTTATCAAACCTATTCTTTTAATATTTTCAATGACTCTTAGCAACCTAATTCTCTGTTTTGCCATACTTTTTGCTGTAAACTTTTTTAAACATTATATGGCCCAAGCTTTTTCTTCCTTACCTACAGGCCCCTTTACCTTTATCTACTTCACCTACTTCTGCCATCATCTGAGACTGTGAATAATTTCCACCCTTCATTTACAATGCTACCTTCAAGCTATTTACAATCCTTAGTCAGGTCCTTGTTTAGTCTTCCTTTTCTTTATCTCTAGCTTCCCCAAACTCTCCTGTTTATCTCTGGAGATTTGTTTTAATTCTTTATATATTTCTCTAGATTTCTTGTTTCCTTCCAAAGAAAACCAAATAATACTGGATGTTCCAGGTGCCGTGGCATCCAGGAGGGGAAGTGTGCAGACATTATCCCTCCACGCTGTGTGTGTCCTCTTTAGAGTAAAGCCTCAGAGCTGATAATGGTGCTACACATAAAAATAAGCATCATCCCAGTCAACTAGCCCTGTCAATAAATCAGAGAAACCCGCCATTCACCGGCTGCTTTCACTGCTCTTAGGGTCTCTGCGATGGAAGAGGGCATAATTCACTCCTCACAAACACTTAATACCACATTTCTACGATTTACAATCTGATAATATTCAAATACTATTGCTGTATTATGCAGCTCACAATTGCAGATGCGATTCCATAACAGTCTTGCACTTTGGCATGCATTATGTAAGTTGGTATAAAATTGCCTGTCTTAAAACTCTTCTTCAATTGCAACCCAATATCATCGTTTCACACACAGAGCTTCGGGAACATTAAAAATTTAACTTCTTCCCTATTTAGCAAGTTCTGCAAAAGGGAGCAAAACAGACAAACAGATGTTCCCTCTTCTGAGTCCCCAGGAGTTCTGAGGCAAAGTAGAAAGACCCCAAAATGATACAACAGCAATGACACTCAAGATACATTTGTTCAGTACTTTTTTTTTAAGAAAAAAAAGAAAGGGAAAAGAAAGAAATCTCTTACTGTCTCCTCTGGAAAAGTAGAAATACTCTACATTGGTACTGGTAAATGCTTTTCCACATAGGTAGAATTTTCTAGGAGGTTACCACCTTACAAAACTTCCTCATCTTACAGTTATTCACCATTTTCTCACATAGTTTTCTGGAAGGTGAGGTGATGTGTGCATTTTGTATCGCTAAGAATAGATAGTTGCTCAGAGACTAGAGTGTCAAAAACTATTCCAATTCTACCCCCAATTTGCCCTGATGACAGATCTTTTAACAGGACACACATCTTCCATTCCTCAATTCAGAATATATGGCTGAACACGAATACACCCTCAGGGAAGGTGGTGCAGGGATTCTCATTCATCTGAAGTGGTAAAAGACAGATATAAAACATTTTCCAATTGCAAGTTTTGATAGAAAAGGATAAAAACCAAGGCTCCTGATCTAAACTTAGGAAAGTGAGAAAGGCAGCTATAAAAGGCATAAAATACCATACTGTAAAAGGAAAATAATTTTTTTAATAAGATACTATCTGAGCAAGAATGCTGAGTGAGGAAGAAGTCAAAATAATGAGTTTCTAGCACTGGCTCTGTTTCTAAGGAGCCACAGGATCTTGGCCAAGTCTCCTAACCTTGTGGGACTTGGTGGTTGTCATTATTGATAAGTTAAGGGTATGGGGTACAGACTCGTCCATCTCTGTGCCACTAGGAGGGCTTTGGTGAGGAGCAGACTAGAATATATCACACACTTTAATGTCTTCTGGCTTAAATCAATGAGAACTTAAAAAGGAAAATAGTGAAAGTAACATAGAGAGATAACACATATAGACAGACGGTTTGCCAATTAGTCATTAAGATTTTTTCCTTTTTTTCTCCCTTCTTGCTTTGCTGTCCTCTGCCTTTGAAGATGACTGTGCTAATGCAGCTGACTCTCCACGTTTGGATGTGGCTGAGAAGATGAAAGAAGGCTACAGGATATAGTTCCCTTTCCTGAGCAGGCTTGTTGGGGAGGATCAGTCTTTCCTGCTCCCACTTTGATTTACGTCCCTGGTTATTCAGAGACCAGATAATCCTTAGTGACAGCAGTTGACCACTTCCACAAGACTTCAGAGAAATACACCCAGCTCCCATTTCTAAGAAGAGGGATTTCTCTGATGGTTTGGGAATGATTTCCTCCTTTTGTGAGGCTGCAGCTGCAAGGGAGACAAGGGGAGAAGGCTGCAGCTGCATTCTGAAGTTTTCTCTAAAGAACAAACGGAAGGGGCAAGGAATTAATGGTTTAAAGCCAAATCAAACCAAAGTGCAACAATCTAAAAACCAAAAAAACCCTATAACTTAAGAAGGGTGAAAATTTGACTTTATTTTTTTCTAAGTTTACCTGAAATTATCTACATTGTTTGCAAATGTAGATAAACGCATTGTCTACAAAGATTTTCAAAATTGGGCATTTTTGTATTTTTGGTGCTCAGTTTACTTACATAAATGCATTGGTAAAATTGACCACTTACTGGGATTTGAGTATTCATCCTGAAGTGATCCAAATCCTTTCACTGTAATCTGCAATTGGCAAAATACCAAATACAACAGATTGCTTCTAGAATGCTGGCCTCAATGTTCACATGTCTTATAGTAGAAAGAGAGAGTCCTGGACTGGACGGGAGGAACCCCATATTCTAGCATTGCCTTTTCCCCAACCAGTTATAAATATGGGTGAATCACATTGCCTTGGAGATCCTGAGTCTTTGCTCTATAAAATAAGGGGGCTGATGTATTTGGCTCTTGAGAGACTCATCAGTAACAGGGTTTGATCTTTACCATTAACAGTCTAATTAGCTTCCATGTTTCCTCCTGCACAAATATGCTAGGCCTTGCATTCTCTACTACACAACCTCATTGTTTTAAGCTGGAAGCATTAGAAAAATAAACTGCTTCATTGTAAGTAAAAAGTAAACGCTGAATAAGCACATGTATGAAGAAATCCTAAGACCCAGGAATTTTCTTAGAAGCCATGACTGACATTAGGCTTGGCCATTTAAATTGTCTTGAGTAGACCACTTAAGAGTGCACTGTAGAACATGTTAAAATTAAGATGCATAACCATTAGGAGCTCAAAGATTTTATTTTCAAATTTTTGACTTCAAAGATTCCAATTTAAAACCATGTAAAAATCACTTTTTGTTGATATTTAAGATATATGTTTTTCACCAGCCTCTGCAGTAAAGATAGAATTGAAGATACAGCGGCAATCTGAAACAACTCTGACATATATAGAAACCAAGAATATGCAGACAAATCAATAGAGGTGGAGAAGGATAGAGTCAATAAGGTTCTTGATAGCCCCAAGGGCAGATTCAAATGAAGAGTTGAACAATCGTTTGCTAAATCTAATAAAAATTAATGACAGTATTTCCATTCTCTGTACATTTATCAATTCACTTAATAAATAAGTAGCTGTTAGGAAAATGCATGAGATACTAAGGATATATGAGTGAACAAGATACATCCATGAGATTGACCCCTGTCCTCAAGAACTACATAATTTAACAGAGAATATAGTCAGTGAGCAAGTAATTTCGAGTATAATGAGAGTTATGAAAGGGCAAGGGGGGCAAACTAACTTAATCACAAAGACAGAGAAGTACCTTAAGAAATGTCCTGTAACAAATGTCCTTTAACCTGAAAACTTACAGTTGGGTAGGGGTAAGACAGGCGTTAGTCAATAATTGCTACCTCCCTATGAATGCCTCACCTTGGCTGCAGCTGGATGCTATGGCTAAGGTAAAATAGTGATAATGGTGGGTGAAGATGCCTGGGAACAGTACAGGTGAGGAGGAAGAACTTGAGCAAGAATGCATACAGCATAGGATAAATACATTTTAACCCCCTCCCTCTCTGATTAGAGCCTGAAAAAGGAATATAAGAATGACTAAACTAATATTCCCCAGAGAGGTGGGTGGAGCCCCCAAGTCCTGAAAAATTGGGGGCTCCACCCACCTCTAATGTATGAGCTTTTCCCAGCTTTGTGGAAATTGGATTGACCAGCAAGGAAGCAAGGGGTGTTAGAACGTAGAATCCAAAGAATTAATGTGAGAGGCAAGTACTTTATACATCTGATACAGTTTGGCTCCATGTCCCCATCCAAATCTCACTGTAATCCCCATGTGTCAAGGAAGGGGCCTGGTGGGAGGTGATTAGATCATGGGGGTGGCTTCCCCCATGCTATTCTCATGATAGTGAGTGAGTTCTCACAAGATCTGATGGTTTAAGTGTGTGGCACTTTGCCCCTCACTCTCTCTCTTTCCTGCCTCCATGTAAGACATGTCTTACTTCCCATTTGCCTTCTGCCATGATTCTGCCTCAGGTTTCCTGAGGCCTCCCAGTCATGCACTGTGAGTCAAGTAAACCTCTTTTCTTCGTAAATTATCCAGTCTCAAGTAGTTCTTTATAGCAGTGAGAGAACAGCTAATGCAACATCTGAAAACAAAAATGTACTAAGAACTCCACAATCTAAAGACAGCCATGGAAAATCGCAGACAGAGTCTCTCCAGAGTTCATTAAAATTTAGCACAAGTCACCATAGTACAATGCGCATCTACCTCACTATCTTTATCTCACCGAGGCTATAGAAGTAAGCATTGTGACGGGGGAAGAGCCACTGATTTTGTAACAAATGCCTTGTTCCATTGTGTACACGGAGGTCCAAGAAAATCTCCACTGAGTATGTGAGGTGCTGATGAGAAGAAGAGACTGGATCTCATTTCCAGGTTGTATATCTGCATAGGTGGTCAAATTGATAATCTGATTATGCCAGTGGTAGAAGAGCAAACTGGATCAAAGAGACAGGTGAATAAAGGAAGGGGCAAACATTACTCACACCAGTTGGCTGGGCAAAATAAGCTACCTCTAGGTCAAGTGGACACTGTGGAAGCTAGACTTAAGACATCCTGCCTGAAGCTTGCACAGCAGAGCTGCCCACTAAGCAAATGCTTCCAAGTTGCAAAAAGTAAGTAAAACGATTAAAATTATGCCCATTAAGGTAAAGGGACGTTTGCCTCTTTACCTAACTTGGGGTAATTTTTATCCCTTTGCCCTGTCCTAGTTCTTGAGGAGACAGAGCTTAAGAGAAAGACAACTGCAAGGGAGTGAAAGGGGCAGCCAATTCTTACATCAGCAATAGCAGAGAAGAGAATTTAGAATCAGATGGGAGATGGAGCTTTTCATGTGGACTCACCAATTTTAATACCTAAAATAGCTAAAATGTTATACAACCTTCCGAGAATGTTACTAAAGATAGGAAAAAGGAGGAGGGGCTTCAACACAGCAACATAGTCTCCAACATAGGTTAGGGCCATGATTAGAATAAATAATATCATCTCATCTTATATCCCAGTAGAGTGAAATTCCTTTGTGAAAACGTTGGAATGAATTGCGTGTGTGGTCCCCAGACCAAATTCCATACTACTTTCTGTCAGCCTGTTGCTGTAATTTTGAATTTCGCTACTTTCCTCAAGATACATAGGGTTTTGAATACACCTGGGCCCAGAGAATAAGCAATTCTTTTAAGACAAAAAAACACACAAATATTCAGCAATGCAACTCAGCCTAGAATGAAGGCATTATTTTACAATAAACACAGAACAAATTTTGCTCTGTTCTTCATTTGTGAATAGGATGTTTGCTTTTCCTCAATACAAGCAAAGTGTCCTTATTCCACTCCAGCCCCAGGAATGACATTATCTTGAAAGGTGATGTCAAACCTTTGTCTCTAGAGAATAATAAAGTGAACCAAAATAAAATAAAGTAAAACTCTACTTAGTGTATACAATGATAACATTTCTCCTCAGCTTCGTCTTGCTCTTACCATAAGTGGGAGTTGCAGAACCCTGGCAGATTTAAAGAGCTGGGTAGGTACAGTGCTGAGCACCCTGAAATGGAGACACAGCTCTAGATTAGGGAGTGGAGTATTTATGTCTAGTGAGTGGTATCTCTTGGAAGCAATCTGTAGAGTTCTAAGTGTATTTGTGGTGGCTGAAGTCATGGATGTGAATGAGTTTGCCTGGGAAGCAGATGTAGAATTTAAAAAGGAGCCTAGGGATTATGTTTAAGTAAATTTCATACTGAACAGTACTATTGTGCTTTTGCTAAAACCTATTTTCTCATTTTATTTTTATTGTTCCAATATATATAGATAAGACAGATATTTTTAAGACTTTATTTTTAAATTATTTATTTAATTTGTTTTATAAAGACAGAGTTTCTCTCTGTGACACCCAGAGACAATAGTTTCTCTTTCAGTCACTCGGCTGATGTGCAACGGCACAGTCATAGCTCACTGCAACCTCAAACTCCTGAGCACAAATCATCCTCCTAACTCATCCTCCCAGGTGGCTAGGGCTACAGGCAGGCACCAACACACCCGGCTAATTTTTCACAGAGACAAAGTCTCACTGTGTTACCCAGGCCAGTCTCAACTCCTGGGCTCAAGTGATTCTCCTGCCTCAGCCTCCCAAAGTGATGGGATTACAGGCATGAGTCACTGTCCCTGGCTGGATATGACAGATATTATTCTTCCTTTTATATATTAGGAAATGGAGGCAGATAATGTTTAAATCTAAGTGGCAGATCCAGAAGGCGAAATCCAGAATCATGTTTCTTAGTCCAATGTCCTGTTCATTACAGCCCAGTCAATTTCTATTTTTTTCCCCTGCATCAAGAAAAACATTTAATCTAAATTATGTGGATAATAGTTTGAATAGTTAGCAATATCTCTAAAAAGTAGATTGTTAAAGGGAGAAATGCTTTTTTTAAAATCTAAAGCCCCATATATAATGATGATAATATCATATAGGCTCTCACTATGTATTTAACAACCTTAAATACAGAATCATCTTTTGGATTTGATGCATATTACAGGTCATAATTATAATGATATGTTAGGACACTTTTTCCCATACACCAAAAAATTCATAGGTATTCTAAATATTATCCCTCATCTACTCTCTTTATGAAAGTGATACACTACCTCTAATTAGCCTGAACTCTGTGATTCATTTAGAATATTTCATGAAGCTGTATTTGTTACCAACAGATATGGCACACTCTAAGTGACTGGTCCTATCCCCTCAACCCCAGTGGAAGTCAGCTGATGAGAATTTACATTTAGGTTCATAAAAGAGCCCTGTGTTCATCTTAAGGTTTCTGTTTCGAATTGCAAGTGAAATGCCCTTTTCTCTATCAACTGTCAAATTGTCAAAACACACTGAGCTTATTTGAAGTTGGGGTATTGGAGTGACGGGAAGACCATCTGCTCTCTCTAACATGATGATTCCCCATATTTTGCAGGATGTAATTACTCACTCCCTTGTACTCAGGCTTTTTCTAAGTCAAGACATTCAAAATGTCCACTATTAAATGCTTTTCAAATAGGAAGCAGGATTTTATGACCTTGCAACTGCAGGATTGGTGGTTTTATGCTTCCTAGCCTTTGTCAGAATGTGCATGTGCTTCCCCCATGCAGGCTATGCATCGGTTAGTGTTGATTCAGTAAACGAGGTTTTGTTTCATCACCACAGATACTGTGTCTATGGAGGACAGATTGCATTTCCTGATAGAACCTCTTGGTCTTAAAGCACACTTCAATAATCCTAGCTCTCATTTGTGGTGTTCAGTATAAAACAAGGAAACTGATTATAAAAGATTCTGTAAGAAATAAGGCGAGGGGTAGACAGTAGCATATAAACAGAGAGCAACTGAAAAATGAAAGTATTCAAAAAGCAATACCTCTTATGAAATATTACTTAGATCACAATTTAGTTAAAAGGGTATTGATGCCCAGAAAGTCTTTGATCTTCTTCTCCCAGAACACAGAGGATGGTCTAGCTTATTGCCCAGATTTTAATGGAACATGCTATGACCGAAGTTTACTCCTGGAAGAGAGAAACTTATAAATTTCTGCTCACACAGAGTTTTACAGTTAGGAGGCTCACATAACCTTTATTGACCTTTAGAGAGAGCTGTCAGCCTGCTGTGCCTGATTGTTTGTAGTGCTTTGTATAAGACAACATATCTTTAAAGGCAATACATGTGTCCTCCGACTCTCTATAACACAGATCCTGGTTATAATGAGAATGCCTTGAAATTGCTCGCCTGTGCCATTGTTGTGTCTGGCCCATTAAACCCTGAGCTCATGAAAGAAAGAACGTTACATTTAGTCTCTACCAGGTCAGAGACATATACTTCCCTAAGAAAAGTGCTGGCTAGAAAGAAGTGATTGATTGGGTGTTTTGAAGTGTTTATACAAACACGTGAACTGGTTACACAGAAATATTATACCTCTGGCCTGAAGAGACAGTAATGGAGGTGGCCATCTGGCAGCCTGCACCCTATCTCAAATTTGCTCTTTTGGAGGGATGGTGATAGAAATGAGAGAAGTAGAGGTGACTTTCCTACTAAATAATGTCTGGATATACACGATTATTTGTATTTAAGGCAAAGTAACTGGAGGAATAATTTGCAAACTATTTACTCTTTATTGACCTGTTATTCCTTCGATTCCCCAGTGATCTGGAAATGATTCTTCTAAATATTAGAATAATTGGTTAGTGACTTGATGATCTTGAAATGGGTTGATGTGAATTCCATGTGAAACTGGAACATTTTTTGTCTCCACAGAGAAATATAAAATGTTTCAGAGAAATATAAAATTGTATTTGCAAACTAAGTGATATGGTGTGTGCCTTGAGGGGAATCAATGCTTAGCTGGGGCAGAATCAGGGGATTATTCTCTCCAACAAATATAATTCTTTCCATGGTTATAGTACAGCAGAGAATATCAGATGTAACAAAGCAAACTCACACAAGGACTCTGGGGTTGGAGAGCATAGCTGTACCTAAAAAAAAAAACAAAAAAAAACAAATTAAGGAGTCATCTTGAGGTACATAACACAGTCCTGGAAGCTGAGGCTGAGAATAACTCAGGGGAGTAGGGTAATGATCTTGAAGCAAGGTGCTAGCTGCCCAAGAAAAACCTTCATGGAACAGAAACACAGGGAGAATTAGAAGACCCTGGAAGGCTAGATATCCAGATTTACACAGGGCAGCTTCTCTTCTAATGCCGTGTGGGTCAAGATTCACTCTCTGCAGTTTATTGAGTAAGAAAACAAAATTATATCAGAAGTCTCTTGAATCTCATACGTTGTGTGCATAAGTGTAAATATAAGATAAATATGTTATAAAATATGTGTTCTATAGAAAACTGTTTAAAATGTATATGGTTTTGGATATATTACTAAAAGGCTTTTCAGGCTAATGTGACTAATTTGTAATTCTTATTTTGAAAAATTTCCAGGATAAAATTATTTGTGGCATAATCTCTGATGATTATTCATTCTTTCATGTATTGGGATAGACACAGATGAGCATTTTAGGAAAAAATTTCAGTCTTGCTTTAAATTTCTACTTGGTTTCGCTACAGAAATAAAGGGACCGTTTATTTATAAAAGAATACTTATGGTGCAACTTTATTTTCCTAGAGAGGACTATGCTCACATTCTTCACTTCTTACTAGTTAAGTTACAGCACACCTATTATCTGTAAATTTGACAGCCTCAGATTTATATTTGGTAAGTACCTCTGAAGACATACGGATCTATGGCTCTAGGATTCTCAACCCTGATTCTTTCACGCATGGAATCACTCAGGATGCCAAGCACCCATCTCACATATATGCGTGCACTCACACACACACACAAACAGACACACATGTGCCTACACACACACACACACACACACACACACACACACACTCTGGGGACACGACTTACAAGAATCTGGTTTCATACCACATGTGGGGGCCCAGACATTGGTATTAAAAATTAGCTCCCAAAGGAATTCTAATTTGCAGCCAGAGTTGCAACCCACTGGTCTATAGCATGTAGTAATCTGCAGTTTTGCTGAGGCACAAAATTGAATCACTTGTGCTTGGAGTGAGTGATTCCGTTGGTGAAGGAGGTCAGCCTGCCAGTCAGCTTCTACACCTCTGGACAGCCTGGTTTTGCTCTATTTAAGTTTATATACACACTGACTCTTATGAAGAAAACAACAAATTCGAAAAAAGCAAACAAACAAAAGCAAACCAAAACAACACTTTGCTTCATCTTCTTTGTGAAAACTGGCTGAACAGAAATAAACCGCTGCTCATGTCTCAGATATAAAGGAAGAGGTTGTGAAGAAATCTAAGAAAACCCAACAGTAGGGGGATCGGTTAAATGGATTTTAATTAAGCAATCTTCTATTACCTATTTGCCCCTTATTTATTTGGCTATCCCTTTAGGATTCTAAGTTACTGCAAAAATGATACGGGTTTGCCTGACTAGCTAAATGATAGATTGTATTGGCCTTATTAGGTCCAGGATACATCATAACCCCAAGACTGGTTGCAGACTAGCTCAGTAGTGAACATTCTTAGCAAGGAGAGAAGCATTTGGAATTTTATGTCATGGATGTGCATGCTAATGTATGTACGTATGCATACAAGCAAAAAGCAAGAAAACACATTTTAAAATCTCCTTTGTATTGAAACAGTTCCTCCTAGAATTGTGGTGATTCACAACCATGACAGCCACTGATTTTCTCCTCATCCCAAATTAGACGTCTGTCTCTCGGAACTCTCCTTTATTTATTATTGTTAGCCCTTGGCACCTTGAGACACTCACTGCCCATGGGCTCTAAAGGGTCTGAGCTATTCTGTCTACTTTAGTAGATATTATTAAGATATTACTTTAGTAGATATTGATATTTACTAGATTTAGCAACAATATAATACCTAGGGACAGAAGACTCATAACTGTTTTAATGAGAGAGTCTTTATTTTCTTTTTTCTTGTTTGTTTTTAATGAATTCAAATCTTATCTTCTACCCACTAGAGGCTCCTTACTAAATATTGAATCCACACTTTCTAATGGGTTCCCATTTAGCCAATGGCATGTTCTTTCATTCATTCAAAAACTTTTACTTGGAACTTCTCTTAATCTTTGCATCATGGGAAGGCTATAGAAGTAAGAATAAACTGTTCATTTTTCCTTACTTTTTTTTAATACTAGACATTCTTTTATGCCATAAGGTTTTTGTACCCCTCACAGAGCCAAGTAAGTAGGTACCTCAATCAATGTAAGCCTCTTCATAGCTGCCCCAGTTTTTGACAAAGTCCGTTTCTCAATGCTATTTTGATTCTCTTCTCATGCTCATGAATTTAAGATTCAGACTATCATTCCAACTGTATTCAATGTGATGGAATAAATGACACTGAACGAAAGATTTTTCTCCTAAAAACCTTACTTGGTTAACTGGGCCACTCGATATTTGCATAGTTAACTTACAATTCCTATTCCTCTGTTTCACATGCCAGTCATACACGGATTCTTCCTGTATAGAGGCAGGAACTCTACAAAGAACAACACTGCTCACTGATGCACAGAGATAAGCCCCTGGAAGCCCTTTCACTTAAGGAACTACGTCAAACTAGGATCTTTAACCCTTCATCATTTATTTGTCCAGAATAGTGAGCACTAATCTCTGAAAAGTCTTGCACAATACTCCTACCGAGAACACAATTGCTTTCTGTCCTTGCCTTGTTAGTATTGAGCCTATATGTCATGTGTGAGTACTCCTTGCCACTAAGACCAACAGAACCCTAACACCTTCATATCCTATCCCCTACATATTGGTAAATTTCTTGCTTACTAGTTCCAGGTAAGACCCACTGACTGGCCCTGATGATAAAAATGGCCCAAGAATAACAGTTGTTTTTGCAATAGAAACCTCAAGTCTGATTGCATCAGCAGTCCCAAATGTATGTCCACTCTTAGCATATCCCCAAATGCAGTATTGCACTTTTGTTGTGTCCAGGAATAACTTCAAAATAAATTTCTTTGCATAAATGAATCGTGTCTTATTACTATTTGTATCTTCTCATAATGACCTGCAAATGCTTTGGATATAGTGGAGAATTCATTTATATTAATATATAAATTCACACAACAAAATTGCACTTTATTACAATTGACAGACCTCCCTGGCTGCATTTTAAAAATTTCAGGCTCCTTGCCCCTCATTTTTTCCTTGAATTGCAGTTAGTCATGTCTCATTGAATATTCCTGGAAACTTTCTTATTATTGCCTGATTTTAATTTCCTCCGAACTAAAAAATCAGATAACTAAAATTTCCTAGAATTTGTGCAAAGTTAAATGGGAGTCTTAAGAGTTTGTGGGATTTTCTCTTATAGATTTAAAAAAATGTAATTATCGTTGAGCTTTGACATGAGGCTTTTAGACGCTGTTGAGACATCATATTGCTGCTGCTTTTGCTGTTGCTATTTTCTTTTTCCATTCTCTTGCCCCTTCCCCTTCTCCTCCTTATTTTGCTTCCTCTTCTTCTTTTTTTTGATTGACTACTATGCTTAAATGATATGAAGCTGATGGAAATTCAAATTTATACTTCTAGAAATATGTGCCTTTACCAACTGATCATAAGATCTAATGGAAACAACAGTAATATCGCAAAAAGGGTCAGGAATTACCAGTGTAGGGGCTTCATATATCTAAGCATCTAAACTGGTAAACTCAGAATTAAAAACTGCACTTTTTTAGTGCAATATATTTTCTCTGTTATCTCTGCTTCCTATATGGGAATGAATGAAGAGGATAAAATACCCTGTAAGTGATATTCAGTTATTTTAATAGTAGTCTCATTACATCTAGCCATTGAAAAAGGGCAGAAACTGAGCCCCAGGGACATGTAATGACTTGACAAAGGTCATTTTAGCAGTAAATGACATAGAAAAGAGTGGTTCCCAGAGACCTGACCTCTCAACCCTGCTTCACCATTCTCTAACATTCTACTTTCCCCTGATACTGCCATAAATGCTTATGTTATTTTGATGATGACAAAACAACAGCAACACTTCTTACTTTCTCTTTTAAAAATTATTGTTCTTTTCTCAAATTGATTGTCAATTTTTAATACATACTGGTATTAATGAAGTGAACTTTTCCTAATAGATACACACATATAGGCCTAAAAAGTTGTACATTTGGTTTGCCCTACTAAACCTAATGTTTTGTTTCTTTGATCTTAATTAGATTGTAAAGATTCCAGGTCTTAATCCCATATAAAATGAGAGGAAGAAGAAAGAAAAGAGGAGAGGGAGAGAGAGGAAGAATGGAAAAAGATGAGAGAAAGAAAAAGAAGGAAGGCAGGAAGGCAGGAAGGCAAGGAGAAGAAGGAAGGAAGGAAAGAAAGAAAGAAAGAAAGAAAAAAAAGAAAAAAAAAAAAAAAAAAAAAGAAAAAAAAAAAAGAGAAAGAGAAAAAAAAAGGAGGAGGAGGAGGGGAGGAGAGAGGGAAAGGAAGGAAGGAAATGAAAAAAGAAGAAAGAAAATAAGGAAGAAAAGAAAGAAGAAAAGGAGAGAGGGACATACTTTTCTTTCTTCAGTTAGGACTGCAGAATAAGAAACTGTCAATATCCAATTTGTATAGTCAAAAATATTTTCAGCTCTCAACTGTTCTGACCATTTATTGCCAAACAGAAAATATTAAGATAAAAAGCATTTTAAACTTTATCTTACTATGTGATCAGTCTGTGAGGTGCTCAAAACATATTATGCAAGAAAAATGAAAGGCCAGATGTTACCCAGATACGGGAAAGATGACAGTCATGTGGTATGATGCAAGAGGAAAGTGCACATAAATCTGCCTATCTCTCTGTTTATCATTTTCATATTATACTTCTATTCCTTTCAAGTCTTAACATCTCCATTTGAGAATAGCTGTTTTCTTTTTCTAAAATAGATAACACCTTAAACTTAAAAGTGTCACTTTTATTTAATAGCTATCACCTTAACTAGGAAATTATTGGCTGATTAAAACCCAGAATTTGACATGAATTAGTTCTTAGGGAAAGGTGCCTGTCTGATTTCAACTCACCTCATAATCAGTTAGTTCATGTGATAGAATGGGCTGTAGAGATAGAAAAGGAACTGATATGTCTCACTGGAAAAACACTAGCTAGTGAAGGTTTTGGCACACAAGTCACCAAGTGGAGGTGTGGAGTTCCTGTGGAGAATGGTGAAATTTCTATCAGCCAGGTAACCCACTCTCTGAAGTGCTCCATTCTGGTGATGCTGCAGTTTTCTTATTAGGAACTTCTGAATGGTGAAAGGCTGTCCTGGCATTTACTTGGAAGCATTCACTTAAAGACACTTCTCCATGTTGTGTCCTAGAGTCAAAAGAAAATAAAACAAAACAATAAAAAAAACACTAAATAGCATCTTCAATAAAGCACTGTTCATAGACAGTCGTAATTAAAGATGCCAACCAAGATACCTGTTTGCTTTTTCTTGGCTATAAGAATTCGGTTTGGGCTGGGCATGGTGGTTCATGCCTGGAATCCTGGCACTTTGGGAGGCTGAAGAAGGAGGATCCTTTGAGCCCAGGAGTTCAAGATCACCCTGGGCAATACAGGGAGACCCCATCTTTACAAAAACTAAAAAATAAAATTAGCTTGGCATGGTGGCACTTGTCTATGATCCTGGCTACACAGGAGGCTGAGGTAAGAGGATGCATCACTTGAACCAAGGCGGTCAAGGCTACAGTGAGCCATGATCGCACCACTGACTGCACATCGTGTGTGACAGAGCAAAACCCTATCTCAAAAAAAAAGAACTCAATTTTTAGTTGTATGATATTCTGAATTCATACTGATATTTCCTATAATGGCACTATATTTCCAACTAGAACTCATTTTGAAGGCAGCTGGAATCAGAAGACAACTGTGCAAGAGAAAACCATCTTATCCAGATATTTTAAATTAGTTAGTTAGCTTGGCAGATATGACCCATTCATTCATCAACAAATACAATTTATGGAGTACCACATTCTTCTACAGGATAGAAATATGAAGAAGTATAAGAGATTTTTCTCAGAATCTGTGAGGACACAGCATGATGCTGGGACCTTCTGTGCTTTTCCTCATGTTCTTATTGTTCTCTCTCCTCCTAGGCTCGTGGTGGGATTGTTCTTGATATTTTGTCAGGTGGAGTAATGTGTCTAGTTCTGTTCGAAAGCCTGTCAGCAGAAGTGAGATGTTTGATCTCTCATTTTAGACTCTGCAGTCTTCTCTCCTTTACTTCTACAATGGCAGTGGCAATATCATAGACAGTAGCTGATCTGTTAGACAGGGTACCAGAATGTGGATAAAACAGAGAAAGAGCATTTTATTCTCGCTGAATGGAGGTAGAACAATAAGTTGTGTTGTTACAAAATGTGGAGATATGTGTTACTGTAGAATAATCTAGCCTCTATTGACTAGTAGGCATGATCAACATCTAGACGTCTCTAAGCAGAAAGCAATTACTTGTACTTACAATAGATTTATTATATATACATATATATACACACACACACACACCTCGAAATATATGTTTACTATGCTAATCATAAATTAGACTTAAACTAAAACTCTGTGCTTTCCAAGTTTTCTGGGCCAGATATCTGATAAGCAAGAGTATACATTTGTAATTTATCAGAAATAATGAAACATATCCACTGTATTAGTTTCTTAAAGCCACCATAACAAATTACACAAACTGAGGGGCTTCAGACAACAGAAATTCATTCTTTCACAGTTCTGGAGGTCAGCAGTCCAAAACCGAGGTGTCAGCAAGGTCATAATCCCTCTTTAGGTTCTAGAGAAGAATCCTTCCTTGTTTCTTCCTAGCTTCTGTTGTCTCCATAATTCTTAGTGTTTCCTGGCTTGTAGATGCCTCACTCCAATCTCCACCTGCATCTATATATAGGCTTCTTTTCTTCATATGTTTACGTCGTGTTCTTACAAGGATGAAAGGCATTGAATTTAGGGTGAACCACATTCTGAGGTTCCAGGTAGACATGAATTTTTTAGGGCGGGGGGTGCATTATCCAAGCCAGTACACCAGCAATGTATAGCCTACTTAGAGTGTCATCGTCCTGAAATTAATGTCAAGGTTTAGGGTTACCAAACAAGCTTAATTTTAATTACAGATAACTAATTAGGACCTGCATTAACATATTGCATTTTCTGAAGAAGGTAAGTTTTAAAAAATTAATGCTGGCAAGGTGTGGTGGCTCATGCCTGTAATCCTAGCACTTTGGGAGGCCGAGGCAGGCAGATCACCTGAGGTCAGGAGTTCAAGACCAGCCTAGACAACATGGCAAAACCCCATCTCTACTAAAAATACAAAATACAAAAATTAGCTGGGTCTGGTGGCAGGAGCCTGTAGTTCCAGTTACTTGGGAGGCTGAGGAAGGAGAATCGCTGGAACCGGGGAGGTGGAGGTTGCAGTAAGCCAAGATAGTGCCTCTGCACTCCAACCTGGATGACAGAGCAAGATTCTGTCTCAGAAGAAAGAAAAAAGTGCTTTGGCTCCAATAGCTTATCTGACGATCTACTATTAGGTCCTGAAGTAATGAGACCCAATGGTTAATGAATTTTGGAGGAAAGAGAGGTGAGAACATAATGTACTTTTTGGCTGTTAGAATTCAGTAATTTAGAAATCTTGGTTATCAGTAGGTGATAGTTTAGAGACAAAGGAGCTTAGTCAGGGTACCTGAAAGAAAAAGCTGTATGTCCCTGAATAAAATTTCATTTTTATCACTGTTTTGCTAAGGGATGTTCTTAAAAGCTTCATAAGTCTTGGTCTCTGAGAATATTATTTATTGCTTACAATAGTACCATGTTGCACTCTTAGTTAGCGTGGCACATCAGAGAATACAATGAATTATTTTTCTACCTTAAATCCCTGCAGAGTACAATGATAGAGACATAATGCATCTGCATACACATGCAAGGTAGTTTGAATTTAATGCATTTCATATCATTAAAGTTAACATTTCATGTATTATATTTCCTTTTAGAATACACTTGCATACATCCATATCCATATAGATATATGCACGCACACACACAAAATCCCATTATGTAGATCAATTTACATGATCACAATGTTCATATCCATAAAGCAGTGAACTTCCCAAATCAGATGCATACATAAAAGCATTGATGCATAAAATTTCCATCTTGCAAGTACAGAGAAAGTTCTAGTAGGCATTTAGTGCCATGACAGGTCACTTAGGTTACAACTAGCTATATAGGACATGCTAATAAGATTTAACCTTCTTTGTCTGTTGCTGAAGAGGGGGAAAGAGCAGAGGGGTGAGACCTTCCTATCTTTGAAGATATCAAAGAAAATTAAAAACAACCACTTTGCCTCTGATCCCTGTAGCTGAATGTTTCTGAGCTGCATAAATTAGATACACACAAAAAGAATATATTTTTAGGGGGACAATGTGAGCTTTTAATACACTCTCTACTGATCATAGCATAAGTGAAATGGATTAAACATAATTTGATGGAGTGTCTGTACAGAATTATTTCCATAGTCATACTTGATATGACTCTTCATCTAAAGTAAACCTCACTGAGATTAATATTTAAAATGGAAAGCTAAAACTCAAAGTGCCATATGACAACACTTAAGTGAAAATTTATTAGACTTGTCATTTCTGTTAATTATTGTCATTTCAGCTAATTAATAGCCATTCCTGTTGGTTATTAGACGTGTCGTTTCCCCTTCTGAGCTAGCTGCCATCTACAGTTGCTGATTCTGGTTTCATCGCATACCCTCAGGCAATGGGTCAGTGGCAACCCAGTGGATCCTCACACCAGAAGAACTATTCTTCATTCTGCCAAAAGACAGAAAGATTAGCAAAGAAATCATTAATAATGCTTGTCCTTACTTTCTAGGGTGGGAGTAAAGTGGCATTATTTTGCTATAAACAAAAACAAAAGAAGCAAAAGGGATTGTCTATGGGCTAGAGGTAATCTATAAGGAGTTTGTCTACAGCTTAATTAAACTCCAGAAATCTCATGAACTCAGCAACGTTCCCTTCCCCAGGGTCTTGCAATCTATAGTGGACAACAGACTGAGAGGTGTTGGCTGAAGAGTAGCTTAGGAACAGCAACACGAGGGTGATTATCTTTGAAAAATTCTCCCCTTTCTGAAATTCTCTCCGTGGATCTTGGAGCACTGGGCGTATGTATGTGTATGCATATTATTTTCCCTCCAGGGAGTCCTGAAGTATAATCTGATGATGACAATAAAGAGCTTAATCTAGGAATTCTATCAATAAAATGCATTTCAGATATCACAAGAAGAAAAACAAGGAATGCAGATGCTATATTTAAAAGAAATATGAATACACTTAAGCATCCCTAAGCAAGGAATATGGACACCAGATTTTGTTATCTTTAGGGTTTGATTGGGAATCACGGCATGGTCCACATGAATAAAACAGGCTGTGATAATCATAAAGAATATTTATGGCAACATTATTGGATAGCTGGATAAATGCCTTCTCATTATATTTTGGTTTTATATGTAATTAAAATAAAATAGAAAATTGAAAAATTGTTTTGGAATCTATTTAATAGAAGTAACCAAATTCATCAAATAAATTACTTTTGCTGGAGAAAAACCTCCAGGATAATCAAAATACTCTATTATTCACTTACTTCAATTTGCCACTTTAGCCTCAGAATTCCACCCTTCCTCCAAAGGCCTTCAAAGTTCATAACTAAGTCATTTTCAAATAAACCCATTCATACTAATACCGTTGGCTTTTCTTCCATATATTGGTTTGAAGCAGTCATTCTGAATCCCTTTGAAATGTCTATTCTGTGTTAGTGAGGTGTTGTATTCTGGTCAAGAGTTATTATTCGTAGTCAGAGTTCAAGATCTTCTACCATACCTAATGCAACAAAGAGAAGGGAGGGCAAGAGAGTGTCTACAATCTGGCATAGTCTAAGATACACACCGGGGTTCTAAATACATGCATGACATTGTCGGCCTTTATAAGATGCTTCTTAGAGGCAGTAGCAGTAGAACAAAACTGAAGGTCCTGTAGCCTAGAAAACAAATCCAAGTATTCATTGGTCTAAAACTAGACACTTCAGAAAGTATCTTGTCCAACTTAATATCTTGACCACTACTGTCAGCTTAGCAGCTGAAATGTCTTATAGAAGACTAACAAGTAAATAGGGTTTTGTTCATTAAACAGTTGAAGTTGGTCTACGTTCCATACCCCTAGACTGTCAGAACTTAAGTATTGAGTTGGACACACCATCAACCTGTGCCTTCTGTGAGGTTAGGAAACCAAGGGCAATCTAACAGGATTGTGTTAGACTTCAGAATCGCATTTCTAGGGTGTGAAACAAATACATCAAATGCTGATAAATGAAAGAACATATACTATAGATGGTAGAACCTAATCAATGAGTGATGAAATCAACAATTTACACTTAAATTACAAGTCGGCGTGATCACTATAATACACAAATTTTCTGTTCTGCTCTGTCTGGATAAAACAAAGGGAATGGAAAAGGATGCGAAATGATTCCCAATCTCTTCTAAATATAATTTTTAGATGCATTGAGGCCTGCTTTCTAATCTGTCTCAAGAAGCCAGAATAAACATCATGGCAAAAGTGGGAGAAATTTCTTTCTATATGAAAATAGCCACTAGACACAATTGAGTTGTTTGTTACCTGTGCAGTTTCCCCCTCAAACTTCCCCCCTGAGAAGTTTGTTTCTATTTTCCTACCAAAAACTGGCAATAGGATACAGGTGTTCGCCTGGAGCAACCATGGGACAAATTGGAAAGGGAATAGAAAAATAGCCTACTGCACGTGAGTGTGCATGTGTGTTTCACTACAATCAATCACATTTTCTTTGATGTTGCTTCATTTATGGATTATTGCAAAAACACAGGAAGAATGTGAAAAGATAATGTTGTAAAGCCACGGGAATGAAATTGGTGGGAGGAACCCATTTCTTAGTGTGTTCCCAAGCACTTCTGCACTCAGAATCCCAGCATTGTTTAAACCACCATTCTATATAAGAAAGCTAATCAAATGACACTCAGGAAAATTGACTTGGGCTTTCAATCTAGTTTTAGATCTCTAGTGTACTTATTTCAAATGGCATTTGTTATTCTCCGCATATCCTTAGGAACATGCCCTGTCAAGAAATGCCATACAACTTCAAACTATGTTTTTTTCCACCTCTATAACTTTTTATGTATTCCCTTTTTACATTTTATTACAGCATAACATCTAAAAAATGAAATAAAGATTATAGGCAAAGCTTCAGGACCTTGAGTTCTATGCCTTGCCCTGAATATAAAGCTGTGTTGATAGGAACCACTGTTATACCTCTGTAAATTGCTCAAATCTCCCCACTGACCATAGCTGTAATTATTTCTGCTCGGAAATAAAAGGTTTGATGGGCAGAGAGGTTATTTTTTATGTCCATTTTTTTTTCTATTTACCTGAAGTGCATATTTCCACTTGGTGGTGGATTCTGGAGATATAATTTATACATATATCTGAGAGGCAAGTAATCAAACAAAAATAAAGAGAAAAAAATCAATTTCTATACATTTTTAAGTTAATAGGGAGAATTTGCCCTACTTCATCATATTTTAATGATATCAGATTAGTTAGGTTAATTGTTCTTTCTGAAGTTGTGTAATATAGGGAATGGTTGAGGGAGGGAAGAAGTGAGGGAGGGAGGAAGGAAGGGACAAAAGAGAGAGAGAAGGAAAGCTCAAAGTAGAAGTGAAATTTTATAGAGACAAAAAAAACTTCATCCAAAAATTTCTGCATTAATACAAAAGGTGCTATGTTCAGCTGACCTTAAAGGCATTGAGTTTGTGATACTTTAAAAAAATAAACTATAGTTCATTTCCTATATATTTCAAATATCTATGTCCCATACCTTCTCCATTCTTTTGCCTCTGCTATAACTTTTCAATGACTCTCACTCTTCTCCTCTGGCTCAAAGCTAATGTAGGACTGATTAGTTCCTGTGTTCACTTTGAACACATTCTTCCCCTCTGAATATACCCTATGACTTGATTTTTCTCTACAATTTATGGAAAAACAGCAAGTATGACAAAATGAGACCGTGGGCCATTGTTGCGGGGTGGGGAAGTGGTGTATGTAGGGAAGAGAGGAGATATGAGTTCTGTCTCTCACAGATACCTACTGTGTTGCTTTCCTCCTCTGTCCATTGTAAGTCAGACTCAGTCATCCCTAAGGACTATTTTTTGTAGGTCAAAATAAGTCACAAATCACTCCCCTTTAAGTAAGAAGGTACTCAAAAAGTATTAGGGAAGAGTAATTTTCATTTATAACAAAATTAAAGTCATGACTAACAGTAAATCAGGACAAAAGGATGAAATAGAGAAATAAAGTTAGAGAGTATCAAAAATTGTTTATTTTTTGGGTGGGGATCATTGTTTTATTGTGTGGTTGTATAAACTGTTCACTCATACACTTTTCCAAAGGCTTAAAAGTCAAAAGCCTTTCTGTTTTTGATCTTTTTTATTTCTCTTTCTCTCTCTGTGTGTCCTTGTCTCAGTCTCTCTCTCTCTCTCTCTCTTAGTTTTCTTACCTTGTTTCTTTCGTTTCTTCCTCTGCTCCTTAATTTCTTTTCTTTTCCTTTATTTCAGCTAGGTTTAAGGAGCCCCATTAAAGCCTGGTGACCTCAGAATACCTTTCCTGGGAAGAAGACCCCTCTGAGTATGGAGGTCCCACACTAATGAGACCCAGGCTACAGTGTGGAAAGTGCTTGCTGTAGCACCCAATTCTCAGGGGATTGTAGGAATGAAAGTTTGTCACAATCTTTCCTGTTTTGTAAAGAAAATATGAATGGAAAGATGCTAACTGTGGTCCCAGAGGATGTGCTTACCCTGGACCTGAGAAAACATAGATTTTCTCTGTTTGTTCAGTATCTGAGGAAATTCTATACCTTGCACTCATATCTTACATTGATGTATATGACCGTAAAATCTTTTAGACTGTGTCCACATATGCCAGTTTAGCTAGTGGAGATGAAAAAAAGAAGACTCAGCTACTTATTAGGATCATTGGATTTAGAGGCCATTCTGCCCACTTACAGATGAGGAAACTAAAGCTGTGAGAAGCGAGGCAACTTACACAAAGCCACAGACCTAGCTGGAGGCAGAACGGACACTAGAATCTTTCTGTCCACAGATCAGAATGAGTAACACTGTAGTTATGAAAGTAGAACTCATCTCACTGGATGTACACTTCAGATTAATCCCTTAACAGGCATTTATGGAACATCATTTATTACCAGTGAGAGAACCCTAGGCTCATTAGTCCAACAGAATGGCCCAGTTCAAACTTACTATGGTTATGCAAAGTCACCCCTGGTTTTAGGAAACCAAGAATGTTTTTGCAATGACCAGAGCTCTAAAAAGCATCCAAGATAAAAGCAAAAACACTTACTTGAAAGGAGGAAAATGGTGCAATGGAAATCGTTAGTGTGAAATGCAGAAACAGTACCTGCCAGCACACTGATTTCCCCATGCTTTAGTTGACTTCAGGTTTAAGAATTGTTTTTGATATGCATATCACTGCTTCTTGTTCGAGTTAATTTGTTTAAACATTCATGAAGGAGAAGGTTTTTTAATAGAAATGTGCCAAATGTTTTTTTCAATTACAGACAAACTAGGATGTTTGCTGATCCATGAACAACGTGAATATTCAGTTGTGGAGAGTTTTACTGCCTAGTAACAAAGTTTTTATTTTTACCCTCTCTGTTAAATGCCAGAATCTGTAAGGAAAATGATAGAACACCGCTTTAGCATCAGCTTCCTCACAAATGATTTGTTTTGAATAAGGCAGTGGTTTGACCGTAGCTTTGTCAAGATTGAAAACAAAAACAAACTATATATAGGCAAGAAGCAGTAGAGGAAATGACTCTGTGGCTGAAAAAATCAGTGAGGATGCAGCGAGACCAGCAAGAGCATAGGTGAGACTACGTTCTTTTTATGATCCAATAGGTTGAGGGCAGTGTTGTGTGAAATTGGGTCAGAGACTCCAGGGAAGTTTGTCTTCAGAGGCATCCGAGCTGACCTTCCAAAAACAGCCTGGCCTACAAGTCACAGTGGTGTGGAGAGCCAAAAAGGGTCAGGAGAGAAGGAAGAGGCTCTATGAGAAGGTGGAGCAGAAACTGTCCCATTTCTGTTTTGCTCGTATCTTGTCCCAGCCCTAACAGAGTCTCTGGCAAATAGTATAAGCCTAATAGATCTTCTTGAATTAAAAATGAATGAATACAGGCAATAGACAATAGGAGAATTCCTAAGCAGACTAGCATTTACACGCAGGAAAAGTCAGTTTCAAATAACCTGTCCCAGTTAGGAAGTTTGTAGTTCACAAACAGGATTCTTCTCTAAGAAAGCCAACAAGAGATTTTCCTAGTGAAACTAGGGCATAATGTTATGAGAATTTCATTTTTACGGGCAGAATGGATTATTACTGTGATGTACTTGGTTGTGAACATCCAAGCTCTTAAGCTACTGACTTTAGGCTTTCTGTATTCCCTCAGCCCAAAAACTGGATCAATTCCAGAGCCTGAGATGAAGCAGATGGGGAAATTGACCCCAATACAAAGCTACAAAAGAACTAAAAGCCAGGGAACAATGTAGTCATGTGCCACCACATAGCAACATATATGCTGGTGGTCCCATACGATTATAATACCATATTGTTACTATAACTTTTCCATGTTTTAGATACACAAATACTTACCACTGTGTTACAATTCCCTACATTATTCAGCACAGTAATATGCTGAGCAGGTTTTGTAGCCTAGGCTATACCATACAGCCTAGATGTGCAATAGGATATGCCATTGAGGTTTGTTTAGGTATACTCTCTAAGGTTGGCACAATGACAAAAATCACCTGCGGCATTTCTCAGAACTTGTTCCTGTCATTAGGCAACACACATAACTGCAACACAAATAGTTTCAATCCCTGTTTATGGAATTTGGGACAGAAAGGAAAACCACTGACAGATATTTATTCCAAATTATCACTAGAGAAAGGTAGCTGTCACCCCCTGTCAGAACCATGAAGGAGTGGCCCCACTCCAAATTCCTTCCATCTGGGAATACTGGTGGATTTTATTGACTAGAAAAAAACTATTGTCAAGTTGAGCCTGATCACCACACTTCATGAAAATGTGTTCTCCACAACCACAGCCACTCTCTGGATACAGCTGTCCCTGAGATTGGTAGCACCTAAGTCCATACCACTGAAGTCTCTGCCATCAGCAGAGAAGGCTTGGCTTTTGTTAGCTGCCCATCTCTAGTGTTGCACCATCACTGCTTCCTTTATTTAGTTGACTGTTGATTGGCAGAACTTGCAAAAGATATTCCTTCCTTTTGTCCTTAGGGGAAAAGAATAACGTTTCGTGTTATATGCTCTATTTCCAGGATATCAGGCAAAAACCCCTTCTCTCCTTCTTCAGGTTTTTCATGAAGCGGCCTCGGAATTTCAGTCTTTTATTGAAGACTAGATTAAAGAAGGGGGCATTGGTATGTGTATTTTCTGATGTAGAATATGCCAGATGAGAATAATACTATAGGTGCACATAGATGCAATGAATTTATTTGAAGGCTAGGTCAAGCTCCTTAGGAGATTGACGGCAGATGAAGCTAGGATGATGCACATAGATTGTTCATACTGAGGTCACCCTGGACAATATTCAGACAAATTGAAATACGGATTGGCTCATCTGCTAAACCTTTGCAACCAGTGAAGTTGTGATCCATAGAGACTGCCATTCCTAGGTTAGAAATAATGTTGAATGATGGAATAGCATGTGGAGTGATGATAGTCGTTCCTGACTGATAACACATAAGAAATCACCAATTCTAGTGATAAGGCTGATCTTATTGCAAATTATCTTAAATTGTGCTGGTAACCTAAGTAAATAAATTTAAGTTTATTCTTTAGCTTAGTTTCATTTAAAACTGTGTTTATTAGAGCACTAGTGTACAATGGAAGTGGCTGAGGGCCAATACAGAGGGAAAGAGAAGAAATGTAAATGACCATCAGGTGAAGTGAGGGTATTGTGACTCTTCTTCTTTATTTAAAGTAGCTTCACTTTCATTTGTTTTGTGTAATAACATTTTGCATAATATTTCCCTTCCTTAAAAATGCTGATCTGTTTGCAATCTGAGAGATATTTATTGAGAGAAAAGACTACAAAGTTTCATGTATGAGAGAGTTCTTAATTTTCTTTATAAATAGGTAAATGAATTTAATGACTTCTAAAGATCTAGTCTCAGCTTATCAATCGTAGCCCAAGATCCATAAGATTTAAACAAGCTGGACTGATAAGTCTTGCTGTCTGATTGTACCTTCCCATCAAGGTAAAAGGAAACCTCCAAGCTAATTCAGACACAGAGTTCATCTTCTCAGCTCCTCCACTCAGGCTACTGTATGGCTTTTAAGAAATCCCACAACTGTAACCTTTAGGGCCCCCAACAAGCAATGGTCCCTGACAACAACTTTGGCTCCATTCTTCCAATTCTTGTGATCAATCTCTCTCATTTCTTTCTGAAATTTTCTTGAAAAAAAATCACTGGTACTATAATGTTTCTGAAAAATCACCAGTAGCAGTTCATGAACCTGCAAAGCTGACCTCAATCCCTTCCAACAAAAATTTTACTTTGCATTTTAACAGAAAAATTCAGTTGATTATTGAAAAAATACATCAACTTCTTGCCTCCACAACTGTGAACATAGCTCAGTGGTAATGTTTAACCTTCTTTCTTTCCATTGCAGAAGATAAGATATTATTCCACTTCTTCAGTATCAATTGCTCCATCTCTGTGCTCAGTCTCATCATGACAGATTTTCTCTAAGGAATTTCTCAATCAAAGATTTACCTCTCTCCCATTGCCCTAAATCTTTCCCATTTATACTTCAGTTCAAGAGTATCTCATCTTCATTCTGCCTTTGACTCCACGTTTTTTTCTAACTACCAGTTAAGCTTACTCAAAGCATCAATGAAAACAATATATGTGTGTGCGTGTGTGTGTAAAATACTACCATAGAATAAATATACATATATTACATATATGTATATTCTATGGTAGATATTTATGTCAATTAGGCTATTCCCAGCTAAAGTAACAGAAATCAAATTAGGACTGGAATAGAAACATAAGAATGTTTTTAAATCTTGTATTCTAAGAATTCTGGAAGCTTGATTTTTCAGAGCCAATTACCAAGGTTTCTTATCTCCTCTTCCATTTTCCAGATGTCAGCTTTCATCTTTAGGTTTGTCCTCTTGGTTACAAAATGACTGCTGTATCTCCAGAGATCACAGCTTCAGACAGTTACATTGAAAGGCTAGCAGTGGAGAATAGGACATAAGTATTTCTATATCTCATATTTAAAACTTTCACAGAAGCTCAACAACATGTTTTTCCTCGTGTCTCCTCATGTTGTCCAGGGTAACCACTGTGCAAGATTCACCCCCTGGAACTGAGAAAAGGCCCAGTTCCCCTAACGCTTGTCGCGCTTGATACCCAAAGTAAATCATAGTTCTATTAACAAGGAAGATGCCAGAGCAAAAGGGGTTCCAATATGTGGGTTTTTTTTTTTCCCCTCTGTTGCCCAGGCTGGAGTGCAGTAGCACAATCTCGGCTCACTGTAACCTCTGCCACGTGAGTTCAAGTCATCCTCCTGCTGCAGCCTCCCGAGTAGCTGGGACTACAGGCATGGGCCACCACGCTCAGCTAATGTTTGTATTTTTAGTATAGATGGGGTTTCACCATGTTGGCCAGGCTGTCCTTGAACTCCTGACCTCAGGTGATCTCTCTGCCTCAGCCTCCCAAAGTGCTGGGATTACAGGTGTGAGCCATCACACCCTGTCCAAAATGTTCTTTAAACTACAAATTCAATTACTCAGGGTCCCAGACCTGAGCATCCTTGTTGGTTATGATTTTGTTCTGCTGCATACACAGGCTTTGCTCCATCACGGTATTTTGTTATTTGACATTTGTTTTTTTTTGTTAATTGACCTTAGGATTAAAAAGAAAGCAAGCATGGTGCGTGTATGTTTGTAGATATGGCAGGGGAAGTGAGAAGTGCGGAGACAATTCAATAAAAGTTATAAATTCATGACTAGGTTACTGAACGGAATTCATAATCACTTATAACACTTGAATGCTTCTTATACATGCTGGGAAATCTACCATTTAAATAGCCATAGGTCTACTGGCCCAGAAATAGAAGAAATTAGAACAAAGGATCAGGTTGGAATTCAGGGCTGAATAAGCATTCTGCATTACTCTAAATCATAGTCCTGTTGCATTACACACTGTTTCCACCATAAAGGAATGATTTTGACAAAGTACAGAGAGAGATCTCTACTCATACCTGTGTTCCTTCAGGCTGAGGACCTATTATGACTTTTCAATGATAGCATGGAATTTGGAAACTTAAAGAGGAAGCTCATATTGTACAGTATTTTCTGTTAGAGGAGAACTTGAACAGTAGTCAGCTTTGGTGATCAGATATTGTGAGAACATGTTTGTATGAGATGGCTGCACTGAGCTCTAATTTTTCCTCTCATTTTATATTATCTGTCATTATTCTGGCACCACCTCATCTTTCCACTCATTCTTAGCCTCTGCCTCTCCTTACATTTCTTCCTGTTCTCCTATTTTTTTTCCTCCCATCTGGTCTTTTCATTTTCTCCTCAATCCCTCCTTTTTGACTCCTTCATTTTCCTTTTCTTCTTTCTCTCTGATTTATTTAACCCCAGTAGTCAACTGGAGTAAATGTTTTTACGTATTGGACACTATTAGGGGTCCACCCTGTACCTCAAATCTTGACAGTATCAAGGTAAACTGCAATGAGCAGAGCCCTTGTTTAGTCAAGTTTAACTATGTAGACAAACAATCTAGATAAATAATTCCCAATTTCTGCTCACAAAAAACACCCTTTTCCTCCTTTGTACTGTGTTTTCAGGCCTTAAATTTTTTATGTTCCTGCTTTAACACTTCACTTCACAATGCCTCCATAAAAAAAGTAATGTCTTTTTCTCTTTTGTTAAGAGAGGAGTATCTTCCCAAGCAGCTATCTCTCAAAATGTGTTGAAATCCCAAGAGGAATAGTGTTTCACATTTAAAAAAAAAAATACTTTCCCAGGTTTTATCTTGTTAGATACTCCCCAAAATTATGTGAAGTAGGCAGAAAGGTAAAACTGCTTCAGAGAAGTTAGGGCAATAATATTACAAACTAATTAAGGGCAGAATTAGATCTGTCTCTGTCTTCATAATACTGCTCCTATGAGTTTGCATTAGAGTAATTTTGTATGAAATGAGCAGACATAAAGATGGTGAATATACAATAAACAAACATGTATGTTTTTCTTCCTCTTTATTTTCAAGGGGAAGTAACGTTGCAATTGCTCACCCTATGGAAACTGGAGTTGCTTCCTCTGGGTTACAGACACACCCTTGTCTCTACAGGTCCAGCTGTGTGTCTCTGTTCTTTACTCCATTTTGCTCAGCTACGTGATGTGGCATCAGTGCCGGTCAAAAATGGAGCATTTCTTCTTCCTTACTTCTTTCTTTCTCTTTTTCCTCTCTCCCTATCATCTTTCCCTGTCCTCCCACTTTCCTTTCCATGCTCCCTTTCCCCCTTCTCTTTCTCTGTCTCTGCTTCTACTTTCATTTTCTTTATTTCTTTAGTTTCCTCACTTGCTCCTACGCACACTCCCAAGAACAGAGGAAAAAAAAATCTGTGATTGCCTACATTCACATTCTCTTTGCTTTCATCCTTTTTCCCCCTCAGTCTTATAATGTAATGCCAATTATTGGAAAGTATAATTCACTGTGTCTCACACTATTATTTGTAATCTACTCAAGCATTTTCTTCACATTCTTAATATCCCCAGTGTCGGGGAGAATTACAGCTGGGATGCTGACTCCAGGACTCTGCGTAACAAAAGGAGAGAAGAACGTTGTTTTCACAGGCAAATTTTCTGTTGTGTGGTGAGCTTTCAGGATTTTTCTGGAATAGTTAGATATTTTTGTTATGCCTTTAAAATTATTTTTGCCAAAAAGCTCAAGGCAGTCTATGATTAAGTTTTGTCTTTTGTTTTTTTGTAGGGATAAGAAATTTTATAAAATCAGTAGACCATTTTAAAGGAAGGAAATTATAAAGATACCTAGTAAATAATGATTCTTGAGCAGTTTAGATTCATTGTTTGGCTCTGAGCATGAGTGGCTCATTCTATACGTTCTATACCGTCATTAACTTTCCACAGCCTCTAGGTCTTCTCTCTCTCTTTCTCTTCCCTTTGGCTCTCTCTGTCAACACACACACACACACACACACACACACACACACACACACATCAGGGTAAGCTCTCTGTGTATAAATCAATGAAGCCTTGATTTTTCCTTCTTAATTTAGCAATTGACATAGTCTGTGTTCTGGGCAGTCTGGTCTATCTGTGTGTATTTATTTGGTCAAGGATAAGATTCATGAACATACCTGGAGTCAAGACAATGCTGGACAGAACAAATAAATAGAAAAAATAGTATATATTTTGGAAACAGGATTGCAATAGGGAAGAAAGTGAAGAGAGAAGTTGAGAAATGGCTCATTTCTGCTAGGTTAGCAATATGCCATCTGGTCCCTTGGATATGAGAGAAAGCTAATGGAAGTTAATATTAAGACATTGGGTCTTTTGTGAGGCCCACAACACATGCACACAAACACACATACACATGCCTCTTCTTTCTGTACCATGAGCTGCAGAGACTTTGGCTGTCCTGTCTTGGTGATTGCAAATACTCACTCCCTTGAGCTCCTTCTCCTCGAATAACTCAGAGGTAGACAGCAGTCTCTCTCCCTACCTGCTTCCCTCCTGCTCCCTTGCCCTACTCTACTTCAAACAAACAAATAGATGCCTTACATTTTGAGACTTCCTGTGCTAATCATGACAGGAAAAGAGACATATAATAACAACAATAAACTAGAAGGAGTTACAAACCTTTTAGGATTTTATGTATAATCAAGCTCTCTAGCGTGCATTTTATAAAATGCTCTGAAATCCATCTGTCCATGCAGCTAAATGATACTCTTGTTCAACATTTTTATAAAGTAGATCATAGTCCTAGTAGAATAGCTTTGATTTTATCATATATATATATATCCTTACTGTTCAGCTCCACAGTTTAATTAATGAATCAGTCCATCATTTAGAATTCTGTTTTCTTTTGTTTACTTGTGTTTTAAATTCTAACTAGGCACTATACATTTTTCTATATGAAATAGACCAAAGAGTGTAAAATCAGCCACTGTCTTCATGAAACATATCCTGTTTAGACAAGAAGTCAAAGACAAATTTAATTATATATGGCCCTAAACTATTGCCAGTGCTCAATGGTGACCAGCTAAGAAATACTGCATTCATTTCCTAGGAATGCTGTAACAAATTACCACTAACTGGGGCTTGATTAAAACAATATAAATTTATTCTTTCACATGTCTGGAGGCTAGAAGTTTGAATCCGAAGTGTCATCAGAATGTATTCCTTCTAGGGTCTCAAAGGGAGAATCCATCCCATCACTCTCTCCCAGCTTCTGGTGGTCGCTGGCACTCCCTGGCACTCCTTGGCTTGTAGAGGCATCACTCTAATTTCTGTCTCCATATTCACATGGTGTCCTCCTTTCTGTGTGTCTCCATCTAAAGAGACACTTATAAGTCTTCTTATAAGGACACTAATCACATTGGATTTAGGGCCCACTCCAATCCAGTATGACCTCATCTTAACTAGTTACATCTGCGAATATCTTATTTCCAATTAATGTCATAATATGAGATTTTAGGTGGACAGGAATTTTCCAGGACACTCTTCAACCCACAACAGATGGTAAACATGGGTCCTGCTACTTACAAGCTTAAACAAGATGTTATTCTTGAATATTTTATCCCTCTATCTGTGTAGTATATATTTTGCTTTTCTGCACAATAGGGAGGTTTACATGTACTTTCAGGGTACATCAGGTCACATGGTTAATGGCTACTTAATCACTATCCGGACCTTCATTTGAAAACCAGCACAACCACTCAGAGTCCTATGGCCAGTGCCTGAGAGTCTGGAAATGTACTTTGTTTTGATTTTAACCTATGGACTTGTAACTCACTCAACTGACAGAACGCTCCTAAAATAAACTTTATAACTAAATAGCTATTACCTAAATCTATTTGTAAAGCTCCAAGTAAAGAACTAGGAGTTTAAAAATAAGGCATTAGCTTTAAAAATGTTCTATCTGCTGGTAAAGTATAAAGTATTACAACACATACATACACATATATACAGAGAAAGGGACAGGGGCCTCCCCATAGTCTCAACCACTTTCGTTGGGTCAAAAGAAAATGTTTGATATTCAAATTGCATAATTTCATACCTATTTAGAAAACAAACTCACTCACTCTCTAGTCCTCAAGTATCTCTGATTCTTGTCATAGCAGGTGTGATAGAGACCGAGAAAGAGAGAGCCCTTGTTACAGTAATTTAATGTAACCTCGGAGTACTTCAGGCTCCAGGAGCAGGTCTCATGAAACAGTGTCTCTCTGTCTCTCTCTGACCTTCTCCTGTCTTTCTTTCATCTGCCCAAGGCAGGACTGTGTTGTGGGTTGAAAGACCCTCACTGCATACCCTATAACAGGGGTGTCCAATCTTTGGATTCCCTGGGCCACACTGGAAGAAGAATTGTCTTGGACCACACGTAAAATACACTAACACTAACGATAGCTGATGAACTATAAAAAAAAATCACGAAAAAACAAAACCTCATAATGTTTTGAGAAAGCCTACAAATTTGCGTTGGGCCATATTCAAAGCCATCCTGTGCTGCATGCAGCCTGCAGGCCATAAGTTTGACAAGCTTGCCCTCTAGGGAGGAATGCTACACTGAGACACCAAAAAAGGTCTGAACAGGCAGGCTTTGCTGGGTTTAGATCATTTACTTTTTGTGTAATCACATTTCTATATAGTTTTTAATCATGCGTATGTAATGAAGCCTCCATAAAAACCTAAGAGCAGTAGGTTCAGGAAGATTCTGGGTGGCTAAACATCTGGAGGTTCATGGAGGGTGGTGCAACCAGGCAGGGCTTGGAAGCTCCTAACATTTTTCCCCATGCCACACCCTACACATATCTTTATCTGAATGCTTTGTAATATCCTTTATAATAAACTAGTAAATGTGTTTTTGTAAGTTGCTCCAGCAAAGTAATCAAACCCAGGTAAGGGGTCGTATGAACCCCAACCTGAAGCCAGTTGTACATAAGTTCCAAAGGCCCAAACTTGTAACTGTTGTGGGAGAACAGTCATGAGGACTGAGCCCTCAACCTGTGGGATCAGACTCTATATCCAGAAAGTGTCAAAACTAAATTAGAAGACACCCAGCTGATGCCTGCTGCTGGGCATGCAGGGGAAACCCTCACATTCAGTCACTGAAGACTTCTGTGTTTGTTTTCTTCTGTGATGATTGTTATGTGGTATGAGAGCAGAGAAAAAACTGTCTGAGTTTTTCCTGAAGCAGTAGGTTTTCAGTTAATCTTTTAAAAATTGTGTACCAAACCTCTCCCCGGTCCCATCATGCAATTTTAAGTTTATTTAGCCTCATAATAAAAATAATTTGTGAATACGACTTAGATGAAACCCAGATTAGTAAGCCTTGACTCTAGACCCAGATGGCCTGGATTCAAATCCAAGCTATTGTGAAAATTAAAGATACAATGCATAGAAGATAGCTTATATCAAACAGCCAGGCATAAACTGAGTATTCCATACGTATTAGGCATTTTATTTGTTTCATGACTCAGGGCCAGCTCCCTAAGCTTGCAACCTGTGCAGTCAAACCCAGCTCTGTCTTAAAAGTGGTCCATATTTGGTTTAATGTCCTATTGTCACTGTTTTGGATTCATAACACATTTTATCTTTGAACTTGTGTTTTATAAGTGACATTCAATGGGACAATGGAGCAAGCGTGTGTGCAGAGGAGATTCTCTCAACATGCAGGATTATCTTCCGTGCTAACCATTTGCATTTAAAATTCACAAGGTACCAAGAACACAGAATTCCAAAGGACCCAAAGTGAATTGGAGTGCAATGAGACTGAAAAGTACAAATCTGTGACTGACTGGGGCCACACTTTTCCCAAGAGGCCACACTTTCCATTTGAACCAGAATTTGCTTTGAATGCAGAATAAAGATATGTGCAGTCTAAGAGTGACGAACAATTGAGAATGACTGTCATATCTTTTCTTACACAAGTCACTTCCCTATATTTCACCTAACAACTTACAGTGAAAATAATGCCTTAGTTGGAAAGAGAAAGTTAGGGCAACACATAGAGAGTATTGGTGGAATGTAAGAGTATCAGAAAGTACAAAGTATCAACAAACAGTTGAGTTAGTTTTGTACAGTGTTTCCATCGTTTTGGTAAGAACGAAATATGTATGAATATATGTCCTTGAAATACAAATTGTACAATTCTGGTGATTCCATATACAATTTAAATGTTCTTACATTTGAATTTAAAACTGAAATTGTACAATATAAAGATGAATAGTAACATTTATACTAATCATTTAAATGTAATATTTCAAGAATGGCACTAAATAGCAAATTTAAAAAAACATATGGTAAGTCAATCAAGAGACCTGGAATAAAGGAAAAACTTTATATTTCAATATCTTATGGTCACATTTTTCCTGCTTTTTAAACTGGAACCCTGCAGTTCCATTTTGCACTAAGCCTCAGAGATTATATAGCCAGACCTCCCATCGTTATTATAATCATTATCAACAGGTCTGGGCTGAAGCTTCGTAGTTAAAAATCACTAGGAAAACTAAAAATAATCTTGCAATATTACTATTCAGATCAGGAAACTGTATGTTATCTATACGTCAACACAATTCTCACCCTGTAATTTATTGCTAAAACTAAGAATATTTTTAAAATTGCACAAATATTGGATTCTGAGGAATGTCAGATTAATTATTTTTTATTTTGTTCACATTCCCCTCATGAAGAAAGTGGCAGCATAGTGTTTCATCTCATCCCAGCTGAATTGGCCTCTCACTTCTCTGAATGGATGCATTATTCCAGTTGGACCGCTCTTGTGGCAGAGAGCTTATTCTCACCTGCATTGTGGTTCCTCGTGGTGCCTCAACTCTCCCACATCCTGAGCCTTGGGGGCATCCTTGTAGCACCCTTTATGTTGGTCAGACTTTCATACAGTATCGTCTTGTCTTTTCCTGGTGACTGAATGAGTGAATAGGCCAATAAGTTGAACAGACTATAGATTTCTGTAATAATTACGATGGGAAGGGGGGCATGCCATCCTGAGATATTACACTGAGTTCTGGTTTTGACTGCATTTATTCTTTCACCAGAAAGAAAGCAGCAACACGTCAGTTATCATAGAGTGTTGTCTTCATCTCTCGGGAATGTGGCTGTTTGATTCCACTGTTTCCATTTATTATTGTCAGATAAATAATAGTTCTTCTAATTGAAAATGAGCAGAGAAACTCTGACACAAGTGAGCACAGAAACACTGGACACAATTTCTAAAGGTAAGAACTGCCTAAGTCTGTGTTCAATGGATGCAGCATCTGCCCTATTTAAACATCTTCAACTCTAGATTCCATTTATGTAGTCCCACCCCGAACAGTGGAGACTTTCACCCCATATATTGCACTGCACAATTGACTTGCTGCCTTGTGGGGATGGGGGGAGTTCGCTCTCCTCTGATGCTTCATGTATCATCTGGTGCCAGAGGCAGTGAGAATACAACATTGATGGACCAATGGACTGATCCAATATGGCAAATCCTATATTCCTGTTTGGGTACAAATGAATAACCTCATATAGTTCTGCACACATTCAACAAAATGATGAAAGGGAGAAAAAAGCCAAATGGAATTTCCTGATCATTGCATTCCATTTTATTTCTCTGTTTAAACTTTGTAAGTGAATTCAATGTCTGTAGAAGGCAATTGATGGCTCTAACAGAAAAGGAAAGAAAAATGTTAAAGCCCCAAACCACAATTTGAGCACTGTCAGGCTTGGTTCTCTTCCCTTGTTGGGATCCTCAGCAGGATTCTGCACCTTATAGACTTCAAAGGTCATCTCAGCATTTTAGGGACAAGGGCTGTAGATTCTGCAGGATAGGGCTGCAACCCTATGCCTGCAGCCTTTTATTTGTAGGGAATAGGGGGCGAGGGCAAAGAGGGGAGGAATTGACTACTGGTATATAAAGGAAAAGAAAGGCTGTCTCAATTTTGCTTTAAATTTCTCAAATCTCTCATATAAGGGATTATGCTTCATGCCAATCATTTCAGCTTCTTCATAGCCCACCCCATGAATATTTTCAACTTCTAACATTCTAGAATGTCCTACCATTTGCTTTCTCTGCCTAACTTATTCCTGTGCTGTATTTCTTTGTCCTAACTCCTGCATGAAGTCTTCCCTAATCAACCCAGACTGTAATATCCTTCTGTTACTGTAAGTTTCTGAGAAAGGTGTTATATATTACCTGTTTGTCATCGTGTTCCTCTGCACTTTAATTTTGTTTTTCACAAATACATGTTTCTTCCAATTAAATAAGTTAATTAAGAGAAGGTCTGGAATCTTTATCACCTACAATTCCTGGCAGTGCCTTTTACATAATAAGTTCATAATTAATATTTGTTAATAAAAATTACTGCTATTCTTAAACTGAGTATATGGAGACCATCTGCTTAAAATATTTGTGTGTTTGTGTGCATGTGCCTAAGTAATTTTTCTCCATATATGTATATTTTAAATATTCAATAAAAGGATAAATAAATCAGTTGATTTTTCTCACTTTGATATATCTACACTGCCTGAAAATAGTTAAAAGACAGAACCTACATTTCCAAGTGCCAAGGTCCACTATAGACTTATCTTGTCCCAAGAGTGGTCTTATTTTCTCCCCGTATTGGGCATCAAGGACCAGGAAGTCTGATTCCAACATGATTATATGTGGATGAAAAAAGGAAAAAAGAGGATAAATCTATCCATTATAACCCAATCAGCTGATTTAAAAGATCAGTCTGTATTAGCCACAGGAGCAGACAAAATGTGCAGGACAAATGTGCAAAAGGCCCAATGGGCATAAACAGTATATGCAATGCAAGGAAGCAATACTGCAGAAAGAGCTCAAAAATAATTGAATGTGAACACTATACATAAATCCAGATGAGATTCAAGCTGTGACCTTGAGGTGAAAGGGCTCCTTAAACTGCAACCAAAGCTTTCTATTCTGAAGGGATTAAATCTCTGAAAATTATTCTCTTTCTTTGCATTCATGTTTCACACTCTGTAATGCTCACATAAAAAGGGCAGATATACCCACACTTTGGTGTTTACTTTCTTGTGTTTCTTTTCTTCCCAGATAGCTGATATCGGCTTTACTGTAGATCAGTGTGGGTGAACCTTTTCTACCTTTTGATTATGGTTTATAATTGTCAATACCAGGTTAGCAAGCTTTCTAATGGAAATTACCAGTGCATGGAAGAATGATAAAGCAATCTTCTCAGATGGGAGAAGTATAGTCTCTGGGGTCCAAATCATCTTTTCTAGGGCTCACAAAAATTATGAGGACATATTTAATAAACTTTTGCATGAAAATTGTAGCAGAATATCCCTCAATCCTATTGCCGTTGCATTGCAAACCAGACAATACCAGCAGAGAATGAAAATGTTCAAAGACAGGCTAGGCAAGGTTTTGGCCTAACTGCTTTTCTGTGGCCTCATAGTTAAATTTGAATCCAACTCTAAAGACAGGGTTGCCAGTGGCATTTACAAATTTGATTCTTCCTGTCTCACCAGACAGGTGGCAGTGATCACAGAGCTCAAACTTATTTCAAATAGCAGCTACCACACAGACAGTGGTTTCTGAGTTCAGAGTTTGAAAGGATTAAAACTGGATTAGGAGGAGGAAGAATGTTTTCCCAGCGGGCAATATTTATAACAAGGAGAAGGCTTTTTCCCACCCACTCTACAAGAATAACACGGAGAATAAAATGAATCCAAGCAATGATTCTCAAAATGGCAAGATGTGGGCAGACTTAAGAAATACACCTTTCTAATTCCCAGGCAATTTATGTGTGTATGCCTAAGTATCCAATTAGCAGGCACAGATGCCATTTTGCATTAAAAATATAAGGTTAAACAACTGCAAACCAGCTGCACCCATAAATTTCACCAATCATTTTGCAGAGGTCTACCAAGAATTTGGACCTGAATATTTTATAACTATTTCCCTCAGCATTAAAATAATCAAAAATTGATCAGCATATTTTTTTGTCTGGTAAAATATTTTCCTCAGAGAAGAATAGGGAATAACAACATATGTGCAGTGGTAAGCCTCACAGAATCAATGGAAATAGATTGTTTCTGACCCACGAAAATCCTACATTGAACAACCGCTCTTTCTAGTGGAAATTTTTGCAATGAGAGGAAAATTCTATAGCTCTATTTTTCATTACTGTAGCTACTTGACAAATGTGGTAATTGAACAGTTAAAATGTGGCTAATGCAAGTGTCAGGGTATATTCTTACTTTTATTTAATTTTGACTAGTTTAAATAGCCACATAAGGCTGGTGGCTACCACACTGAATAGAATAATTCAAATTATTCATGCTGTTACTATATAAATAAACAAACAAATGACAGTCCGAAATCAAATAGACACCTACTGATTTCTAGCCATGTGACTCTATACAAGTTAACCTGTGTAAGGCCATTTATTTCATAAGGCCAATAATAATGATTCTTCTAGTATTGATGGATAATTAAAAGCATAATATATTTAAATTATTGGACCTCTTGTCTGAAAAAAAAGTAGGTTGTTAATGTTTTTGCATCTTCCCTATTTTCCCTTTTCTACCTTTCTAATTTTTTTCTTTTCTCTTTTCTTTCCTTTCTTTTTTTTTTTTTTTTTTTCTGAGACGGAGTCTTGCTCTGTCATCCAGACTGAAGTGCAGTGGTACGATCTCGGCTCACTGCAAGCTCCGCCTCCTGGGTTCACGCCATTCTCCTGCCTCAGCCTCCCGAGTAGCTAGGACTACAAGCGCCTGCCACCACGCTGGCTAATTTTTTGTATTTTTAGTAAAGATGGGGTTTCACCGTGTTAGCCAGGATGGTCTCAATCTCCTGACCTCATGATTCGCCCGTCTCGGCCTCCCAAAGTGCTGGGATTACAGGCGTGAGCTACTGCCCCTGGCCTTCTTTCCTTTCTTCTTTTCTTCCTCTATTAGATAAGGAAGAAGAACCAAGAAAAGTGGCAAATATAGAGTATCCTCAATATATTGCCCAGTATGCAATAAGGGATACTGCTATATCTGTTATTTCTTCTTATACTTTGTTCTAAATCAAAACTTTACATGAAGGTTATCATAATCTAACCTAACCCACAGGCAACATTTAGGAAATAATACATAACGAAGTCAATGTAAACTGCACAGGCCAGGCGTGGTGGCTCATTCTTGTAATCCTGGCACTTTGGGAGGTCAAGGCAGGTTGATCACTTGAGGTCAGGGGTTCAAGATCAGTCTGGCCAACACGATGAAACCCCATCTCTACTAAAAATACAAAAATTAGCTGCATGTGGTGGCAGGCACATGTAATCCCAGCTACTCGGGAGGCTGAGAATTGCTTGAACCTGGGAAGTGGAGGTTGCAGTGAGCCAAGATTCTGCCATTGCACTCCTGAGTGACAGAGCAAGACTCTGTCTCAAAAAAAAAAAAAAAATATATATATATATATATAAAATAAATAAATTGCACTTACTTCTCGTGTTGTTCTTTTAATATGTACAGTATTAAATTTGATTAAAAAATTGTCCAATGACTTCATGAGAGAAAAATGATTGTCATTGGACCTGGAAGAATAGGTTCAGATAGTGAAATGTCAGGAAGAACTAAAACAAAACAAAACAAAATAGAGAAGGAAAACAAAACGGGGAATAATTGCATATAGTTTACATTTTTAGTTTTGATATACTTAATAAATGTTAGCAAAGCTTAATTGTCAATGTTTAGAAACTTATTTGTTCAAATGAAGGAATTAAGCCCCCTATGAAGATGTGACTCAAATAGGACAAGGAAAACTTCCCAACTCTCCCATCCTCCTCCTTTCCCAGGCCTTCCTGCTTCACTGCTATTTGGGAAGAAGACACATCAACCAGCGGCTGGTTTTATCTTGTTGTTTCTTTATGTGCTCCTCACCCCAATGTGTTTCTTCTTTTCTTCCTCTTTATTCTGTATTTTATATTTATTTTCTTTTCGATTACACTCTTTTTTATTTGTGTATTTGCTTGTTTGTTTGACTGTTCCATTTTCTCAATGCATTTTCTCTGGGTATAGGCAAGACGACTTAGTGACTTTGTTTGAAAGGTTGTATTTTGTGCTTGGCAAGAGTTGGAAGAGAGCTTCAAGTAGTTGATTTGTACATTAAGTTTTCACTTTTCATTTGAATCCTCAGGAAAGGTGATCATAGAAATTGGCCATGTAACTAAAACCACCAGAAACTCTTGATCTTTTTGGAGGCAAATGACACTTATCAACATGACAATATTTGGTTTTTTTTTTTATTATTATAATTTAGGTTTTAGGGTACATGCGCACAATGTGCAGGTTTGTTACATATGTATCCATGTGCCATGTTGATTTCCTGTACCCATTAACTTGTCATTTAGCATTAGGTATATCTCCTAATGCTGTCCCTCCCCCCTCCCCCCACCCCACAACAGTCCCCGGAGTGTGATGTTCCCCTTCCTGTGACCATGAGTTCTCATTGTTCAGTTCCCACCTATGAGTGAGAACATGCGGTGTTTGGTTTTTTGTCCTTGCGATAGTTTACTGAGAATGATGTTTTCCAGTTTCATCCATGTCCCTACAAAGGACACGAACTCATCATTTTTTATGGCTGCATAGTATTCCATGGTGTATATGTGCCACATTTTCTTAATCCAGTCTATCGTTGTTGGACATTTGGGTTGGTTCCAACTCTTTGCTATTGTGAATAGTGCCGCAATAAACATACGTGTGCATGTGTCTTTATAGCAGCGTGATTTATAGTCCTTTGGGTATGTACCCAGTAATGGGATGGCTGGGTCAAATGGTATTTCTAGTTCTAGATCCCTGAGGAATCGCCACACTGACTTCCACAATGGTTGAACTAGTTTACAGTCCCACCAACAGTGTAAAAGTGTTCCTATTCCTCCACATCCTCTCCAGCACCTGTTGTTTCCTGATTTTTTAATGATGGCCATTCTAACTAGTGTGAGATGGTATCTCATTGTGGTTTTGATTTGCATTTCTCTGATGGCCAGTGATGATGAGCATTTCTTCATGTGTTTTTTGGCTGCATAAATGTCTTCTTTTGAGAAGTGTCTGTTCATCTCCTTTGCCCACTTTTTGATGGGGTTGTTTGTTTTTTTCTTGTAAATTTGTTTGAGTTCATTGTAGATTCTGGATATTAGCCCTTTGTCAGATGAGTAGGTTGCAAAAATTTTCTCCCATTCTGTAGGTTGCCTGTTCACTCTGATGGTAGTTTCTTTTGCTCTGCAGAAGCTCTTTAGTTTAATGAGATCCCATTTGTCAATTTTGGCTTTTGTTGCCATTGCTTTTGGTGTTTTAGACATGAAGTCCTTGCCCACGCCTATGTCCTGAATGGTATTGCCTAGGTTTTCTCGTAGGATTTTAATGGTTATAGGTCTAACATTTAAGTCTTTAATCAATCTTGAATTAATTTTTGTATAAGGTGTAAGGAAGGGATCCAGTTTCAGCTTTCTATATATGGCTAGCCAGTTTTCCCAGCACCATTTATTAAATAGGGAATCCTTTCCCCATTTCTTGTTTTTGTCAGGTTTGTCAAAGATCAAATAGTTGTAGATATGTGGCATCATTTCTGAGGGCTCTGTTCTGCTCCATTGATCTATGTCTCTGTTGTGGTACCAGTACCATGCTGTTTTGGTTACTGTAGCCTTGTAGTATAGTTTGAAGTCAGGTAGCGTGATGCCTCCAGCTTTGTTCTTTTGGCTTAGGATTGACTTGGCGATGCGGGCTCTTTTTTGGTTCCATATGAACTTTAAAGTAGTTTTTTCCAATTCTGTGAAGAAAGTCACTGGTAGCTTGACGGGGATGGCATTGAATCTATAAATTACCTTGGGCAGTATGGCCATTTTCACAATATTGATTCTTCCAACCCATGAGCATGGAATGTTCTTCCATTTGTTTGTATCCTCTTTTATTTCATTGAGCAGTGGTTTGTAGTTCTCCTTGAAGAGGTCCTTCACATCCCTTGTAAGTTGGATTCCTAGGTATTTTATTCTCTTTGAAGCAATTGTGAATGGGAGTTCACTCATGATTTGGCTCTCTGTTTGTCTGTGATTGGTGTACAAGAATGCTTGTGATTTTTGTACATTGATTTTGTATCCTGAGACTTTGCTAGAAAATCTAGAAGAAATGGATAAATTCCTCGACAAATACACCCTCCCAAGACTAAATCAGGAAGAAGTTGAATCTCTGAATAGACCAATAACAGCTTCTGAAATTGTGGCAATAATCAATAGCTTACCAACCAAAAAGAGTCCAGGACCTGATGGATTCACAGCTGAATTCTACCAGAGGTACAAGGAGGAACTGGTACCATTCCTTCTGAAACTATTCCAATCGATAGAAAAAGAGGGAATCCTCCCTAACACATTTTATGAAGCCAGCATCGTCCTGATACCAAAGCCTGGCAGAGACATAACCAAAAAAGAGAATTTCAGACCAATATCCTTGATGAACATTGATGCAAAAATCCTCAATAAAATACTGGCAAACTGAATCCAGCAGCACATCAAAAAGCTTATCCACCATAATCAAGTGGGCTTCATCCCTGGGATGCAAGGCTGGTTCAACATACGCAAATCAATAAATGTAATCCAGCATATAAACAGAACCAAAGACAAAAACCACATGATTATCTCAATAGATGCAGAAAAGGCCTTTGACAAAATTCAACAGCCCTTCATGCTAAAAACTCTCAATAAATTAGGTATTGATGGGACGTATCTCAAAATAGTAAGAGCTATCTACGACAAACCCACAGCCAATATCATACTGAATGGGCAAAAACTGGAAGCATTCCCTCTGAAAACTGGCACAAGACAGGGATGCCCTCTCTCACCGCTCCTATTCAACATAGTGCTGGAAGTTCTGGCCAGAGCAATCAGGCAGGAGAAGGAAATAAAGGGTATTCAACTAGGAAAAGAGGAAGTCAAACTGTCCCTGTTTGCAGATGACATGATTCTATATCTAGAAAACCCCATTGTCTCAGCCCAAAATCTCCTTAAGCTGATTAGCAACTTCAGAGAATATTTGTTTTTACTAATGTTGAGAACCTGAATTACTGTAATTTACAATTTAGATTGTGCACCTCTTGAAGGAGGAAAGGTATCCCACAGAAGAAATGAAAGAGGTAGCCAGCATTTCACAAAAGTATAGGAGAAAATGATTTCTTATAAATAAATTGAATAGAGCATGCACCCACACATAAATGTGGAAGCTTCAAACAAGTGGATCACAATTTAAAGAATAACTAAGGTATTTATGTGGAGCGTAGCAAAGACCCTGATGAGAGAATTGCTTCATGGTATAGAACAGCGTGAGATAAAAATGGGATGGATAGACACAAATGTGTCAAAGGTCAGTGACAAAAGGATCCTGGCTGGCTTAACGAAAATATTGTTTTTCATCCCACCCTCCACAGGTTTAAGGTTTCTTCAGAAGTTCCTAGTAAAGCATAACTAGCACCTGCCCCAGGACTCTGCAGTGTCTTTGCATGTAGATGTGCACACTTCTTAACACCTCAGACATTCCATTTAGTTGTTAGCTCTTGAGTTCAGTGGTTCTCAATCAATTTTTCAATTATCTTCATAAATTTCAGGTTAAGAGAATTTGAATGGATTCAGATGTTCTTACCTGACTAGGATTGTCAAGATGTTGAGTTTAAGCACAAACCTGGGTGAAGAGCCTCTCTGTAGGACATGTCTGAGATCAGGGTGTTCTTTTTCTGCCTTGATTTGCTACTCATTAAACATGACCTTTAGGAGAATATCAGCGACCCTACAGCAAATCATTGACTCAGATCAAACATAAAAAATAAAGAAATAAAGAGGATACCAAGATCCAAAAGAAAATATTTTTATTGATGCTCTCTGATATTTGCACAATTATTTAGACCTATTCATATAATTTTTATATTACTAATTCTGTCTATTTCTCTCACCAGCTTTTGGAAAGACATCATGCAAGCATTATATTCTCCATTTAATAGATGCAGAAACTAACATCCAGAAAATAAGTGGGGTGGTCGAGGTCCCTCAGCATAAGGATGACAGAGAGAAAACAAAAACTCTGTTCCCTTTTCATAATACAGCTTTTTTCCCCCCTCTGATGGCCTCATATTAAATTGTGCAGGAAATGCAAAGGAATACAATCCAAATAGACTCCAGATAGGCGGGAGACCTTCTCTGAGGCTCACATCAAAGAGTGTCTTTATATTAGAAGGTAGGCTCTTGTTTTTAAAGTCTGGTATGTATATTTTTTCTTTTTCTTTTCTTTTGTTGCAGTCATTAAAATGTGCCACTGATACCCTGTGTGCTGACTGTAGGGAGGTTTCTAAGAAAGGCATTGTTATTTATTATGTTCAAGAGGGTTTGTGGAGGAATAAATTGCATACACATAGTGTGATGGCAGCTGGCAGTCAACTGTGACTGCTGTTGTGCACTTCACAACATGTTTTATGTGGCTGGGAACATTTACATTAAGGTCAATTAGGTTGCCAAAATAGAGAATCACAGCTGAGGGATGCTTAGTGGAGTGCACTGGTGTTTGGCAGGGGAAATGGAACTGATAATCCTACATGTGCTTGATCTGCCAGCTGGTGGGTGGTCTCAGCCATGCTGCTGGAACACTATTCAATTCAATTCAGCAAATATTTATTGAGTAACTAGATTGTGCAAAGCACCAGGCAAAGTGCTCACGGAGAGGCAAGTCAGCACAAACCATGACTTGGGTCTTAGAAAGGTTTTTGATAACAGTAGATCCCAATATCCAGCAACGATTACAGGATCACCATGTGCTGGACACTGTGTAAATGTTCTGTATGTGTTTACTACTGTAATGTTCATAGAAACATTATAAAATAAGTGCTCCTATTTCCTTATTTTATCAATGAGGAAACTTGGTTGGTGAGGTAGAAGAGTCATTTGTGCCTTTGTAAGAGTTTTCATAATTTTCTCTCTCTGGGCATATGACGGATGGCATTTCATTGTCACTTTGAAGTTGAATGTGACCGTTGTCTTGCTTTAGTCAAAGATACGTGAGCAGCAGTGATGTGTGTCACTTCTTGGGGAAGTGTTTAAGAGGCAGTGTACAACTTTTCTGCTACCGTGGTCCTTATTGACCTTCCAGACAATGAAGACTCCATCAGTCTGGGTCCTGGAGCAAGGATGAATTAGAACAGGGACATCACTGATATAAAATACACACAAAGTATAGTATAATTTAAGCCTCTGAGATTTTAAAGTTGTTTATTGTAGCAGCATAACGTAGAATGGGCTGTCTAATAAAAGGTAGGATCAAGAATAATCCACATATGAAGTTAATTGACAAAAAATATGTAGTACATGATTAAGTTTCAGCAAAAAATACCAATAATGAAAGCAGCTCTCATTTGTTAAGTGCTTAGCTAATTGCATACATTTTCTTTAGAAACAAAAGCTCAGGAAGGTTAGTGGAACTACTTAAAATAATGTAAGAAGATACAGAACTATGAACAAATCCCGGTCTTTTTGGTTTCCAAAGCTCACACTGCTTCTAGTATATTCTGGAAAGAGTGCTGCAAAGGGATGACACTTCAATCCTATTTTCTTTCTTTCCTTTTCTCTTCTTTCCCATTTCTACTTTTTACTCCTTTCTTCCTTTTCTCACTTCTTTAATTTCTTTTTCCCTCCCATTATTTTTCCCTACTTTCTACCTTCTCTTTTGATCCAGATATTTATTGTGCATTTTCTTTATGCCCATGTAAGAGGTGTGGACTTTTCCTCAGTGTTGTCTTCCCATTACTATTCCTTGGCTGAAGTAATTCTTTAATCTCTCCTATTCAGCCCTGTTTTTCTGTTTGTTCGTTTGTTTGTTTTGTGTGATTTTCTTTCTAGCTATCACTTCCTTACAAAATTGGACACCAACTCTCAGCCAAATAATTTACAGCATTATATTATTTTCTTTCCATCTTGGTTCTTTTCACACTTGGCTAACTGCAAAGTTGAACATAACCTCCTATATTTTCAAGAACCATGTTAATGCCTACAACTAGGAAAAAGCAAAAAGAAGTTTTAAAAGACAGCAATAAAGAAATTAGTGTTGAAAGACAGTACAAAAGTAGTGATAATAAATTGCATGGTTTTCTTCTCACTGTCTGCTAGAATTTTCCCATTAGTCAGTTAGGTTAAACTCAGATGTTTTGCCTTTCCTCAATAGAATCAGCTCTTCCTGCACCAAATTGGCATAACACTATATGAAGATCACCAGAGTTAAGGCCAAATTTGAGTTATGGAATCACAGTCTCTTACATAATTCATTCAATTCTTTTTCTAAAATTGGTGACTAGAAATTTTCTCCATTCTTACAACATTCTATATTTCCACTCTAGAACTTCATTAACAATTGTGGATTCCTTTTGAAATCCATGATTCAAACCTGTTAGAGAGAAAGCTTTCTTTCTTTCTTTCTCTTTTCTTTTTTTTTTTTTTTTTGACAGAATCTTCCTCTGTCACTCAGGCTGGAGTGCAGTGATGTGATCTCAGCTCACTGCAGCCTCTGTCTCCCGGGCTCAAACCTCCTGAGTAGCTGGAATTACAGGCACACGCCACCACACCTAGCTGATTGTTGTATTTTTAGTAGAGACGGGATCTCACCATGTTGGCCAGGCTGGTCTTGAACTCCTGACCTCAAATGATCTGCCTGCCTCAGCCTCCCAAAGTGCTGGGATTACAGGCATGAGCCACCACTCCTGGCGTAAGAAAGCCATTTTTTTAACCCACAATGTGTTGTAGTATTTGCCATATAATATCGAAATTGTATGTTCCTTCATTTTGCCCGCAAAAAACTATGAGTATGTTTATAGTGAACATCAAGATTTATTCACCTTCACATTGCCATGTGCCTAGCCCTTCCCCTGGCACATCGGTGGCCCTCAGTAACTGATTGACAAGGTGAACTAAAGTGATACTTGAAAGTTTCTTCCCTTGACCTTAGTTCATTCCACTGCTACCTTCTATTTTTAAGAGGTGACTTTAGTTCCAACCCACCTCAGTCCCTGCAAAATTCTCTTTTCTCTGCAAAATGTCTCTTTTTCAAGACCAAGGTTGACAGTGTATTTACTCAATAGTCATTAATTAATTATTCCAAGCCCAGTAGATTTTCTCAGTGCACTTTAAAGGGGCTGGCTTCTTTCCTATTTTCCTAAGTTAATTTTGTATGAAAATCTCATTAGCTTCTTGAAGAGGGCACTAGGAACTGGAAGCTTATTGCTGGGGTTTAAATGTGTGCCATTCAAAATTCAGGTGTTACCAATGTGATAGTACTAAGAGTTGAAGGCTTTAAGGGGTAATTAGGACATGAAGGCTCCTTCCTCAAGAATAGGATTTAGACCCTTATAAAGAGGCTTCACACAGCATTTGGCCTCTTGCCCTTTTGTCTCCTGTCATGTGAGGACACAGCATTCCCTTCTTCTGGAGGATGCAGGCTTCACTAAATAGCCAATCTGGCAAAGGCCTCGTTCTTGGACTTTTCACTCTCTAGAACTGTGAGAAATAAGTTCCTTTTTAAAGTAAATTACCTAGTTTGTAATATTTTGCTATAGCAGCAGCAAATGGACTAAGACACCTGTGTCCTTTCCAAGACTCCCAGTAGACTCACCAAGATAGGTCTTTTTCTGGTCTAAAATGGCCTCAATGTTTTTATTCAACAACAAAAAATAATTTGTATATGCTGTGCCAAGTGCTGACTCAACTTTTTTCTGCTTCGGTTCACATGACTCATTTGTCTACCAAATTCTCAGAATTTGCTCTCCAAATTCTCCTTTGAAAAAAAAAGAAATCATTTCTACAGTCTACTATTACAGTTTGGCAATATAAGAATATTTAAAGTATATTAATAACTAATAATGTGAAGATTCAAAATCACTATTTTTAAAGGGATGGCTGTATGGTTGATCTGAGCAAAAGTTTTGGAATTAGACAGACTTAGGTTAAGATCCTGGCTGAGCCATCTGTCAGATGTGTTCAAGTTACTCATTCTGAGTCTTCAGTTTTTCATCTATAAAATGGTAACGAAATACAACTCAAAGATTCCTATCATGATTAAATGCAATAACACCTGGAATATTGTACTTCTATAATAAATAGTAGCTATTGCCATTATAATATCATTCGTGTAAGCAATAATTGAAGAATCAAGATCTGAGAGAAGTAAAATAATCAAGGGAAACACATTTCCTTAGACCCCTTCCAAGAACTTTCTCTTTTGTTTTCCTTCTTTGGAAGATGTAGAAAAATCCATCTACTAGGATAAGATCTGATGGAAGAGAATGCCTCTTTGTTTTATCATCACCATGGGTGGATTTTGATAAATGTTTGGTCAATTAGAAACTGAAATTTGTATCCTTCTTGCAGAAGTTTCCTCTCATGTCTCTTCATACAGATGCCTACAGCACTGGGGCCTATCCAAACGGCCAGGCCCATTTCAGTATTAGATGACCAGAAGAAAATGGAGTCAGCAACACTGCTGTCTGCCCTTAATACCTTATCTCAATAACTTCTATCAGAACAATACCATGAAATCACACATTAAGTCATTTCCTAACAACTTAACACCAAATTCAGAAATAAATTATAACAAAGGTGGAACAAAGTTGGAATTCTGGCTAGTTTACACCTGCAGTAACCATTGCAATGCACCAAAGGTATATATGTATATATGTATTACTGTCCCAGTAGGGTATTCTCTAATCTCAAATGAAAGAAGTTGTTTCCCAGGGTACATTTGGAAATATCTGGAGAAATTTTGATTGTCATAATGGAGGGAAGGGGATGCCACTTACACCTGGCGTTAGAAGCCAACTATGTTAGTAAATATGTCACAGTGCTCAGGACGACCACCCTATCACAAGAATTATTCAGCTTCAAATGTCAGTGGTGCTTAGGTTGAGAAGCCCTGTTCCAAATTATGTATACACTTATCACCAATTCTTCAATATCAGGTTTGAATCTGAGACTCATTGCCACACTTTAAATCTCTTGGGTCAATGTTTTAGTTTGTTCTCACATTGCTAAAAAATTAACTGAGACCGGGTAGTTTATAAAGTAAAGAGGGTTAATTGGCTCACTGTTTCACAGGCTGTACAGGAAGCATGATGCTGGCATCTACTGGGCTTCTAGGGAGGTCTCAGGAAACGTACAATCATAGTGGAAGGCAAACGGGGAGGGAGGTATCTCACATGTGAGCAGGAGCAAGGAAAGAGTTGGTTGAGGTGCTACATACTCTTTTTTTTTGGACAGAGTCTCACTCTGTTACCCAGGCTGGAGTGCAGCGGGGCAGTCTCAGCTCCCTGCAACCTCCGCCTCCTGGGTTCAAGCAATTCTCCTGCCTCAGCCTCCCAAATAGCTGGGATTAGTAACCAGACCTCATCAGAATTAATTCACTATCACGAGAACAGCACTAAGGGGGTGGCACTAAACCATTGATGAAAAACCACCCCCTTGATTTAATCACCTCCCACCAAGCCCAACCTCCAACACTGGGGATTACAGTTGAATATGAGATTTGAGTGGGGACACAAATCCAAACCATAGCTTTCAACAAAACTTGATTTCCTTTCTTCCACAGCAGAAGGTCACACTTTCTTGTTTTTTTCTTCCTGAGTCCCCAGTCTCAGAGTGCTCCTTGGTAGTTTCTGTCTACTCTCTCTATCTCTGGGTAGAGGATGGTATCATTCATGGGCAAAGGTCAAAAATGGGGCCTCAAATTTTAGTCCAGTCCTTTTAGTAAGTGTCTTAGTCCATTCTCACACTACAGATAAAGACATATGCAAGACTGGGTAATTTATAAAGGAAGGAGGTTTAATTGACTCACAGTCCTACAGGGTTGGGGAGGCCTCAGGAAACTTACAATTATGGCAGAAGGGGAAGCAAATGCATCCTTCTTCACAAGGTGGCAGGAAGGAGAAGTACTGAGCAAAAGGGGGAAAAGCCCATTATAAAACAATCAGATCTCATGAGAACTCACTCACTATCACAAGAACAGCAGCATGGGGATAACCACCCCCATAATTCAATTACCTCCCACTGGGCCCCCCCTCTATGAAATGTGGGGATTATGGGAACCACAATTCAAGATGATATTTGGGTGGGGACACAGCCAAACCATATCAGTAAGACTATATTATACATAAGAATCCTGTAATTTTAAGTATCTAATGATAACCTTGCATTTCCAAACAGTAGATCCACAGAAACTATGTCCTTAAGATGTTCATATTTAATGGAAAAATAAATTTCAAATATCTTACATTTGGAAAATGCTATGATGAAATTAGACAGATTGCTTTACTAATGGACTTTTCTGGGCTTTTAATATGCTATTATGTCTTGATAATCCACAGTAAAAGATGATGTATGAAACTTCCTTAAATATATTTCATCTCAAAATTAAAAAAAAAAAATCTTTCTGGACTCTTGCTCTGTAGTTTGCAACTTTGCAAATTATAACTCATCTAACTTGCTCATTTGACTGAGACCCAGAAAGTGAAAGGACCCATTCCAGCTTACGTGTCCAGGTTTTTCCAGGGAGGGGATCTGAATGTAAGAGTGTTGACTCTAATTCATTGTTCTTTTCAATACGTTAGATGACAAAAGAAGGAATTGATTCCAGTGCATTCTTACACTGCAAGCATTTCCATTTAATTGAATTTTTTCTTTAAAATGTAAGTATTCACACATTGACATATGAATAACTATAAACTGGTGTATCATATGCTGCCCTCTTCATGTATTTATTCACGTAAAATATTTCAGTTTACAACTAGGTTTACAAATGTTTGTTAACATATTTATGCATGCCTAAACCAGCTGTAGTTTTGTTAAGATTTCCCTAAATATTATCAGCTGAAGAAAAATTATACTTACGTTGATGGATTTACCTGGTTCTATGAACCCATAATATTTTACATTCATATAAGAATTCTCTGGGATTATTTTATAGTGGAATGCACCTTATTTCACTAAAATACTTATTCTCACAATTTTTTCCTATATGATGTTCTGGGTCATTAAACACAGGTTATTAGAGTCTTATCTTGGGCCCACTCAAAACAGAACTTAAGGAATAAAGGTGAGGAAAAAGAGGAAAGGAGGTAAGCAAAGAGGTGAACATTTTGATGTGATATGCTGTCATGTGGCTGCCAGTCTGCAATGAGCTACAAAGGTTTCTAACCTTTGTTATTTATTTCTGCTTTCCTACATTTACCAACATATATTGCTTAATTTGTCAAATTTTTAATAAATTTTTTAAAAATTTTGTCTAATTTTTAATAAAATCTCAACATGATGCACTTTATTTCCAAACTCAACTACAAAATTCTCAAATTTTCTCTGACCTATTGGAAAGGAATTGATTTGATCTTTTTCTGAAATTTCTAAGTGGCATATTCACATAGATATTATTTATTTATTTATTTTGAGAAAGGGTCTTGCTCCATTGCCCATACTGGAGTGCAGTGGCACGATCTCAGCTCCCTGCAACCTCTGCCTCCTGAGCTCAAGTGATTCTCTTGCCTCAGCATTCAGAATAGCTGGGATTACAGGCATGTGTCACCACGCCCAGCTAATTTTTGTATTTTTAGTAGAAATAGGGTTTTGTCATGTTTCCCAGGCTGGTCTCCAACTACTGGCCTCAAGTGCTCACCTTGGCCTCCCAAAGTGCTGGATTACAGACATGAGCCCCTGCACTCAGCCTGAATATCTCTTGAAACAGTCAGTATATTTTATATTTTATAACAGGATTTTCTTTGGACCTGTCTGATATTCCTATTAGATTATAGGAGCCCTATTTGGGCAAATATCTTCCCTTTTAAAAATCTCTGGATTGCCCACAGCGCTTTCCAGAGGGTCTTGCACATTTTCCAGGAAATTTTAAACTCCATTGACATAAGGCAATTGAAGAAAATGCACACAAGAAAATGTTTTCTTTATATAAATCTTAAAAAATTGTTGCTGAAAGGAATAAGTTGATGTAGTTAGAAGTACAGTAGGCCTATGTTTCTAGTTTTTGCTCTGATAGTAATTGGCTAAGCAACCTTGAGAAAGACATCTTGCCTTTCTAGGCCTTCATTTTCTCATCTTTAAAATGAGTTATAGTGTTTTCTATATGAGCTACCACATAGGAATTTTCAAAAGAACAAACACTATCACATAAATACATTTTGGAGGTGGACAGCACTGTATAATTGCAAACACTATCGTGAATAGAAATAAAAGAGTCTTTGAGTAGGCCAGTACTTTGAAAACATTTAGTCCAGTCCTGTTATGTTAGTGATGAGTATACTGGATACTAGAAGGTTACAGAACTTGTTCAAAGTCACAGAATTGGTTGATGCCAGAGCATAGAAAAAAACACAAGAATTAAATCACCCATTTTATTTCTTTTAAAATTCTTCTCCCAGCTGTCCAGTTTACCTGATCTCTCCAGATTATAAAATTGTTTCTCTCCTCCCATTCCCAGTGCTCACTTTCTGTGGCTCATGATTAGTCTCCTCCAACTCTTTGAAGAGGTCAGAGTCACTGTCATTGGCATTTGTGTAAAATCTTTCTATCCTTGATTCTAGGCTTTTAGGGTTTGACTTTAAACTGGTATCCTAGCCAGTTCTCTGGATGGCTGGTCATGCTGGCATCTTCTTCTTCTGGTCTCTCTATACTAAACCAAACTGCCTTGGAAATCATAAATGAGTATCTTGACTTTGCTTATTTGATCACCTGACTTTGCACTTTATTTGAGTAAATCTTCCAGACAGATGGTGCCACCCAGCTTTTTGGGCATTTATACAGCACAGATGACTTTTCTGCCCCACAGTCAACAACTGCCTAAGTCAGCTCATGTCCGCAGCCCTTCCCCATTCTCTGGCATATTTTTGGTGAATTATCATTCAGGTACTCCCAGAGATGGAAAATTAGTCCTTTTAATTGCATTCTCACAATACATGGGATTTTAAGCAGTAAAATTAAGTACAAAGTTTATCAACAAATTCTGGCCTTCTGGTTTCTAGACAAGTTATTCTGGTACATAATACTATCTTTCGTTATTAATTTTCATTAGTGTTATGATTATTATTTTGAAGAACATGAAAAATAGAAATACCTTATTCATTAACCCACAACTCAATTTGTATTTTTCTCATTCAAGGAAAGGATGTTATATTACTTGCCTTTGAATCTCATCAGCTTATTATTTCTTTTGACAGTGAAAAAAGTCAGGAAATCCAAGCACTTTCTGTTGGCAGTAGTCAGATGAAACTCATATATACAAAATGGAATGAAAAACTGTCTGATGAGCTAGACTTGAGGCAGGAGGACAGGCATCATATATCTTATTGTTTTACTTGCCTTCCTTGGTCCTCCAATAACTATTCCCAATTTTGTTTTGCATCATCTCTTCCCCCAAAATGTACTCCTTAGGCTTTTATATTTATAGGTCCTACTTTCCTTTTCATTCCTTTTATGGTCTTTTTCCCCCCTTTTCTTTCCTCCCCAATTATTCTATGGAGGTGTTTTATTGACTTTAGCCTTTGATAGCTCTATGTCTTTGAAAGCAGCCATTCACCACCTCCTCTGGAGAAGTACCAATAAAGTGCAATACCATTATCACAAAACTGTTTCTCAAAGTTTTGTCACATCTCAGACAGTTTCATGAAGATATGCTGAAAGGATTTGTTTTGTTTGTTTTTGCTTTAGGGATTGCTAAGGGCAACAGGCAGTCCTGAAAGGGATTGTAAATCATGACTTATTGTGACACATCTTATTTGTTGCCAGGGGTATTTTCTTTCTTTGGGCCAAAAATTTCAAAATTTTGTTCAAAACTATTTTTCGATGTCCCATGCCATATCAGAAAAATAGTGCATGTTTTCTTGCCTGAAACGGAGAAAACTCTCTATATTGCTTTTAAATGATGTCCAATCTCAGGCCAAAAAGCACTGTATTAAGTAGTAACAGACTGTGAGGAGACAGAGGGAGACAGAGACAGACACAGAGATTCTAGAATATGCAAAGACAACAAATTCCAGAAGGCTATTACAAAATGGAAGCAAGAACTAAAGTCAGCCAAGGTAGATCATCTGAATACATGGACTCTCTAAGGAATGCTCATTGTGTTAGGTCTCTTTTTAGGAAACTCTGTGGTGTTGAGATAGGCCACTGGAAATTCTACTTGCATGATTTTACTCTGACATGGTGGGCCGCTATTCAGGCAGTGTCAACATACTTGCAGTGATGGAAGATGTTTGGGTTTATTCTGAGTGGAAAATGATTTATTTTTGTTTGTTTGTTTGTTTGTCTGTACTTTGGAAGTCCTGATTGAGGAGCCTGAAGATATCCACACTGAGCATTGATCTGTGCATCAGTAAGTCTGGATCTTAAGAGGGAGATCCACATTGGAGCACAGGTCTTCTACAATGTGGTCATCGTACCCTGTGTGAGGGCCACCATGGGGTGGGCCCCAAGAACATGGTGTGAACAACAACAGCAAAAATGGTCTTGACCTCAGAGAGTTCATGTCTACTATGTTGGGAAAGAAAATATTATGCAGTGCCTACCTTTCAGATGGAGCTGAAGGAGACAGAGTCAGAGGGACTTAAAACAGTAACAACAGCAACAACAAAGTGACATGGAATCCATGAAAGGGAGTGTGACAAATAAACAACTTTTCAACTGTATTCGCATTTATAGAGTGTTTTAGGAAGGTAAATATTGAAAGGAACGTAACAAAGTAAATGAAATTAGAAATGCACATTTTATTTTGTGAAAATACAATTTTTTGTCTATACTAGAAGGACTATATCAACAACAAAGATAGCTCTCCATAAGACATCATGACTCTCTAAAAGATGCTTATTGTACAGATGACATTTTTCTAAATTTACAGATTTTTTTCACCTGTAGTGTTTATGCCTGGTGTACATTTTATCCTATATTATCTTGCACTTTTATCATTCATGAAACATTCAGCAAGTCTTTACTAGTTAGTTGGTGAAAGCAAAATGAATACACATTTCTCCCCATTTGGCGGACATTTTCTGAGGGTGTAAATTTAGTAAAGTTATACTGAGAACTTCTTAACTACCTCCTATACACAAGATATGCACACACTGAGAGAATGGTGCAGATGTGTTAATTACTATACATAAAAAAGTAAATAACAATTCATGGCAATCATTGTATGTAGGCAATCAGTAGGGTTTCTATTAGATTCATCAGTTCTTTCATTCACTCTTCCAATTATTCATTTGAAATAGATCTTCACATTTCATTGAAAACCTAAGATTCTCTGATTGTATAATATGATGGCTTCAAATCCACTCACTCATCTAGGTTTGCCTTGAACTCTTCTTTATGATGTGGGTGTTCTGTTTCCAAACAGCCCTAAGAAAAGAGGTCAGAGGACATAATTTCTCTTTCTTCAGAGGCGTATTCTCTGAAACTCCTGGAAGCATGCTATGAAAGCAACTAATTTTCTCTCCATATCTACTTGCTAAAAAATATTAGTGTATATATGCACATAAACATACAGACAGAGATACATAAATACATGTATTTTCTAAATGTGGTGTCAATATCTCATCAATATTCTGTATCTCGTCTTGGATTGAGTTACTTATCCCAAGGAGTCTCTTGCTAAACTATAGAATAAAGTATCACTCAGGGCATTTTGATATATCTAAATTAATGCAGCTATTTTAATGCCACCATTTTTATCCAGGAGGTTGTTTGTAGAATTTGTTTTTTATTTGGTCCCATTAAAATATGAACTCACTGCATTTCTTTGTTATTATTTATCAGGGAGGCCACTTAAGTGAAGTCATAATTATCAGCCCATTCTTGATCCTATCTCCAACACAATTCCCATCCCTCAAGTGAGGTGGGCAAATAAATTTTTCCATTGTGCCTTCATTTGTATTTACGCTTATTTCCTGTCTATTCAAAAGTCTCCATATTTTCAGTCCAAATTGCAGAAGAAGCTAGTTTGGTTGGCTTATTTAATTACTATTAACCTTACGAAGTAGAGTCATTTATGGCTGAACATGCTATTGTTCATCATGGAAAGTATGGCTTGGTTACCTTTCAATAACAAAAGCATCTGATCCAGATCTAATCAGTGGCCAACTCTGCCTATAGGATACTTCACTACTTATTTCATAAGCATTGGTTTGTGGATAATGCAGGTTCACAAAGAAATAGATATCGGGTGTAGCTTGGCTGACCATAGGTGCTAATTTGCCTAAAACAGCCCCAGTTTGCATCTGCTGTTTAGCTCTCCCAGCTGTCTAATTCACCAATCCTTCCTCAAGTATTAATGTAGATACAGTGCCCTTTGTGTCATTGGTTGCTATCTTTCTATATACATAGTTTCAAGGATGTGCCTATCTAAAATGATTAAACCTAAACACAATTATTGCCTTCCAATAGGGATGCAATTCAAAGACATCTCTGGTTACTATATCCACAGGGAATATCACAGGCTCCTTTAAATGCTGTTTGTCTTGGAATCCACAGTCTCCATATGTTGTATATTTTTCCTCTAATTCCATCATAATTCCACCCAGATGTTACCAGATCATCTATAAGCTATGGACTACATAGTAAATTGAGTTACCAATACAGTTAGTGAAGACAGGATAATTAGAACACATGCAAACACATATGAACAATGGCAATAATAACCAGGCACAGATGAAAGCTTCAGTCCTTTTTCTACTTCACAACACTTTAGCAGTTTTTTTTTTTTTTTGTCTCTTATTTTCTCTATGGCATATTCTTATAGTCTTTGGCTTTCACCCAGAACTCCAGTTGGCTATAACTCTTAGTATAATGGTGTGAGACAAATCCCTGGTTGTTCAGAATCCAAGGCCTTTGTGGTCTTGCCTGTGCAATGCAGTGGTAGACTGTTGTTAACTTTTACCACTGATCATGGTCATACAAGAACCATAGCAGAGATCCCCCAAGTCCCAAATTCACCTGCTATGAAAATTCACACCTAAGATTTCTGCATAGCATGATAGTACCTATGATCACTTGTTTCTCTAAAATTACGGAGTTTTGAGATTGTTAATGTGCAGTTTTAGTTTCCAACTTAATGAAATGTAGGTCTTTTCTCTAGGTTGAATGATACTTCTTTTGCCTTTTATCACTGTAGAGGAGAAAAAGTAAAGATTTTGAAATTTATCCATTAAGAATAATCATGAGAGATTAAATCCAACACCTCCAAAACGTGGTGTCAAGATTCAAGTGTTATTGCAGGGAAAAAAAGAGATAATGTTTCAGATTGCAGACCACATCTTAGAAAGCAAGTTCATGAGGAAAACCTTATGAATCCTATTTTAATAAAGATACTTCACTTCTAGAACAGTCACTATTGGTTGCTAATCCCAATATTCATTTTTCTATCCCAGTTTATCAAAAGAATTTAACTTGTATTCAACTACCCACCCCTCAGGGAAGCTAACACTATTCTAAGTTCCTTTTTTTTTTTTTTTTTTTTTTTTTTTTTTTTTTGGTCTCACTGTATTACCCAGGCTGGAGTACAGTGGTATGATCACAGCTAACTGCAACTTTGATCGCCTGAGCTCAAGCAATCCTCCTACCTCAGCATCCCAAATAAGCTGGAACCACAGATGTGTGCCACCACATGTGGCTTTTTAAAAAAATTATTATTATGATTATTTGTAGAGATGAGGTCTCACTGTGTTGCCCAGGATGGTTTCAAACTCCTGGGCTCAAGCAATCCTCTGACCTCCACCTCCCAAAGTGCTGAGTTTACAAGTGTGAGCCACTGCGCCCAGCCTATCTCAAGTTCTATCTCAAGTGTAGGCTGGTCGCGGTGGCTCATGCCTGCACTCCTAGCACTTTGGGAGGCCGAAGCAGGTGGATCATCTGAGGTCGAGACCAGCCTGGCCAACATGGTGAAACCTTGTCTCTACCAAAAATACAAAAATTAGCCGGGCGTGGTGGTGGGCGCCTGTAATCCCAGCTACTTGGGACGCTGAGGCAGAAGAATCGCTTGAACCCGGGAGTCGGAGGTTGCGGTGAGTCAAGACTGCACCATTGCACTCCAGACTGGGAGACAGAGTGAAAAAAAGAAAACAAAAGAAAAAAAAAAAAAGGCAGGGCGCTGTGGCTCACGCCTGTAATCCCAGCACTTTGGGAGGCTGAGGCAGGCGGATCACGAGGTCAGGAGATTGAGAACATCCTGGCTAACACGGTGAAACCCCGTCTCTACTAAAAATACAAAAAGTAGCCGGTCGTGGTGGCGGTCGCCTGTAGTCCCAGCTACTCGGGAGGCTGAGGCAGGAGAATGGCATGAACCCGGGAGGCGGATGCTGCAGTGAGCCGAGATCCTGCCACTGCACTCCAGCCTGGGCGACAGAGTGAGACTCAGTCTCAAAAAAAAAATCCAAAAACGAAGTGTAGTAATTCCATTACACTTACCAGTAATTGGTTTAAGGGTGAGTATATAACCTAAAAGGTAGCTGTGTTGAAGAGCTTCTGAAAAACAAGAAAAAAACAAACAAAGATATACATTAGATATTACTCACTGAAGAAAAGCAACAAGAAAGTGACTTCTGCTTCTGCTACGTGTGGGTTTGTTGCCATCAGATGTATGTAACTTCAGCAGTCCTTTGAAAGTGAAAGGGAGGTAGAGGTTTCACTTAAAGGAAAACCTGGAGGGCAAGCCCCCAGCCCTGCATAGAAAGTGTCTGTCCTACTGGGGAATGAGCCTAAAGTATGGGAAAACTCAGAGGAAGACAAAACTAAGTCTCCCTTGGAGAGTTGTAAAATGTCCCAGAGAAGGTTAATTTGTCAAATGCAAATTAAATATTCGTTCATCAAGGACAAGTATGGCAGGAAAAAGTGAATCAAGTAGAAGGAATAGAATATGCAGTGGTGAAGAGGCTTAAAAGAGCATGTCAGTGTAGAGAAAATTTTTCAGTGGACTATTTAGGGGAGAATGAGTCAGAAATAAAGCTAGAAAAGTTGATCAAGACCAGATACTGAGGGTCATATTAGGAATGGCTTTAAAGGATGTGAAATTCAAATGTAACTGATGAGGAGCAGTTGAAAGTGCCTCAAGATTATACATATTCAGATTCACAGTTAGAAAATTTCTTGGAAGAATGAATAGGACAATGTAGACTTAGGAAGCAGGGAAAACCATGAGCAGGCAGTTAAAATAGTAAAATAGGAGAAAAGTGAGGGAACTAACAGAAGAAATTGGTTTCACTTAATTAACTCTTGCCTTTTAGAAATTTTATGCCCTGCAGCTGATAAAATACCATGTGGATTTGAAACCTGGTTTCATTTCTGCCAATTTCTATGGCAAGTCTTTTTATAAAATGCTCACAAATATTTAATGTTTTCAACCTAGGATAACTAACAACTCTAATTTTTGATGTTCTTTCTCTCTTCTTAAAGAATAGCATCAATTGTCTTTATGTTGTTTTTCCTCTTTCCTAAATTACATTGAAAACTTCTGCCAAAGGCATAAAGTCATCATTTAAAAAAAAAAAATTCAGTCAGCCCATCTGTTGCAGAAGTGCCACCTTCCCTGAAGACTGCTAACACATTTTTTTTCCCTCTCTGGCAGTAAGTGTTGCTTCTAAATTGCCCAATAGAGTCTTCGAGAGAAACTCAAACTCTTCCCTCAACCTTTTTGGTCTCACTCTCTGAGACATAGGTAAGACTTAGGCTAGGTAGATGGAAAATACTTTTTCATCACATAAATATTTCTTTCAAGTTTGGAATAACTTAGTCTTTTACACTCTCAAAATGTTCATTATATCTTCGCTCTCCTGAGCATTGCATGAACTTTGCTCTCTACATAGACTATACTAGTAGGCTTTGATTAGCCATAGCACATTAGGCTCAGGCAAGAGGAGCGCTGGTCCTGGACCCTGACTTTAGAGAGCACCTTTGCAACCCTCCTGTGGCAGGGCAAGTGGTAGGTGTCCATGAAGCTGTACAGATGTGCTCAGTTGGAGCCTGTAGCCTTCATTTGGACAATGCTCCAGGTATCTGAGACCTTGAGATTTTCAGCCAAAACAATCCCAGCCTTATTTCCAAACTGTACAGATCTCTTCACTAAGTCTTGCTTCTGAGGAAATGGCCATTGTACTCACCCTTGGGGAAGGGATGACCATAGGGTAGCTGTTTACAACAGATATAGACCAAGTTGGATGTTCAGACCCTCAGTCTGATTTTCAGACTGCCATGCTCCTAACACAGAACACTGAAGAGTTAAGTAATTCTAAATTCAAATGTATTCTTCCATGGTTTTATGAAGGAATACTCTTTAAAGTAGGAGGATCAAATATAATTTGATAGTTTATTATCTTGGTTTTTTAAAAAAGTAAATATCTTTAACATATGTTATGTAGGTATCCATTTGTACTATTGCTCCAGGAATCACATGTGGTAGGAAGTAGCAAATGACGAAGTATGATTTGGTGGGTTGTAGACAACTTTCTTGTTCTAAGATGTTCCTCTATAGCTAGTTGCTACAGCTGAAATCCTACCATCATTGTTCCTTGTTCAAATGTAAATTCACCTGAGGGTATCACTTCTGTGGGATTGGCATATCTAAATTCTTTCCAGATGGTAGTTTTAGAGAATATGTTTTAATATGTGGAAGATAGAAAAGCTATGAAAACAGATGATGGCTGTGTAGGTCTGAGAAAGAATCAGGGAAAACCACAGAAAAGAAGGAATGATAAAGGGAACCCACAGAGTGACTATGAACAATGTGGTGGACTTGCAGAGATGATGGCTCCCAAAGGTGCGTCAAGTTCAGTTACATCAGATCATCATTTCTGACCTTCAGATCCCAAGTGCATTTTGCTTATGTCTTCTGTGGGCCTGACCCAGGGCTAGTGTTTTTCTCAAATTCATAGCAAAGTGAAACAGATGGGACAGGACTACTGTACCCAATGCCATCTCTGGCACTGGCAGGTTTCACGGCCTTATGAAAACAACTCTCTGCCATGATTTTCTCTTCTCTAAAATAGAGAGAATATTTCCTGACAAATCTTATTCTTGAGGCATTTTTTGTTGGTTTTACCTGAGTTTTTGTTTCTCCCTTTTATTTAGTTTTTTTATTTTTTATCCTTTTTTTTAAAACTCAGATAATAATGACTTTGAAGGGGATCCTATAAAATAAAATGTTTTGTACATAAATATATGAATAGGCTGCTAACGTTGTGTGTGTGGGTAGGAGGATGAGTTTGTGTTGGACTTCTAATCACGGTAAAGGCGTTGTGCAACAGGAAACACCACAAACTAATGGGTTGAGGTTGCTGTAACTGCTGTGGTTTAACACAAGAACGGGGCCACCTCCACCATTTGTAAGAGAATAGTACACAGAAACCGAATTCAAATAGTTCACCAAAAGCCAAGTCCCTGAAAGTCCTCTCCCAACAAGCTGGAAGTTGGATAGAAGTCTGAGGTAATGGATGGTTCCAGGACCATGAAAAATCAGAGTAGACTTTTGGGGTGGAATTTTCCTTTTAGTGGTTGGATACAGAATGTTACCTAGAAGAGGCAAAAACACCTAAAAGTGTGTCTTACCAAATTCAAAATTATTCTAAAATCAGATATTAATTCAAATGATTATTATAATAAAAATTATGATTGAATGTTTACTGTATACATAATGTGAGATGGCACATATTGAGGGCTTACCATATGCCAGGCTTGTATTACATAAAACGTTACCTCTTTTTAGTTCCACAGCAATTCCCCAAGAGTTAGGTAAAATTTTTATTCTCATATATCAGTAAGGATCAGGCAGGAAAACAGATTCCATGACAGAGATCTTGAAATGTTTGGAGGAATTGGAGTTAGTGGTAATGCCTGAATGAGTGATAAGTGGCTGGGAAGCTGTTTGGAAAGAGGCCAGCAAAGCAAACTGTTACGGGAAAGGGTCCTGATCCAGACCCCTAGAGGGTTCTTGGATCTCACGCAAGGAATAATTCAGGGCAAGTCCATAGAGTAAAGTGAAACCAAGTTTATTAAGAAAGTAAAGGAATAAAAGAATGGCTACTCCATAGACAGAACAGCCCTGAGAGCTGCTGGATGCCCATTTTTATGGTTATTTCTTGATTATATGCTAAACAAGGATACAATATTTATGCTTTTCCTTTTTAGACCCTATAGGGTAACTACCTGGCATTGCTGTGGCATTTGTAAAATGTCATGGTGCTAATGGAAGAGTAGTAGTGAGGAGGGCCAGATGTCACTCTCGTTGCCATCTTGGTTTTGGGGGGTTGTGGCCAGCTTCTTTACTGTAACCTGTTTTATCAGTAAGGTCTTTAAGACCTGTATTTTGTGCTTACCTCCTATTTCATCCTGTGACTTAGAATGCCTTAGCCATCTGGGAATGCAGCCCAGTGAGTTTCAGCCTCATTTTACCCAGCTCCTATTCAAGGTGGAGTTGCTCTGGTTCACATGCCTCTGACAATACTACCAAAGACAAAGGTTGTTGTTTCAGTTCCAACCATGAGTTATATATTCAATGAAAATAAAAACAAAAACATTGAGCACTTTATATGTATCAAAGCCTCTACAGAAGGTCAGTGTATTAGTCTGTTTTCATGCTACTAATAAAGACATACCCAAGACTGGGTAATTTATAAAGAAAAAGAGTTTTAATGGACTCACAGTTCCACATGGCTGGGGAGGCCTCACAATCACTGCAGAAGGCAAAGGAGGAGCAAAATCATGCCTTACATGGTGGCAGACAAGAGAGATCTTGTGTAGGGGAACTCCCCTTTATAAAATCATCAGCTCTCATGAGACTTATTCACTACTACGAGAACAGTATGGGAGAAACCACCCCTATGATTCAATTATCCCCACCTGGTCCTGCCCTTGACAGGTGGGAATTATTACTTTTTAAGGTGAGATTTGGATGGGGTCACAACCAAATGATATTAGTCAAAATATGAAATAAACACAATTCACATTTCTTATGAGAGAGGCAGATATTAAAATATAAATTGAAATTTGGTGTGATAGTTGTTCAATAGCAGCATGCGCAATATCAAGGGAAGGTCTAAGTAACTCAGCACATGGGGGTAGGGAATAACTTTACTGGAGAGGCAACGATGTGTCTACATTTTAAGGGGCATAGGATAATAGCCACATATATTAGAAGAAATGTTAACTGAAATGATTGGCAGAGCAAGCCACACAAAGCAACAAGCTTTTATAATACCTAACTACAACAGAAAAGAGTAGCTTACAATAGGAAATGATTAGATACAAATTAAACTTGTACATATCTAATTGGCAAACTAACTTTTTAGCAGAATAAGATATTATTTTTGAGTCTATCAGATACAGTATTTTATGAGCCAAACTATCTCAAATTTAAAAAGAAAAAAAAATTAAGACTTAGATGCAAAGAAAGCTTGATTGCTTTCCTCCAACTACCCCTTAAATGTCCTTCTTGTTCTTCACAACCCACTTCTCTCATATTACACAACCCCAAGCAAGGTGATACAATTCCAAGACAAATACGTCCTCCCAAGCACTGAATAATACTTAATATTTCTCCTCAGGTGATAGGGAAAAAATGGGGTGCTTCTTGTCACCATTCAGATCTTAATAGTCAGGGAAGCTATATATACTCTGAAAAGACAAACGAGTTCAAAATAACATCTGAAAATAGCTAGAAGTTAAGAAGTTCCATAATAGGAAGCTGTAAAGTGCTACCCAAACAGATGAACAAGAGAAATCAAGCAGAGAGGAGCAGAAAGTCTGCTGATTACTTTGCTCTAATATAAATCATTCTGTTTGGGTCTTTGTTGGTATTACAGTCTCTAGAGTGTGTGCTGTGCTGGGAACCTCTGGTAGCATCTGATTAGAAAGGTGCAGTTGTCAGTGCATTTCTACTCTTTGGAAATGTGAAGTGATGAAATATCAAAGTCAATATTTTTGCCAATCTTCCCTGCCCTTTGCAAATCTCGCATCTCTCCAGGGGCCTGAAATCTGCCGGTCCTGGAGCGGATCCATGTGTGACTGCCAACAAAGCCTCTCCAAGGAGAGGCTGAGTGTTTGATTCCACATTGGGCAGACAAACACACTCCCCTGTGTTCTCCCCAGTGAGTGGAGGAAACTCCAAAGGCAGACACAGTGATGAAGTAAAAGATTCTGCAGCAACGAACCAAAAGGCTCTGTTGTGATTTTATTTCCCTATTTTTTCTCTCTATTTTTTAATAAAAATATTTAATATAAAATGGCTATGTTTTGAAGAAAATGACAAAAAATTAATATGGAGCTTGGAGCAATGTGGTAGAGGAAATTCTGCCAAATCCAGTGGAGTACAATTTGCCCCTGCTAATACCACTTTTAGTAGAGCCTTGTTCCTTTCATTTCTTTCTAAATAATTATGATAAAGCCTGGCTATCCTACCAGTAACTTTGACTAGATACACCCTCAGACAATTTTGAGTTGTCTTTTACTGACTTATTTCTCTTTTTATTTTTCTATCATCACTATCTCTTCAATGTTTACTTGTTTCCTATATATTTTAAATATTAACCATTTGTAGAAATGTCAAGGTGATTACCATTTTCTGCACTATAAGGCTTCTCATATGACCTGGAAAGAGGTTGTACCTATGCTCTAGAAATCCAGCTGTCTATAGTAGTTGAGATCTACTTTGAGTCCAGGCTTGACAACGAGGAGTAAACTGCACGATTATCGTTCAAGAATTTTGTCAAGTGTATACGTTCTCAGGACAAAGCCCTGGAATTCTGATTCTGTATGAGTGTTTTGGAGCTCAGGAATCTGATTTTTGACATGTACTCTTAAGTGATACTGATATAAGTGATCAGTAGATCATACATCAAGATGTTGGTCTAGAGTATCATGCTCAGATTCCTTAGTGAGTCATCCAAGCTTCCTCACCATTGGCTGTCAAATGCATGGTTAGTTCTCCCAATTTCAAAGTACTCCAAAGGGTATTCAGAATCATTTTCCCACTCTCTCTTTCTTCCCTATGCCCTCTTTACTTTCCTCAATTTACGTTATATTACATGGTATAGAGTTTAGAACTCAGCTTTATTATCAGGCATTCTTTAGAGTCAGAAAATCTTTCCTCTGCAGCTTCACAACCTTAGTTTCATAATCACATGCAAGCCAATTTACACTTCAGTTCTCAGTTTCTTCATTTAAAAAATGGAGATCATTAAGGTTGTCATATGAATTTAGGGCTAACTTCATGGGTGTGCAAGCTGTGCAGTCACATAGAACCCCAAACTTACAAGGGCTGACACCTAATTTAATGGTCTACTCTTGGTGTCTTCAGGCTCACAGTAATTTTTAAGACAGGAATCTTGCATTTTAATTTTGCTCTGCGCCTTGCAAAAAAATGTGTTTGGTCTTGTTTGTGTTAAAAAAGATAATTCGGTAACACTGAATTTTCATGGATGCATAGCTGTTATTCTTTTTATTATTCTTGCACATCTTCCTATTCTAACTTAAAACAGTTGGACTCAGCTCTGCTTTGAAATGTTGGTTTATGAATGGTGGAGGAGGAAAAATCCTGAAATATTCAAACCAAGATCTCCAGTATAACCAAGAGGCAGATTTAGCTTTTCTGAGGAAAGCATCCCCATTCATCTGTGGTTCAAGTCCTCAGGCCCAGAGGCAAGGCTTCTGACTAGTCCCTGCCTTCAGAATGAGTTTCTTATATCAGCCATTGAACTAATAATTATTTATATCTGCTTTGAGACTTTCAGTAAAATTTATTTCCATAACTTCTAAAATCAAAATAAATATAAAGTATTTAACCCAAATTAACAAACACAGGATTATACAAATACAGAAACCAGACATTAAAAAAAATTTCCAACTTTCCCTTTTGAAAAATCAATTATCCACATTTATAGGAACACCTAGTATTATTGTCTAAAATGTTGAACCTGAATTCAATAAGTATTCCATGTTTAACTGTTAGTTTACTGGAAACATTTGGGATAGAGGAACAAATTCAACAAAAGAAAGGTTTTATAAAATAGATTTAAAAAAATGTAACAACTCAATGTAATTACTGATCTAGGTTGGATCTTGATAAGCAAACCATCAGGACATTGTGATTGACAGAATAGTATTCACATAGGGCTTAAAAATGTAGACATACATATAGGCCAGGTGCGATGGCTCACACCTGTAATCCCAGCACTTTTGGAGGCCAAGGCAGGTGGATCATGAGGTCAGGAGACTGAGACCATCCTGGCTAACATGGTGAAATCCCGTCTCTACTAAAAATACAAAAATTAGCTGGGCGTGGTGGCAGGCACCTGTAGTCCCAGCTACTTGGGAGGCTGAGGCAGGAGAACGGCATGAACCCAAAGGCAGAGCTTGCAGTGAGCTGAGATCGTGCCACTGCACTCCAGCATGGGTGACAGAGTGAGACTCCATCTCAAAAAAAAAAAGGAAAAAGAAAAAAAAAAGGATGGGCATATAGATCAACAAGAACCAAACTGGGAGTCCAGAAGTAGACCAACACATATATGGTAAGATGTATTTGTGACAGAACTGACAGAGTAATTCCATAGGAAAATGATATATTTTTCAACAAATGGTGCTAGAACATTGGATATCCATTAGAAAGAAAGTAAACCTTAACTCCTACCTCATATGGTACACAACTTCTCTTAAAATGGATAAAAGTTATAAATGTAAAAGTTAAAGGTATAAAATTTATCAAATTAAACATAAGATAAAATTATATAAACATTTGAATAGGCAAAGATATCTTAGAAAACAAAACCAGGACCATTAAAAAAAAGCGAATAAATTGGACTTCATTCAAATTAAATACTTCTGTTTTTTGAATAATTCAATTATTTAAAATGAAACACAACAAACTGTAGAATTGTATCGGTAACACTCTTAAACCTCAAAATCAGAAGACAAACCCATACAAATTTGGGCAAAAGATGGGTGAACACATACTTTACAAGAGAAGATGTATGGATGGCAAATAAGCACTGATCTCATCATCATTAGTCATTAGAGAAGGGTGCAAATTAAAACAACCATGGGATGCCACTAAGCCACTAGAATTACTAAAATTAAAAAGATTGGCTATAGGATGGCCAGAGTGTGGACCAAATAGATCTTCCATACTTGTTGGTGAGAATGTAAAACAGCACAACCAATTAGAAAATTTAGCAACTTTCCGGAAAGTCAAATATACACACAGTATATGACCTAGAAATTTCACTCTTAGTTATCTACCTAAAAGAAATTTTAAAAAATCTCCAAAGATTTGTTCTCAAATGTTTATAACAATTTTTATTTATAATTAACTCCCAACCGAAATGTTCTTCAACAGGTAAGCAGATAAACAAAATGTTGTCATCCATATAATGGAATACTACACAACAAACCACTGATACATGAAACAGTATGGCTGTATTTTTAAAACATCATACTGGCTAGGCATGGTGGCTCATGCCTGTAATCCCAGCACTTTGGGAGGCCGAGGAGGGTGGATCATGAGGTCAGGAGTCTGAGATCAGCCTGACCAACATAGTGACACCCCGTCTCTACTAAAAATACAAAAAATACAAAAAATTAGCCCGGTGTGGTGGGGTGTGCCTATAATCCCAGCTACTCAGGAGGCTGAGGCAGGAGAATCACTTGAACTGGGTACGCAGAAGTTGCAGTGAGCCAAGATTGCACCACTGCACTCCAGCCTGGGCAACAGAGAGACTCTGTCTTTAAAAAAAAAAATCATACTGACTTAATGCAGATATAAAAATGTACGTACTATTTGATTATAGCATATAAAATTATAGAGAATGCAAACAGACTACAATTAGATCAGTATTTGCCCGATGCCAGGTGTCCAGGAAGAAAGATTGAATGAATTTAAAGTGTGCAAGACAATTTTGGGGTTAATGGAAATGCTCTAAAATTTCATTGTGATGGTAGTTAAATATATGTGTACGGTTGTCAAAATTCACCAAAATGTACATTTAAAATGGGTGCATTTTATTGTATCTACATTTTACTTTAATTAATTTAACATAGATTTCACGTGGTTGAGGAGTGTAATTCAAATTAATTGAATTAGCTGTCTATTACTACAAATCGAATTTTTAATGTAAAGCATATATTGTGCCAATTCAATATTTTACTCAGGCATGACTTTATGATAGTGACATTAAGGGAAGTTTGAAGCCATTTATAAATATAATCAACAAGGATTTGGTAAGGTTTAAGGCTAGGGCATTGTACAATAATTTTTTCTTCGGAAGTCAGAGGTGTGTGTGAGTGCATATCTGTGTGTGCATGTGTGTGTCTGTATACATGTTTTTGTGTGTATAGATTTCTCTACTAAGTGTTTTTAGAGTTGGGTAATGGAAGGCGGATGTGAGATTTACAAAATAGAACAGGCCTAGTGCTAAAGAAATACAGTGACAAAAAATGCACATATGCTCCACCAATTGAAGATTAATTTGAATTAAGGAGCACAATTTGAAGATACCGATTGTACCCATCTGCAACCATTCAGACTGTATTATTAAATATAACTAATGGAATTAAAGCTTGGATGTTATATGACTTAGCAAATGAAAATTCCCATCAGGAAAGTGGTTAATTCTATAACCTTGGTTTTTGATGGGGAGTGCAGATATGAATAAAATGACACAAACCTTAAAACTGAGAATTTCTTGTTAGTGAAGGAAAAAAAGACCCATAGACAGTAGTAGAGGCAACTGGAGCATAAATTTGTGGGTGTTTAGCTTTGCTGATTAATAATTTCTCTTACATACTTATACCTTTCTATTTAATTGATCTCTAACTAATTTTTCTCAAAGTGTGCTTTGCACAGCACCTGCAGAGAATCACACGCATGTTAAAATTGGGATTTAAGAGATACCTCCAAACACACTGAACTAAAATATTTGTAAGTTTTCTATTGGAGAGACAACAAACACCCAGGTTAATTAATCTGTGGGTACCCTGAAGTTTGAAAACTTCAGTTAAGTTTGCATCTATTTAAATACCGATTGGATTTTGTAAAGTTCTGTAGCCTACATTACAAAAGTAAGCTCCTAGTTTTGGTCATTTAATTCATCCCATTTTCTATAAAAGAATTGTGAAAAAGAGCTGAAGGAATCCCGTGAAGAATACCTGAGGAGCCCATACAGTTAGAGAATGATATTACAATTGTTTAATCTTGAGGCATGAAATGGCCTCAGAAAAGCGGTAACAAGAAGAATTATGGTTCCTAAAACTGCAAAACAATATGAATGGGAAATGAGGTTTATAACATGCATATAACATATATATATATATGTCTATATGTGCATTAAAATTTTTTAAAGTGTCCAACTATCACTTACTGAACACTATTATTGGTTAATTCATTCCTCGCTTCAGCAATTTCTCATATATTTACTGCCTACTCTGAGATTAGTATTTTGAGGGATTAAAAAATGCTATAGCCAATGGAGGTTATTTTCCACTGAATGAGAACAGACAAATATACATCTCTTAAAAACAATATAAGTTATATCTAAAACTCTATGGAACGCTATATAAATATTATACAAATAGAGAAGAGATGAGTGGAGGTCAAAATACTGGATAAGAAAGTTTCATAGGGATGATAAGAAGATAAGAGATGACCTGTTCTTTAAGTTGATTTAAGGTTGAATAGAATTCAAACCAGGCTGTTTGTCATGGCTGTCACTTGGGAAGGGATGATATGAGCAAGTCATAGACTGCAGGATAGGGTACTTCCTCAGCGAGCTTAGAGGGGTGAAGGTGGCATATCTCAAAGAGTCAGCATATTGGGGTGAAAATAGGACATGAAGCTTAACTGTCAAACATTTTAATTTATTGGGGACATAAGTCATATACATCCCCAACATTGGTGAATAGTCAGTGGTCGTTTAAAGAAGGAAGAAAATCATGTTGGGGGATAATTCTGAAATTAACAAGAGTGGGACTGAGCCTAGCAGAATGAGTAACTTATGTGAGTGGGAGGGGGTATCCTACCAAAAAACTAGTGGATTAAAAAAGAGACATTTAAATATTTAAATAAACCAATTATTGAAGATTGATACGTTAAATAAACCAATTCTTGAATATATTGGCAGGACCCCTACCATAAGGTATCCTGGTGGTCATATTGAGGAATTTTCATTGATCTGGAAAGCCTAAACAATCCCTGAAGGTTTTTATCAGAGAACAAATGCAACAGACTATGGAAAAAAAAAATTATTGCTGCATGGTGAGAAGCAAATCAAAGAAGCACAAGGGTGGGTAGCTGGGCCAGTTACAAAACTAATGTGGCATCCTAATTCATTTCAGAAATGGCAGCGAATTCTCTAGAGTGGAAATGAATATGGGGTGGGGGCTGAGATGTAGGAATGCAGATGAGTAACAGGAAGTAGCAGCACGAATGAGCAGCATTTGCTATCGGACCCTCACCACTCACCCATCCCCAGACTCACAGAATCCTCATCCCTCCCTTCCTCTTTTGATAGGGGAGTACCAGAATATAAAAAAGTAAATATTCTCCTTTGTTTCTTAATTTGTTGTATTCTTAATTCCCTGGTGCCCATGTGTATGCTTAAGAGTGTGCGTGTGTATGCACGTGTGTGTGTGTGTGTGTGAGATGTGGAGTGTGTGTGTGTGTGTGTGTGTGTGTGCGCCTGTGACTCTGTGTCTATGAGAGAGAGAGAGAGAGAGAGAGAGAGGTGGGTTGGGGTATGGGATAAGGATGCTTGTTCCAAATACAGGGGCGTTTTCTTGGACCAGTGCAATATCTTGTTGGCTAAATGGAGATGCCTGTCATCCTTCATTAATAAAAATTAACTGTAAATCTCCCTGCTTCCCACAGGAGGGCCTTTTAAACATTCCATCAGGGGCCTGTGGAGGACGTCTGGCGGCGAGTCAATCAAGAAGCAGCATGAACTGGCAGTAGAATCTATGAGGAATTTTAAAATATATATTTATATATACATGCATATATTCTTTTTTTTTCAATCTGCCATTCCTAGGCAGCCCTCCTCTGAATTAGCTTCCGTGGTCTCTCCACAGACAGTTGTTTTTCCCACTCTCCCATCCCAGCCCCTTATGCTTCCCTCACCACCCCAGCACCCCCACCCTCCGCCGCCCCCCTAGTGCTGGAGACCTGTGCAATATCATTTTCCGCATAATGAAATCCGGAGTGACATTAATATAAGTGTAATTTTATAGAAGGGAATGGCCCTGGCTGATGGTTTCTACCTGCTGTGTTTTGATGATAGACATCGGGATGTCACCATCTGTGTAATGAAATTTCACCTCCGTAATGGTTCAGATTATCAACCGTTCTTCCAAGCTGGCTCTGGGAATCTATTTATTTATTTATTTACGTATTTATTTATCTGCAAACGGGTGCTGTAGGCCTGTTTATCATAGAAAGTATGGGTGAAGAGAGGATTAAGTGCATTAAGGAAAGTAAAGGAGAAGTGGATGTAAACATTGGCTATTGCCCCATAAATACATTGATCGTGAGGTGAAGTTACAATGCCCAGTCCTGCAAATGAGTTTTTTCTTCCACATTAACCTACATAGTTCTCTAATTGGGACAGATACTGATGAGTTAATTTCAGATGAGTGTAAAATTAAGGTAAGTAACATATATGGAAAGCCTATTATGTGAATGTGTAGAAATTATCTCATTTAACTTCCAAATAATGTTGTCAGGATGCAATGATTTAGCAGGTATAAAGTTCCAGAAGACAAATATAAGACAAATATGTAATACTCAGCAAAAGGTAGGTACTCTTACTCACTTAAGCAAAAAGTGAGACTCAGAGAGGATAATTAACTCAGAGATGAAACACAATTTAACCCAGAACCGTCTTCCTCATAAATTCATGCTCTTTTCATTACCCCAAGCTGCCTCCTAGGCACTGAGGCCAAATTGGGGTTGGTGAATTGGATTCAGCAGAGAAAATTTCAGATATGTCCAAACGCCCAAACATGGCTCTATAATTTCAAGTTGGAATATCATCTATTCGTGTCTCCAGTTGCCAGCAATGACCTAGATTTTGTTTGTTTTCTATTTCTCTAATGCTTAGCTGTGACAATGGCATTAAAAAGATAAAGGAGACAGGAGAGGGATAAATATTGATATGTAATTATTTCAGTTAGATTGCAAACTGCTTATTCCATTACATAACAAGTCCATTTGTTTGTGAATAGTTAGAACTACACTTCGTATGATATCCAGGAACAAAATACACATTTTTGATAATTTTTTAATATTATGGCTGATATCTCCTACCCATTTTTTAAATAAAACTGCTAGTAGTATTATTTCATAACTATTCAGTGTTTTACACTTTTCAATTCTGATTTTTTATTTTTAAACTAAAAAAAAAACCTAGGCTTCAAATTTCTGTCTCAACTGTTTTCATTAGTGAGATTATTTAAATTCGAGGTATGCCACAAGTAATAGATAATAATAGTCGCTACATCATCAAATTTTTAAATTATTTATCTTTGTTGCAATACGTTTGAGCAGATTCAAGATTATAATGTAATTTTTGATAATTGGAAACTCTCATATGATTTCTTCATTATCAGTAGAAAAGAAAGGAATAGAGTTACTATTGTTTGCCACATAAAATTCAAAGTCTCTGTACTTGTATAATGGCTTGCAGAACCCACCTGAAATTTACATGAGTTCTCGGCCAAGTGTGATGGCTCACACCTGTATTCCTAGCACTTTGGGTGGCTGAGGCAGGAGGATCACTTTAGGTTAGGATTTTGAAACCCACCTGGCCAACGTGGCGAAACCCTGTCTCTACTAAAAATACAAACAAATTAGCTGGATGTGGTGGTGCATGCCTGTAGTCACAGCTACTTGGGAGGCTGAGGCAAGAGAATTGCTTGAACCTAGGAGGTGGAGGTTGCAGTGAGCCAAGATCGTGCCACTGCACTCCAGCCTAGGCAACAGAATGAGACTCTGTCAAAAAAAAAAAAAAAAGAACGAAGAAATAGAAGAAATTTATATGAGTCCTGACAAAAGCTTGAGAATTCAGGATCTACTTAGGTAAGTGTAGTTGGCATTCCAGCCTCTTCTGAATATTGTGTGATTTTTCCATCCTCTTTCTTTCACCCCTTCTGCATAGTCACTCTTTTTGTGTTAACTTGGTTTATATCTCGTTCTGTGTATTTGTCTCATGTCTCCCAATTCTATTGGAACCTCCCCAAAATGAGGAGCTAATTTTACTCATCTTTATTTCTTACAACACCTGGCATAATGCACGGAAAAATTAGGGACTCAATTTACATGTGTTCAATCACCCTCTTTTAACCAGTATTAAAGCTTGAACATCATTCCTGGTTCTTCAGTTCTCCTGCATAGAGTCTTAAGCCTTTCTTCATCACCTCAGTCAGAAGACTCTGTGATTGGAGATTCCAAGGGATCATCCTCGATCACCATTTTATGTGGGCAGAGGAAAGAATAAAAATGCTTAATACCTGGACAGATGGCCCGAGAGTCATTGGAGTGTGAAGCTGGCAATGTTTCCTTCATGGTGAGCACATGCTTATCCACTTTAGAATAAACAAACCCAGTGGTATAGGTTTGTTTATCAACAGGAGGTAAGGATAGAAGTGGGGGACAAGTTTATTTTCTTGACAACTTCCATCTGCGTCTTGGGCAAAAACCCCTGCTAACGCAAGATTAGAATACTTCCCTTAAAAATGTGTTTACAGTGGACTGAAACCTTTGCATTGATGAGAGACCAGAGCTTGGGGCACCTATCCCAGTTAATGCAGCCCCCTAATAATTTCGCCTATATCTAGGGGCATCTACAGCCTCTAAAATCTCACCTTACACTTTACCTTATTCCATGCGATCTCCTCTCCAATTAAACCGAACTTCACCCAGTTTGATCTAACCATTAAAAGAGGGATGACAGTTCTTTGCATTGAATGAGATGAGCTTATCCTAGTCAGTATTTGTTGAGAGAAGTTCAAATCTCACTCACCACCTTTTGTCTGTTTTCAATTTCTGCCAAGCCCCTCACTTTTCCCTTTTGGGAAGATGCCATTATCTAAGACTCATTAAGAGAAATTATTCACCATAATGACTACAATTGTTACATGTACTGAGCTTCTAACCCTGAAAACTCAAGTTCAAACGTTCCTACATACACATACTGAAACACACACTACCCACACATACAAAATCTATTCTTTATTTCTGGCCACATTTTGTTGAATGCCCCTCCAGGGTATTAAAGCTTCTTGTGCTGCATTGACACTTACTCTGTCTTTCCAGATTAGAGGTGGAACATGAACAGTTCAAATGCAGTCCAATCTCCACACATTGGGTCTGGAGTAATATCAGCAAGATAATTCCATACAAAAGTTGAGCTTCAATTAATTGGGAGTTCTAGGCCTATAAACTAAGGTTTAGGAAATTTGCCTTTGCTAGAGCTTTTGAAGAGGAATGAGGAAGAAATCAAGGTAACTCAGGAAAACTTAGGAGAAGCAGGAAGAGCCGGTGGCCATAAACGGTATGAGCAGATGGGCTTCTAAGGGGCAAGAGGTCTTGTGTTTCAGTGTAAGTGAGAGGCCAGTAATCAAGGTCCTATCCTGCAACAGTGAAAGTGAGGAAAAGAGATCAGAGCTGGGATCTCATTAACTTTCTGTGAAGTTTGTAACAAGGGCATGTTGTCACAGGTCTCAAATCTGTGATAGTTTCTGGGTTTATGCAAACTATGTTAGCTATAGGAATGATCTAGTCCCTTTTCCTACTGCTCTAAATCTATAATTCAGGCAGAAGGATGCAGTCATGTGCAGCATGTTCTTCTGTTCTCATCGCTTTATTCTGTATGGAATCTGCTCAGTGGGCCCCTTTGGTGATGTTTTTTCTGTTTTACAGAGGAAAGCCAGGAACCTAGTTATAACCTGACGGCATGACTTCCATATACTGGGACAGGGGTGGGGAGGGGGAAGAAAAAATCTCACATTCAACTGTAAAATGAAATAAAAAGGTAATAGCACATATATTGTTGAAATTGATGCTATATTTTAAAATTTTGATTAAAAAAACTTAAAGATTTAAAACTTTACCTTATCTAGCCTGTATTCAAGGGAAGTTGTCTCCCATTAGGAAGGTTGTAGACAATGTAAGTGTCTCAATAGACGTTACTCAGAGCTTCAAAATCATCCTTCCAAACTGTTAGAACTGCAGAGCTTCTCATGCTGAAATTGCCTAGGGATCTCAAAGGCCTGCTCTGGCAACCCAGAACACAGAAACAAATGGATGAGATTTAAAGGAGTTAGCAAATCATAGCCTATAGGCCCAATCTAGCCCATCGTCTGCTTTTGTTAATGAAATATTACTGTTATGTATTGTCTATGGCTCTTTTTGTGCTATGTTTGCAGAGTTGAGGAGTTGTGATGTGGCCTGCAATGCTTTAATTATTTGCTATTTGGCCCTCAACAAAAAAAAAAGGTTTGTTAACCCCCATGTTAGGGAATATGAACATTAGAAAGTGTCATGCAAGCATCCTTTAAGTGACTATTCAAATAGGGACAAACAACCAACAAAACAAATAAAATGCCATGTATATTATTTTGTAAGTAGCTAATAAAAATCTTAATTCATATGACAAATGACGTGACATTTATCCTGAAGGAGAAGAAAGAAAGAAGGGGACACTAAAGTCTTAGTTTCAAGATAGTCCATCATAATAGAATTTTTTATACCGTTTGTCCCAGTTTATAGAAGTAAAAGAAAATGCAACTTAATTCAAAAACATAAATTGGAGCTTTCTTCTAAAGGAATGAGTAAGTGTTAAAATAAAGACATGCCTTATTCCCTAGCTAGAAATTGTTTCCAAATCAGGTAATTTTCTTTATGAGGCATCCCAAACTCATTCACTTTTCTCCATCCCCAATGCCCACCTTGGCTCAAACCATCACTATCTCCCAAATGAATTATTAGATTCATAACTGGTTTTGTCTATTCACATCAATTCTCTACAATGCTGTCAGAGTGTTTCTTCTACACACAGACTTGATTATGCTTAAAACTGTTAGAAGCCTTCATACTGCAGGGAGGACAGAGCTTAGACCTCTTACTCTGGCCTATAAGAGTGTCTCTCATCTTTCCTTCTCCATTTCAAATCATTGGTCTCCACTCTTGACCTCTTATGCTTCCCATCATAAGAGTAATTAACTAACTGCTCTTTCATCAATGGCTAAACTCTCAACATCCTCCCAGCTTTTGCCTTTACCTGTTCCTCTTCCTAGACTGTCTTTCCCCACCCCTGTCCCAATCTTCAAAAGGCAAGACTGAGCTAGATAGATATCTTCCCTTAAGTCTTACCAACAGAAGCACGCTCCATCGCTCCATTTACTATCCCACTGTATTAATTGGTTACTTTTCTCTGTCCCCAAATAAGCAGAATCAGCTTCAGAACAGAGGTCATGGTTTCTTCATTTTTCTATCATTAGAGTTTAACATATCTGGTACAATTTTGAAGCTCAATAAACTATCTCCAATAACACAGTAAATGAATAAATAAATGGATGAAAAGAAGGATGATAGAAAAAGATGAAGAAAGGGAAAAAGAAAAAATTTATGCCCTCTTGCCCAAGAAGAATATAAAAATACAGTTGGTTTGGGGGGCATGAGGATGGGATCAGAGGCACATGCTACTGTAAGATGCAAGTGTATTTTCAGAGAAAATAAGTTATAGTGTGTTTCTTGTATAGCAAACTGTAAACCTATCACCTCCTGCTGTAAATCTGACTCTCCATGGAATAAATCTGTCCTGTAATCTCAGTGTTTTTCATAAAATAGTATTCCATTCTTTAAAAGAGTAAAATGATCTAATCTGCAGCTCCAAAACTTCACTTTTCAAATAAATGAAAGGATTATTGAAATTTATAGATTTGGCCATGGCAAAATGGCATTTATATTTTTCAGAGTTAAAATGAAATAAAATATATAACTTGTTGGGTTTTGCTTTCATGACAAATAGGCACTGACAAATACATACCACATTACCATCCTTGATTGCTCTGATGGAACTCATTTTCATCTTGTGTTCCTCTAATTACATGAAAATTGCATACTTTTTATGCATGACACATTTTGCACAGCTTTAGCAAAAGGTTGTGAAGAGAAGGAGAAAAAAAAAACATTTATCAGTTTTTCCCCTTTCACAGCAGCAATTGATCATCTTCCCAGCAATCAGTCTTGCTTTATGGGCCTACTTTTCTCCACTATTGTTGTAACCAAGTGGCAGCAGAAGGCCCTGTATACAAGAAAATATGGTGGGGGCTTTTAGGTCTTTTTCTCTACTCTTAATAGATGAGATTTAGGATGCCCTTTCTTTCCAATGGTTGTTGCTGAGTTTTCTTTGCTTTCCACATCCCTGTCTGCCTGGATTTGAAGGCTTTCACCTTAGAAAGACTGATAGGACTCCTGTATAAGAATCCCATCTCACCCCTTATTTCTCATTCATTCAAACTACTTTACATTTATAGCAAATATTTAAAATTGTAAAGCACTTTCCCATTATTTTTTTACATTTTATTTCCACAATTAAATATAATATATTTAGGGAAGGCAATTTTAATCTACCTTTTTAAAATGAGGAATGATTACATGACTTGTGGTTTACCTAAGTTGATGTGATTTATTTATTTTAAATCTTGAAGCTGACTCAGAAGTCCTGGCCTCCTGTTCCAGCTTTTCCCAGTATGTTTGACTTCTCCTTACTGAAGACCTGAGAAAGGAGTTTTTCTGCTACCTATCCCTAAAATGCATACAAAGAATACATCAATAACAAACACTCGAGCAAATTACAGGCAATCAATTGGGTGTTTCTTTTCTCATTCTTTGTTTCTATTCTTTCTGAGAAAGAAGGCATTGGCATTCAGAGGAAGTTCAGCGTCATTGTATTTAACTCGAAAGGGATTGTAGAAGGCACATCTCGTTCCTTGAAAATAATGACAAATTATGCAATTTTGGTTTTACCCAACTAGATTGAAAACGCCTGGGGAATAACCAAGCTGCCTGGCAAAGGGAGGCATTTGATGTTCAGGCTTTGGAGCTCAGGGAACGACATTGCTTTTTAAACAGGTGTGGGCTCCTAATGCTGCGCTTGCTTCCCTTTTTTGGACAGGCACAGCACCTGACCAACTTTGGGAGAACAAAGCCTCCATCTGGACCAAAGGGAAAGAGAGCTGGTCGCCTGTGGAGCAGCAAAGAACAAGGCTTTGCTTCCCTTTGAAGCGCTGGCGTTCTTGTTAATCACCTGGCGAAGTCTTAATTTAAAGAGGGACTCTTAGAGAAGGGGAGAATCCCAAGTATATTTGACTTTCATATCAAATCTACCTACCTTTCATCAGCTTTATTAAAATTGGTGATGTCTCATGTATTAATTGTGAACTCCATTTGTATCTGAATATGAATATTGCCTTGAGGTCCTCTGTCATTACTCTCTGGTCCTGGGATGTACTCACATTGCTGCCTTCTCCGTGGAGTAATTATTTCTGGAGATAAGTACTGTAGTGTCAGGCACACTGGATTACAATTGTTGCAGGGTAGACGCAAGGAGACTTCAGGTTTTTAGAATGCCTAATTAGACGACAGTAAATGGACTGTGTGATGACTGAAAAATACAAGCCTGGAAAGTATTGCATTTTCACCATTGCAGGCTACATGCATTGACACATTTCATATATTTATTCTTATGAAATAAATATCATTAAGGAATTACCTTGTCCTGTTAGAAAGACATCTGAAATATTCACTTTGGATGAATATGTGAATCCTCAAAGCCATAGTCTTGGGAGGAGAGGTCAGCGCCATCTCATGTGAATATGTCAATGATTCGTCTGTATGTATCTCACCCAGCTTCCACAGTGGAGTGCTATTAACAATCAGAGAGCAAGTGATTTCTTGATGTTATACTTGATACTTGGTATTGGATGCAGCCAAAGTGAGAAATACAAAAAAACTAGGATACTTCTGGCCATATAAGGGTTTGCAAACTATGTGAGAAAAATAAAATCGTCTGTGAACATCATTGCAAAAAATAGAATTAAGCATTAAAACAAGGTCAATGAGAAATAAGAGTAAAAGAGTTTTAGTCAAAGAAATAGGTAACAGCGTCCATGGAATGGCAGCTTAAGATAAACCTTACAGCGCAGTGTGTATGGAGTTAGAAAAGGAAGGATACAGATAATGTATTTTTAGTTTTGATTAATTCAAAGAGAAAAGACATATAGTATGCAAGAATAAACCAGCAGAAATTCTAGTGGGGACTTTCACCGTGTGATAGTCGAGTTTTGAAATGATCCCTGGATAAATGGAGACTTGCCTTTAGTCAGTTATCAGATTCGAAATTAAAGATGAAGGTTGGCTTTTGATGAGAGGAGTGTGTGTATGCATACACACCCATGTATGCATGTGTGCATACATTCAGAAAACCCCTTGCTGTCTCCTTGTCTCATGCTACAGATTTCCATGAGGTGCCACCCCCAGATACAACCCATTGACCCGTGATTTATACTCCAAAATATTCCTCTCTTTCTTCATCATGGCAAACTTTCACTCTGTGGCCTGTTTCTAGCTGACAGGGTAAGGGAGTAACCAACCAAATGATCTGACACCAAACTGTATATGTGTGACTGCTGTAACACATGCTACTTCTTTCAAACTGCATATATTTGCAAAGGGTATGCCTAACCCGAGGAGCTAGGGGAATATCTCTCCAAGGAGCAGATAACTGAGGAGTTTGGGAACAGGAGGACATCTGAGTGTCCCTCAGTTTCCTCCAGATAAGTTGCTGCCTACTCACTGAAATGTATCCTAGGACAGGAAAGGGCTTGCTCTGTAGGCCTGCAGATATTCCCAGGCCTATAAACAATGGAGCTTGTCATATTGGGGGTTGGAAGTGAAAAGATAGGCAGAGAGGTGGTGCTAGCAAAATCCCATGTAGAGAATTATGTATTATTCTAGTTTGTAGTTTATGCTTATAGTATCTGTAATAAATAAACATGCTCCAGAAGAAGCACAACTTAACAAGGAGTAGATGAGACTGAATGTGACGACTCCAGCTCTGTACAAGAGGCACTGGCCCATTAAATGAATGTTCACAGCTACTTCTTAATGCTCTCCCTCAGTAATCAATTTCTGAAAATACCAAATAATTTTGAAACAGCCCTTTCTGACCTCATTCTCCAGTGATGCTGGACCAGCCCTTGCTGATTTGCCTACCTAGTTTTTAATCGATCACATTTGACATTTGTGTTGTTTTGTTTCTTTCCTTTGCCTACCCCTATACCTTTTCTCTTTCCCTGGCAATATTAAATGGTAGCTGCCCTCTTTCAAGGTTAGGGTCCAAAATGTAGCTTAATATTTATAGATTTGGGCATCTTTGGAAATAGCAGCAGAGGAATCTAAATGCCATTGCAAGGGGCTAGAACATTCTGATGCTGCGCTAGGATTTGCTTTCTGTTCAGATAAAAAGACCCAAGATGCCCAGAGCCTGAACACAGATAGAACTTGAGAAAGAAAAGCTGTCAGCCTGAAATATCTCCTATCAGACTTTTAAACAGGGTCTGATTCAGACAAAAGGGTTAAAAAAATCCAATTTGAGTCTTCTTTCTCTTTTCTGACTGATTAGATTATCCAGGTCATCCAAAAAATAACTTCTCCAATTTCCCAGTGTATAAGAGATAATATTTGTGAAAGGGTTTTTACAGAACCGACTTTTAAAATATACACTGTATAAAATAACCCTCCTATTTATTTGTTCATTTTTTTCCTTGAGATCTCAATTCCCTCTTCTTGTTTTTCTCCTCCTCCTTTCACATCCTTTTATTTTCTTTCCTGCTCTCCCTTTCTGTTGTCATCATTCTTATTTTGAATATAATTATAGTTGTTAAGATGTACCTTAGTAAGGGTGGAATACTGGGGATGTGAGAAAGGGAGTTATCATAGAAGGTCATGGGAGTTCACGATTTTATATAGGGGGAAAGGAGAAGGAAAGGTTAGGAAGATCAAATGAAGATTAGCGAGATTAGAAGTGATGCTCCATTAAAAAAATTAAAAAGCTTTAGATAAGAGAAGAAATTGCTTTGACAGATGAGAAGATCACAATCCATACAAGAAAAAGTTTAGATTCTCAGGAAGCAAGTTGATAGTTACTGAAAAATTAACTGTGATGATGGGGAATATACTCAAGAAGTAAATGGTTGTCAAACAATGGATCACACAAAAGTTTAAAATTTAAAATTTAAAATTTTTTAGAAAAACATGGGCCAGGATCTTTGCCTATAAGATACACAGTCTTAACAAGTTTTAGAGGTCAATAGTTTAACAAACTAATAGCAAAAGATATAGGTGTAAATCAGTGACATGGAAGAATTTCTGGTAAGGGTATGTCTAAAATGACTGCTAGAATAAGACAATGCTATTAATATGAATTATGTCAAATAACAAATATGCTAGGCAGTTAGTAGAAGGGAAGAAATCAAATGTGGTCCATATAAAGAATTGGCCAAAATTAGGAACTAAACTGTAGCTATACTATAGCATAGATCAATAACTATAGTCAATATGGGAAAAGTCCAGCTGCCCGAGTGTTATTGCATAGTTCTTGAGCTAATTGTTTCAACATTTTTAAATGGTTACAAAATAATCAAAATAAGAATACTATTTTATGACACTTATCATTTATATGAAATTCAAATTTCAGTGACCACTAAAAAAGTTACTTTTTTTGTCTGTAGCTCCTTTCGTACTACGTAAAAGGGTTCAATTGTTGCAACGGAGACCATATGGCCTGTGCAGCCTAAAATATTTACTATCTAGCTCTTTACAGAAAAGTTTTCAATTCTTGACCTGTAGGCTCTGATTTTGGGAAAATTGGGTTCTTGTCCATATATTTAATTCAATGAAACAGATATTAATTGAATGTCTACTACTTTCAGTGATATGTTCTGTAATATATGAAATTACATTGTAAATGTCTGTTCCTTTGGGATTTCTTTGATAAACAAAATTGGTATGAGAAATTACCATAAGCCTAGTATAACCAATGAAATAAAGAGGTCATTTTAGTCAATTAAGACTCTGTGAGAGTTTTTCTGGCTCAAAAAAAAATAATAAAAAGGAAAGGTTATTCTAAAACGAGATCACACCGTGAGTTTTGGACAACAGATATCAGAAAACACACGTCCTAGAAACGAGTATCTGTTTAATATGCCCAGAACATGGCTGTGTGCAAGTAAGAAGTAGCAGAATCAAGGTTAAAAAGAAACATTAATTTGGCCAAATTATTGAGTCCCTTCATGTGATGCTAAGAATTTAGATTTTTCTCCTGTTAAGAGATCATGAATTTTTGACCTCAGATTGATTGTAAAGAAGAGTGAGTTTGAGATATATTTCAGAGATAGAATCAGTGAACCAGCTAAATATTGGAGTGAGGAGACAGAAATGGGGAGGTTCCTGGATGTGTTGCCTGCATGAACAAGGGCCTTCCTAAGGTGATGATGAAGGAAGTGGTAAGAGAATGGGGAGGCTGAGGTCTGAGAGTAGGTTTGAGTGGCCGGTGGGAAATTCATGGGCACAGACTAAAGCACAGGGAAAAGATATCTCTGAGTGGATAAGAAGAGTTGAAAATGATCATTATAAGCCAGGAGCTGCAGGCCTGGGAAGGCAAATCAAACAGAAAGCAAGGGGGATGGGGAGCATGATTAGAACAATAACACTCTTTAAGAGTTATCAAATGGATATAATATCAAATCCTCCTAAGCCTCCTTCAGACTTAAGACCTTATAGAACTGAGAGCTAGATCGTACACTGAGTGCATGAGGAAAAGACAAAAGAGCTTATAAAGGGCTGCATGCATTTCAACAAACATGACTCCAATCACAGTCATGGTTTTGGAGAGAGTCCTCCCTGTGCCCTTGATTCCTAATTATGGGACTAATTTCCTATGGTTAAAAAGGAAATAAAAATAATTTTAAAAACTTTCAAAAAGCAGGGTGACTTTGTGGCCCTCTGCTTCTGGGACAACAACCTCTCTTCCATCCCCAATTAGTTACATTGTCATTTCTTGATTTCTCACCCTTTTCAGAGGCTGATCATATTTTGTTTTCTACCATCTCCCTTTATTTCTTCCTTTGCCAGTTGCTAAGCACTCCCTTGTTGCTAAGTGGGATATGAGCATTTAATTTACTCCATTCTTTTTTCTCATACCAGATTTTAGAAATTGCAGATCCTGTTTAATCAATGTGTAAATGCAATGCTTTTGATGTATTTTTCCTAAGAGCAATATTTTGATCATTCTTAATGATACTTAATGAAGTCACCGCATGATTTCTGATTGTACCTAATTGAAGCTTGTGACTTGCATTTAAATATTATCATCTTACAGCTTTAGGTCTATGAGATGAAAATTTTCCAGGGCCCAAAAATATTAGAAAACATGAAGAATTGATGTTTTATTTTAAATTAAAAATTATTCTAAAATATTTTTATTTGTATGCTAATGCACATATATGAAATTAAGTGAAAACTGAAGCAAATTTTCCAAAATGTGTTTTGTATGTTGATGATAATGGGAGAAACCTCTTTGATGAACTTGTTTAACCACTAGTTTTATCTTACAGTGGAATCTAAAAAGCCTTAATATTAATACTTTTATACAGATCTTACGTTGAACTATATATGGCATCCAAGATGCAAACAAAACCTGGCTCTTGGAAAAGGTAGTACATTGGAAATTTATTTTTTCTTGAATCCTCTTCTACAGACCTAATCTCAGTGATTTAGTGCCTAAAAACCATAGTGCCAAAATTTTAACTGGATCCAAACTGTCTCATTCTTTTGATTTTGCTTCCCTTTCATCAGGATTTGTCCATCATGTGCCCCAATCCCCCAGGGTCCTTTTCTTTGCTACAAGACAGTGGGTAGTAATGATTTAATCAGAGACAATAACCCCTGCTAATATGTTAACTAGCTAATATATGAACCCTCCTAGGATAACACATTAGCCTTGACCCAGATCAGAAAGGAAAAGAGAGAAAAAAAAAAAGAACTCTAGCTCCACTAGAAACCCTGAAGGAATAATGCCATTACAGAGACTTAACCCCATAGGAAGCCAGTGGGGGAGCTACTTAAGGGCAGCTTTTAACATTCTCCGGTATCATGTGGCAGTTTCTATATTGAGTCAATGGTGGAAATAAATAGTAATTGTGATGCTGACAGAAATCAATTTCACTAGTTACTTTTAATACCTCTCTCAGGGATTTCCATGAAGAATCATAAAGCATACCAAAAGCATAGATTTTGCATAATATCTTTATAAGAGGAGAGAAGGCATCAAAGTCAAGGGGGAAATAGTTTTATCATCCACATCACTTTCATTTCTTCTTAATGCTTTTTCTAAATATTAAGGATTTATAAAGATATCTCTAATGAAATATTTGGGAGTCACCTATATTGGTATTTCTTTCTATTTTATAAATAAGAAAGTCAAGACCCCGATGATTTAAATTAAATAAGGCTCAAAGTTTAGTAGATATGAAAGCTGAGACTCAAATCTAAGACTTTTAGTTCTAAGGCTGGGGCATCTCTCTATCTACACAGGTATCTACCACCCTATTCCTCAGAGAGATTGGGAAATGTCAGGTGTAACCAATACAGACATGGAATCGTACTAGCAGGATGGACCTGACTTCTGGGGTACTGAACCCTATCCTTACCTCCAACTAACTTCTGACTTCCCAACTCCCTAGAGAAAACCATTAAATCTATTGAAGCAGAAGGAGTCCAAAAGATAACAGTAAATGTATTTTCCCATAGACATGTTATCCTAAAGGTTGTTAGTTACTACAATATGACTACTATAGTAGTACTGCTAGGAGTAGTACTAACCATGGTATAACTAGTGTAAGCTTAGTCATTACTTGGACATGCATTTGAGGATTAGGTTAAGATTATACTGAAAAAGATGCATTCCAACTGCCATACTGTCTCAACTATAGACTTTAGACAAATAATTGATTTGTGGCTTTAAAAACACCAGTATAAGACAGCAACCTTTCATCAAGGTTCTTAAAATATAAATATGGAAATAACATACAAATAACCAAAGCAAACTCTAATAGACATAGTAAGAATTCAGACAAGGAAGGAAACATTGCTACATATGAAGCATCGTGCTAAGTTATTTGCATGGATTATCTTGTTTAATCTTTTAACACAGCTAGGAGACAGAAACCATTATCATTCTCATTTTACAAATGAAGAAACTGACACGGAATGGTAGGTAAATGGCTCAAGTCACTCTAAGAGTAAGTAAGTGGTCAAGACAAGATTGAAATCCAGGCATCTACCTTTTGAACACAAGCTGCATTCAGCCTCCTTGGCCTTGGTTCACATTCACACATATTAAGAGCTGGAGTACAACTAGGAAGGCATGAAGTGGGACATTGTTTAAAAAAAAACTTACATTCTACTCTGGGGAAGTGATACAACACGGCTTAAATTACAGTAGCATTAAAAGTTCTCCTACTTCTTGAGCTGTCATACAAAAGACTTTATTAACTGGTCATTACTAACTTTGAAGCAATTCTCTGATGTGCTATATTGGTTAATATTTTTCTCAACTCTGTGGATAATAAAAAGTGTCTCAAACTTTAATATGCATCATCTGGAGACTTTGTTAAATAGCGTACACATTCATATTTGTTAAATAGTGTACACACTCTTACGTACTTTTGAGTATCTACTCAGAAGTTCTGGGCTGAGGACCTAAGACTATGCATTTCTTGCAAGTTTCCTAGTGATACTGACATTGCTGATCCATGAGCCACTTTTTAAGTATCTGGGATGTAGATTATATATTTATGTAACAGGCAAATGATAAAAAGCTGTTAGAAAATAAATACTTGAACCATTTCAATTATTAAATTTTGAATGGATTAACTAAAATTTGAGAACATTATGATTATTGGCAATAAAGTGCCCTAACTGGAAAGGTAACATTTAATTAAGAAGAATATATAAGGGAGCATTCAGTTGGTTAAAAAAACACAAATAAAAAAAATTGATGCCAACAGATTAACTCTCTCAAAGTCTCTGAGCTGTGAACGGTCAAGCCAGAATCTAAACGCATTTAGATCTGGCTCCAGTGTTAATTATCATACTGACTGTGCATACTGTCTCTGAAAAGATGCAGATTAGAGTATGTATACACGCTTCATTCTAGGACACAAAAGGTTATTTGAACGAGCTAACAGCCTGTGAGGGAAGAAAGGCAATACAATGCCCAGAAAAAAAAAATTCTAAAATACTAATTCTGTTGAGTCCTTGCACTCATACTTATCAGGCTACACTTGCAGTTTTGTACTTAGCAATGGGTCACAGTTTAGGTATGATATTGATGACATAAAATATGTTCAAATGAAATAAAGAGTCATTTTTTTAAAGTCTTAGAAATATGACAAGAGAGCTATTGAAAGAAGCAGTGATATTCAGAGTGAAGGAGAACATATCGAGGGATGATGTTGGTTACTGAGAGATAGTAAAGAAGGAGTGGGATTGTTCCGTGCAAGTTCTGAGAACACCATTAGAACTAATAAATGGAAGTTGTAGCAAAACAATTTGTCAGCTAAATATAAAATATCAGCGTTGGTAACATTCAACTGGAGGCCCACTAAATATCTTCAAGTAACCATACAGTTGAGATTCCAGTCCCGTGTGAGAGGTAAGAGTGGATAGCTTATGAAGTTCCATCTCTAAGTCTTTGTGTATAAATACTGTGAACTTAGGAAACACGTGATAAAGTCTTTTTGCAATATAGTACTCAAGAAGCAGCTTAGCTAACAGAATAAATTAAAAGGAGATTTTATTATTTAGTTACATGTTGAAGGATATTAAAGGAAATCTAATTTATGACTCACTGAAAAATTGTATAAATTACTTCCTCCTCTCTCTATTTCTGTTGTATAGCTGTTTAAAATAACCCACATGCTCTAATCCATAGAAATTTCCGCTTCAGATTAGCTACATATGGCATTTGTTTTCTCTCTCTCCTTCTCCCTCCTTTCAGCAAGAAGAAGAAAAACAAGAAAGAGAATCTGTTTTTGAGAAAGTAAAAAAAGATTCATTAGCTAGATTGAAGGGAGAAGCAGGTAACAGTTTTTCACTCCTCACCCATGAGTCCAGGGTTGGAAGATTCAGGAAGTCTTTGCTCTGGTCCACTCTGGTCAAAGTCCAGCTTGGACTTCAGCATGCATATATTTATGGGGAGAAATGTACTGTAGCAGATATTAGGAGAAGGAGTAGCAGGGAAAGCTGGCTTACTTCCTCTCAGTTATGTAACAGAAATACAATTATCACTAAAGAAATGGAAGTGCCATTCCCTTCAATTCTACCAACTTACACACTGTTGGGGGAAAAAAAAGAATAGCAATCTAAAATCCTGTAACTGTCAAATTGCCTTCCTTTCTTTAAGGATCTAACTCACTTCCTTAAAGAAATTATCATCATTTGATGACCATGGAATGTCTCCCTGGCTATATATAAAATAGAATCTGCAGGGTTGATAACAGTTTAAAAAAATCAATCAATACTTCAGTCAATTTGCTGAGCGCTGACTATGTACTCGGTCACTTATTTGGTGTTTTGAGAAGATATGAGAGAGAAAAGATTTGGCCTTCAGAGGGCTGTGTTTTGAGTTCAATACTAGCTAGTAGTCAAATTCTCTTTCTAAATTTTGAATGTGTTTACATTTCTGTGTATGTTTGTGTGTGCTTATATCTTATATGCTAGTGTGTTTATGTATGTGGAACGGTGTGAATTTGCCAAAAGCAGAACCACATGTAGTTTTGTTGTTATTAACAATTTGGGACAAGACATCAGTTAAAGAGCTTGCATTAGAGGCATTAGATCTGGGAATTTATTTGTCTGTTTATCAAGAAGCTTCTACTGTTTTCTGTAAGTATAATAATGCCTAGTAAGCCGTTGCAGATTTCCACATCATATGCTACTAGACGGTAATATACCAATGTGTGCCTCTCAGCAGAAGTTGGAGTAGTTAGTTAGTGTCTTTTGTAATGGCTCTATTGATAATGGCTAATACACTATTACCGAATCATCATAGAAACTGTGATAGATACACCTACTGTATACATAATGCTTATTGAATACTGCATACTCTTCGGAAAATGGCTCATAAAAATCCTCAATGTCTTTTTTGTCCTCTCCTCTTTTTCTGTTTCTCCTTCTGTGTTTGCTCAGTGTCACTGTGCTATGTAAATAACTGCACTGGGGTATGGGATGGATGAATGAGCATATGGATAGATATCCCTGTCATTTTTGTTGATAGTTCTAGAGACAATTCCCTTGAACAATGAAAAGTATAAGTTTAGATGGTCCAATGAACAAAAACTGTGTGCCAAATTTAAAAGAGAAATGAAGACAGTAGAAAATATATAATATTTCTAAGGCCTCATTTGTTAGGCTCTGTGAGACAGCTTATGATGTAATAGAGGATACTGGTTTGGGCAGTTAGAACACCTGAGTTCTTGTCCTGATGGCTACTGACTACTGGTGTAACTTGGGCAAGTCACTTATATTTTCTGAATTTTGAAATCTGCATGTGTGAGTGTGTGTGTGTTTTGGCTGGGGTTTGTGGTTAGTGTCTAAATCCACTTCTGGTTTTCAAATATTTTTGTTTTAGCACATTGATTCCATCAGAAAATTATTCAGCAAGCATTTATGTACTTTCTTTAAAAAAGTTGTGTCCACCTGTGAGGTGGCTCACGTCTGTAATCCCAGCACTGTGGGAGGCCAAAGGGGGGCAGATCACCTGAGGTCAGGAGTTCAAGACCAGCCTGGCCAACATGGAGAAACCCCATTTCTACTAAAAATATACAAAATTAGCTGGGTGTGGTGGCACATGCCTGTAATCCCAGCTACCCAGGGGGCTGGGGCAGGTGAATTGCTTGAACCAGGGAGGTGTAGGTAGTGTTGAGCTGGATCATGCCATTGCACTCCAGTCTTGGCAACAAGAGTGAAACTCCATCTCAAAAAAAAAAAAAAGTTGTGTCCTTTAATGTGTAGAGAATATAAAAAGATAAAGGGCATTGTCCTTGCCTCACTTTAAATCTAATTCATCAGAAAAAATATATAAATCTAGAAATCAGAAAATATTTAACTAAAGGCTTGTTCATGAATTCAGATCATATAATGAGTAAACAAGAGGTTATAGAAAGCAATGGGTGTGGTAGGATAATTTGTGAAAAGCAGTTGATGGGTGTCATTCAGCTATGTAGTCTCACCTCTCCACAGAGTAATTCTCTGTCTTCCTTCTGTACCATGTACTCTGCTCACCTGAACACCTGACCTGATAGTAATCATTTATGCTTTGTCATGGGGGATAGAAAACTAGTCTTATTTTAAAGTGTGAAAGTTTAGACATTAGCAAAGGATTACGATTGACATGGGAGCAACGAACACTGAAACTGTAAGAATCACACCATGGAATCAACAAGCTATCCTTTTTATCATCACAATTGTTGCTATCAGAAAATAACTTTCTTGGTTGCAGAATTATGGGTGTAAAATTAGGTCCTGTCCAGATTTCAGTTCTCTTCCAGGTAGAATTGTTTATAAGCACAGACTTCTAACTTAGAGATTTATCTGTCATGTGGCAGAGTTCCAAAAGGCTGGTCCTATTATACCAGCAACATTATGAGGCTTTCAACATAGCTTTAGCAGACAGAATTTGGTTTCCTTTTGGTCAGAGTCTGGTGGAAGCTCTCTCTCAGGACCTGCCAGAACGGTAGGCAACTGTGGAAGCAGCAGCAATTAGTTAATAAAACTGTATTGTTCCTGACAGCTTTTACACATCTATTTTCTTCTGCTGACTAAGAAGGTCACCCAAATTCTATCTTTTCCAGCATCTAATTTTTGGCTGGATCAAGAAAGAGCAGTGACAAACTCTACACAGGTGCCACAGTGGAATTTTTAACATTAATTAGAATCTTTGTTTTTGCTAGGGAATCTCATAAGCAGAAGAAAGAGGTTAAGTACAAGAAAGAATCTGACATTAATTCAAATTTAAGTCTTGGCTCATACAGTGACTAGCTGTGTGATCTTGCAGAAGTTATTTATATTTTCTACATCTCAATTTATTTATTGGTAATAATAATGAAACGTACCTAATAGAGTTGTTATGAGGATTTAAAAGGTCTATTTAAATAATTTATCACAGAGCCAAAATAGCAGTAAACATTTGTGGTTGTGGTGGTTGTAATCTTTCTTGAGACTAGAGAATGATGGATTAAAAACCAAGCTTCTGTGTATAGAGAAAAGACACTACAAAGTATTTGTCTGGTAGCTGCTCCTCAACCTTCTTTGTTTTTGTAAAAATCACAACATAATGGCCTTCCCGACACATGGGTATCTTAAAAGAAACCAAGGAAAGAGAAACCCGAGATAGCTAGGAAATCATTGCAAAAGGTCTAGGAATTCATATTTAGGATAAATAGAGACTATAGGTTGAGCAAATTACAGATATAGATATAGATAGATAAATAGATGATAATGTACTAGATGCATTACATGCATCTAGTACTCAATGTAGTAAAATATATGATTAATAAAACATAAGTTTATTTTGCTAGTAACTGAATTATGCTAAACATGCTATAAATCAAGAGAGACAAACAAACACCTACCATTCTGTGGAGGCTCAGAAAAATATGGGACATGCAAAAGGCATCCCTGCAATGGATTTTCTGGAAACTTCTGCTAAAAGCAAATAACCAAGTGGCCTTTATGAAGGTCCCCTACTGGACTGGGTTCTCCATGTCATTGAAAAAGATTTTGAGGGGACAAAAAGATATGATTACAACTGAGATAAGCACCAAATATATAAAGTTGGCTCCATGAAGATCCTCACCATTATTAACTCAACACCTAGGCTACCTAATGTCTATGTTTGCCAGAGAATTAAAAACAAAGAAAATGAGAAGAAGCTGTTTTGTGTTTTTTTTGACTGTACAGAGATTTTTTGCTTGTTCTGCTGACGTACGATATTAGTAAATAAAAAGGAGAATATGACTCCTTAATCTTCATTCCTACATAAATAGTGCAAAAAGGAAACTTGAAGGATATGACTAGAGTAAAAGAAACAGCATACAATATTATGACCATTTGGATAGAATCAAAATTTTGTGGCAAAATTTTACTGTCTAAAACCCTGAGGCAGAAGACTAGAGCTAACTCCAATAAATGGAACAATTAGAGGGATAAATTATTTTTTCAATATATGTTACACTGGTCTGAAGTAAGTGGTAAGTTTTCTGTTCTTGAAGGTATTAAAACTGCGATGTGCTGGGAATATTGGAAAAAAATGTACCCTATTCTGAAAGAACCTCGGCTGGATGACCATGTAATTCTGGTTTTCACGTATTTTTGTTTCAGTGCATTGATTCCATCAGAATGTTGGAAAAAAAGGATTGAAAAGGAGTCCTAAGGAAACACTTGATTTTTCCGTTCACCTTGGATTGATCTTAGTAGGAAATTTTATGATTAGTGTTCAGTGCAGGCAACATGAAGAATAGAGCTGGGGCAACAACCAAAAATATAATTCTGTTCTTAAGAAAAAATATCAGATCCAACAGCTTCCTTTTCAGCCTGACTTATTTAGATCAGTTGATCAGCTCGAATTTACCAAGTGTTAGTTTGAGATCCCCCTTGGGAGAACGTAGGCTTTTATAAACCCTTTTGTGGAAGATTGTGAGCACTGAGCATGGTGAGACGTAGGGCTAGGGGTCTTGCAAATGTCCTTCATGCCATGTTGAATCTGCCTATCCTGCTTCTAGTTTCTCCAAGTTCCTGAAGCCCTGCTGTTTCTTACTCACCACAGAGGTCAGAGCAAGGGCCCTACCTGCATATAAATTATGGTAAATTATACTCCTATTAGATTGGTCCTTTCTCCCCAGAGCAATAATTTTCAATAGCAGCAGTATAGGGCATCTCTGAGAGCATTTTGGAAATTTGGCTTGTTGGGGTTAGGGGTTGCATTTGTGTTTGGAGGATGATACTGAAATGTAATGGGTTGGAAACAAAGAAACCAATCTATTGCCATGAATGAAAAATCTCACATGAAAAAATTATCCCAAGCCCCACCCAACTTCTCAATGACTCACCAATCTTTCACATATGTAAGCCTAGACTCTACATCTGTTTTGTACAGAGTTAGTTGTAATATATGCTGGCTTTTCTGTAAATGCAACTGTCGTGTATACCAAAGGAATACCTTTTTTTTTCAGAACTTTATCAAAATGTTTTGTTATTTCAGTAAATAATGTCACTGGTGACAATACCATTCCTGGTATTTTGACTATCAATCTCACCTGCTATATTATTCTGATTTGTAGTTCATGAAGATTTCCTGTTTAGGTGAAAGCATCCAGATAATTCATCATGTTTCCTGGTATAGCACTGCCTATGTATTTAGATATTGAAATACGTGTTTTCTTATGATATATACTTTTTTATTTTTTTCTAAATCTTAAAGTTAAGATGTTACATTTCTTTTAAAAATCTGTATGTTTGGCCGGACACTGTGGCTCATGTCATGCCTGTAATCCTAGCACTTTGGGAGGCCAAGGTGGGTGGATCACGAGGTCAGGAGTTCGAGAGAATCCTGACCAAAATGGCGAAATCCCGTCTCTACTCAAAATACAAAAAATTAGCTGGGCATGGTGGCACGTGCCTGTAATCCCAGCCACTGGGGAGGCTGAGGCAGTGGAATTGCTTGAATCTGGGAGGCGGAGGTTGCAGTGAGCCAAAATTTCGCCACTCCAGCATGGGCCACAGAGCAAGACCCTGTCTCAAAAAAAAAAAAAAAAAGAAATCTGTATGTTTATAAGTTATGCTATTCATTAATTTCATTTCAGGATACTACACTAGCAATACAAGTATTGTATAGGAGGCATTTGTAGCTGTTAGCATTGAGAACAAATGTTCTAAAGAATTTCCTGTTCCAGGCTGGGCACGGTGGCTCAGGCCTGTAATCCCAGCACTTTGGGAGGCTGAGGCAGATGGATCACAAGGTCAGGAGTTCAAGACCAGCCTGGCCAATGTGGTGAAACCCCGTCTCTACTAAAAATACACAAAAAAAATAGCCGGGCGTGGTGATGCATGCCTGTAGTCCCAGCTACTTGGGAGGCTGAGGCAGGAAAATGGAGTGAACCCGGGAGTTGGTGCTTGCAGTGAGCGGAGATCGCGCCACTGCACTCCAGCCTGGGCAACAGAGCAAGACTCAGTCTCAAAAAAAAAAAAAAAAAAAAAAAAAAAAGAAAAGGAAAAGGAAAAGGAATTTCCTGTTCCAGGTATAAGGCTTTCTCTACTCTTCTAAACATCTAACTTCTAAACTTCTAGATCTATGATGATGAAATTTATGATCCTTAGCCTTAGGAAACAAATCCATGGAACACCTACTTATACTAATACCCTGCCAAAATGATTTTTCCAATTTGTGTATGCACGTCTTGGAAAATTATATGATTTAGTCATATGGGAAAACATATGATGTAGTCAGGCTGAAGTACATTCCTTACCTACCATCCCTTATGTATGAATCAATACGCGCATTTGGTGTCATGTTATGCCTGAGTCCCAACTATTTTAAAGTGTCAGCTTCAGATGGATCAAATTTATTCTTGGTGAATAGAAAATAACAATTCTGAAGTAAGAAAAAAAATGGTTCAGAACCAGAATTGAAGCACCAACTAAACTACTTCTTCCATAATTCTGGCAAGGTTCAATTTAGTGGTTAGTTAATTAATTGAAAAGGAAGAGACAGAGGAGGGGAAAAATGAAAAAAAATAAAAGAAAACCTCCATCCATGTTGAAATGTAAATTGCACAAAAGTATTTGGTGCCATCAGCAATGAAAAGCCTGTGGCAGGCCATGTATGTATGTACGCTCTCTCTTTGAATTGTGCATGACGTGGCTGGCAAGAACACCTACTTTTAGTATCCGTTTCTCATGGCTAATATTAAGAGAAGTTTTTTTTCTTTTTTACCTTTAAAAATTGTTTCTCTCCCACCTTTTAAGGCTTTGTCTCTGTTTTTCTCTTCCCCTCTCTTTCTTCACGCAGACACACCACAGATATGCACAAATTTTTACTTTTCTTTTTTTTCTTTCTTTTTTTTTCTTTTTTTTGAGATGGACTCTTGTACTGTGCCCATGACTCCTGGGTTCAAGCGATTCTCCTGCCTCAGCCTCCCGAGTAGCTTCAATTACAAACGTGTGCCACCACACCTGGCTAATTTTGTATTTTTAGGAGAGACGGGGTTTCGCCATGTTGGTCAGGCTGGTGTCAAACACTTGACCTCAGGTGATCCACCCACCTCAACCTCCCAAAGTGCTGCGATTATAGGCATGAGCCACCGCCCCCGGACACATTTTTACTTTTAATCAAGGCTCAATCGAGGCTTTTCCTTGAGAAGATTTTGGGACACCTTTCTTATGCCTTGACTACTCTGTGTCTCTTCTAATTGTTCTTATGCGTGCCATGAAGCCATATTCAATTTGCATCTCTCCTCTCTAGCATATTAATTCAACTTAACAAACAATCAGTAGATATTAACTGAGCATCCAAGCTACAGAATATTCCACCATATGCTCTAGAACACTTCTTTGCTTAAAGACATTATATTTAATTTGGATAGACCGGAACACATATAAGAATAATAAATCAATTTTCCTGGTTATCAGGAACTTTCACAGATTTTCCCTCCATAGAGCCTCAAAATTATAAAGTAGGACATATTATCATTATTATCTTCACTTACAAGTTAATACAATGAAGCTCAGAAAGGTTAAATGAGGTTCCTGAGGGTGATGAATAATCAGCTCAATCTCTTGTCAGTTGATTCTTAGGTTTAAGTTAGTTCTGCTGTTGATGCTACTTCCTAGAAAATAATAAACAACAATAAAATCATTCCCCAAAGTATTATATAATTACAGTCCCTCTAGGGAATCATCAATGAATATCCTTAAGAGTTCATAGAGGAGAGACACCACTATAAGTTTGATAGGTCAGGGGAAACCTGCTAAACCTAATAGAAACGAATAAAGCATCCGTTTCAAATACACAGGGCAAAGGAAGTTTTCAAATGGAAGGGAGTATAATAAAAAAACATATTGAGGCAAGAATACATGAGGCTTACTTGAGGAAAAGAGAATATCTAATGTCAGTTGAGTCCTTAGTATGCCCAGGCACTGTTCCAAACGCTTTACCTGAAATTATTTATTGACTCCTCCCAGTACGATCACATTTTCACAGATAACGATCTAAGAAACAATAACTTGTTCAATGTCTCACAGCAGAGGAAGGGTTTGAATTCTGAAGTCTGGCTTTAGAGCCTGTATACTTGTCAGGTTTGGCCATGCCACGTGGCATCTCCAACATTTTGGTGAGGTGGAATATGTCTATATATATGTCAATCTATCTATAACTAAATCTAATCTATATTATCTGTAGCTATTGCTCTATCTATATCTCTATCCAGGTGAAAACAACCTCAGTTTTTATATTCTTCCCTTTACCTCCTGAATTTATTTGTACATTTCAGTTATCTACACTTACATTGTTTTAGCTGTAGGGCATGGTTGGTCTGTTAGCTTTTTAAAGCATTTCCCCAGCACATACACAAATTATAATGCATTCCTTTCTTATTAGAATTCTCTGATACCAACACACCAGATATTATTTCTATTTCAGAGACAGAGAAAAATGCCCTATCTGAGGGTCATGTGGTAACAACTTGGCTCTCTGCTTCTTTAGTGTCTTTCGTTCATGGCAAGTTAGCTGAATCACAGCCTGCTGGGACATGTCACCATCTCAGAAACCTTTCGCTCTTCTCTCTCCGTGTCTGGCTCCTACTTGGTCCTCCCCAAATGCTGCATGTCTGAAAAAGGATAGGAAATACATTTACCTAAATTCTAACCCTGAAAGTGGCAGAATAAGAGAAGAAGTGGGGGGCGGGGGGGGCGGGGAAGGAAGCTCCAGAGTCCATCTTCCAGCAGCTGTTGGAGATGAATGATTTAGTGGCCCTAAAATTCTCTAGAAAGCCAAGATACCACATCCCATGAAAGCCATCACCCTAAGGAGGAGATGAACCCTGAGGGAGCCTTCAGGAATGACCAAAAAAAAAAAAAAAAATCTATTATGCATGACCAAAATAAGCTTCACGCCTAAGCTTTTGATCTGCTATTGACTCAGTTGGTTATATCCTCTACAGAATTGTGTATTTGAATTAAAAACAGAAGATAAGAGAAAGAAAAGGGGAAAAGTGTGAAACTTTGGGAGATTTTCAGCAATAATAGACTTTTACCCAATTAGCTGGCCTAATTTTCAGAAACTATCACCTCTACAATCTGTCAGGGCTGTTTTTCTTTGCTATCTTCTCTTCAAACAATTACAGGAAAGAAGTCTAAAATGGTGACCAGATCTGGCCTAGTTGCACTTGGAGGCTGAGGCTCCTTTTTCAGAGCAAGTTCCAGGCGTTCAGCATTGGGCAAAGGTTTCCATTGTCACACTCATTATAGCATGGGCTTCTTTAAAGCAGAAATGCCCGCCAAGCCCCAAATACATGTCCCGTAATGAAGAAAAATGTCCCCTTGAAGTGAGTTCAAACTGTGGAATTCATTTTGCTATAGAACTTTATTGCCGTCTAATTAGAGTGACATTTGGTCCGTCTAGTTATATCTGGAATCAAACCAGAGACTTGGAGGTAAAAGCCCCTGGGCCAGGCATGATGGTTTGGCCCCATGCAGTTGCTCACACCTCTAATCTCAGCACTTTGGGAGGCTGAGGTGGGCAGATCACCTGAGGTCAGGAGTTCGAGACCAGCCTAGCCAACATGGTGAAACCCTGTCTCTACAAAAATACAAAAATTAGCCAAGCATGATGGCGGGTGCCTGTAATCCCAGCTACTCAGGAGGCTGAGGCAGAAGAAACACTTGAACCTGGGCAGTGGAGGTTGTGGTGAGCAGAGATCATGCCATTGCACTCCAGCCTGGGCGACAGAGCAAGACTCCGTCAAAAAAAAAAAAAAAAGCCCCTCTCTGCACTGTCTCCCTTCCAGAACTAAGCTGATTCTTTGTGTAGGGGTGGATGGTGTTCCTTTTCATAGTCCTGGTCCTCACAGCCTGATTATTATTGAGGTCATTACTAGTAAAAGATGTCAGAACGGAAAGCATCTGAGATATTTTGATCTGTCTTTTAAAATATGGCGAGTCTTTACTCAGCTGTGTTCCATTTCTGGAGTAAAATTAGTGGTGAGTGCCAGGATGCACTCTTTTCTCACCCTCTTCCCTGGAAGAGTGAAGCTATAAGAACACAGATATGGCAGATGTGCAATGCTTGGTGCCCTTTCTTTGGAGAGCTGACTGGCAGGGGGCAAGAATCACAAGGCATTTAATTTGGGGGATTGTCATCTGGAAAACTCAAATTTCAGCATTTAAGCTATGTGGAAATAAATATATAGAGACTTCCCTTGGCATGTAGAATCCCTTTATTCTGTGATATTTCAAAGAGCATGGAGTCCAGGTGGTAAATCTTCATATAGACCTAAGTGAAGGAAAGGGAAGTGAACTACCAGAGGAATGGGATGAGGTGTACATTACAATTCCTTTGGCTGAAAGCCTGAGTTTCCTCCCATCATAGACCTCAGATAGCAGATGTCACATCTAGATCTGCCTTGCATTTAATAGAATAATTTTGTCAGGAGCCCTCATGAGGCCTGCCCTGCCTCAGGACCCTCACATTCTGGGATAATATATGTCTTTGTTCAGCCTTAAACCGCTCTTTGCCTTCCCTATTCTCACACCTTCCTTTCCCTCCATAGTGAGTGAGATATTTTGATATCCAAAATCAATAAAAAATGCACAGTGCATAATAAAATGGGATGCAGGTCGCCTATTCAGTTTATAAATTTCCGAATTACTGAGCAACATCTTCTTTCATAAATGCCCTTAGCATTATTAGTTATACTTATTTTAAATCCATAGAATGGTAATATCAACATTTCTTCCATACCTGAATCTGGTTCTAGCACTTGTTCTGTCTATTCAAACTGTGTTTTTTGACTTTGAGTATGTCTCATAATTTTTTGTTGGAAGCTGGACATCATGTACTGGTAAAAGGAACTGCAGGAAATAGGTCTTTAGTGATGTAGTTACTAAGGTGTGGGTATGGGGAAGCATCCTAGAGTCCTCTGACTAGGTGTTAGTGTTTCAGTGAGCCTTTACCCCTGGGCTGTGAACTTTGTGAATGTTTCTCAGTTTTTTTGTTTGTGTGTGTGTTTGTTTGGGTTCTTTTCTTGCCCCTAGGTGGGGCTGAATATCTAAAAAGGGTTGGAGTTGGATATTCCCCTTCTCCCAGGTGAGTTAGGCTCTGATAAAACCCCAACAGGTTAAGCTCTGGTAAATAATTTCTCTCGAGAACAGATCTTATTAAGAACAAAATGCTGCGACGTATTTCGAAATGATTACATTTGCCCTTCTGCAGAAAGAACAAGGGGCTTTTTCTCCAATCTTCTCTGTAAGAACTAGTAGAGCTTCCAGAGATAAAACTCACAAAAGTGGGCCTTCCTCACTAAGATTGCCCCCTTCCCTCCCATTTCTGGATCTGGACTTTTAAACTCTCACACTTGTCTACACTGAGCCTGCAGCAATTTGTCAATTACAGTTTAGATTTTTCTACCCGGGTACTGGTTCCTGTGAAGAGTTCTGATTTTGGGTTACTGCTTTCATAAGTTGTGATTCTCTGTATCTGTCTGTCTCTCCAATCTTGAGGGCAGCAGTTTGCTCTATGACCTCAATTCTCTGATAGATCTAAGAAGGTTGTTGCTTTTAACCTTGTTCGGCATTTTACTTGTTTTTAGGAAAGAGTGAAAATTTCCAAGCTCTTTACATACTGAACCAGAAACTAGAAGTACAATATTTTCTTTCAATAATCATGTTGGTTTAGTACTACAAATCCTCCAGTATTCCTACATAACTTTGCATTATATAATAATCATTACCATTATTGGAGCACTATTCCTATACGGGATTAGATTTTGACGGTTAACTCTGTTATAGAACAGAACTGGGGTCTACTTGCCCAGCACAGTAATACCAGATATACACACTGAGGTTTTTGCAGTGACAGAAAGGAAGGCATTAAGTTACAGGGTGCCAACCAAGCAGGACCAGGCAGCTATTGTTTAAACCCTGACCTCTCTGTTGGCCTGCAGGCAAAGGTTTTTAAAGGCAGGGGTAAAATTCAGGAGGGAAAATCGTAAATCAACACACAGCTGTTACATATTGGTTTTGGCCTAAGGACTGGATATCTTGAAGCAGGGACTTACGGTTTGTTGGTAGATTCAAAGATTTTCTGATTTGCAATTGGTTAAGGAAGAGAAGCTTTTCTTAAAAGTGTGGATTCAGCAGAAAAAAAAATGTTGACTGGCTCTGGGGTGTGATTCCCTCCAAGCCCCACAGGAAGAAATTTAGAACACAGAACAATGGTCAGAGCTCAGTCTTCAATTCCTCCTTATCTGAGGTCTGTGTAACAGCATATCTGGATATATTTGGTGGAGGTCCTTGGCGGGGAAATCCGTTTTCTGAAAGATAACTCAGAGACATATGTTAAGATATTATCTTTAGTTTCAATAGGAAAACCAAACATCTCTGGACCCTACTCCTTGGCTGTTGTTTTAGGCTATTACTTTCTTGCATAACAAGTTATTTATTTACTTCTCAGGGCTAGTTTCCCTTGAAGAAACTCAAAATTTTATTTTATTTCCATGCCTGGGAAAGTGGGGGGCATGCAGACCCCAAAAAGGGACTCTCTGCTCCGTCTCATAAGGCTGTGTGGATTTTTATACGTGAGCCCTGCTATGGCAAACTTAAATGCCTACTGGATCAAGGCAGGTAATGAACTAAACTGGCCAAGGCAGATCTGGGATAATCCTGGCACTCATGTTCTTGTCTAAAGATAGCAGTGCTACTCAGCCCCAGAAGCTGTTGCCATGAAGAACGGCAGGCCAACTCCTGCTAGATTGTCAGGCTTTTCAACAAAAGCTACAGCTATAGATATGTTTTTTTACATTAAATTTCTAAATTAGCTAATGATGTCAGCTACTTCAAAGACATTTTAATTGATCAAAACAAAACATGCCTGCAGGCTATAGTTATTCTGTGGGCTCCTTGTTGTGGAGCTTCTGCCTTATAGCAAAAAATGTAGGTGCTTTACCCAGTTTTGCAGTTACCTATGCTATGGGAGTAAATACTCTTTAGAGACTAATATATTACTCCATGTTGAAAATAGTCAAATCAGTCATCCTTTACTCTTAAGCACAGTACTTAAGAACAAGTCATGTTTATCTGTTCACCAACTCACACTGACAAAGAACCATGCCATTAGATCATTGCGCACTCACCAGTCGCTCCTTCTGTGTAGATCTGCAAATACTTACTGGAAAAGTCTTATGAGGCAATAACTGTGCTATGTTCAGCTGATTTAAGATGAGAAATAAAATACAGTCTTTTATTAAATACTTTATGTATATCTATATAGTGATATGCTATACAGCTGTAAAAAATAATGAGAACATGCTCTATATCTTGATATGGAAAAATCCCAAGATAAAATATCAAATAAAAAATAAAGTGCAGGACAGTATACTGAAATTTGCCTTAAAAGAGAATATATATGTGTCTCTGTGTGTGTGTCTGTATGTTTGTGTGCTTATGGACATAAAATTTCTATTAAAGAACACATGGTAATTGATAAAACTAGTTGCTCTAGGAGGGGAATTAGGAGAAAAACAGACAGCATAGAAGGAAAATTTTTACTCCCAGGTTAAGTTTACTATATGCCAATTATGCTAATAAAATGGCGAACATAAAATATCCTTTAAGAAAATATCTATCAGTGGGTTCTTATAGCCATTGACTAAGTTAGATTTCATGGAGGCAGACACAGAAAGATATACTGGCATCACTTCCACCCCCCACCACCCAAACAAACTCATACATTTTTAAAAGTTAATAAATACGTAGAAAATTAAAACTATGCAAATATATTTCAGAAGCAAAGCTCTCCATGGCCCAGGCAGCTTTTGTTTGCAAGAAACTAGCATTTTAAACTGTGAAACAAATCCCAAATTGAATTTTCTTTGTCCCCAAAACATATTCTTCCTGCCCTGCTGATGAGAGACCCAGGGAGCCACAGCAGAAATCTCTTAGTTATTCATAAATTCTCTCTCTTAAAAAAAGTTGTTGTTGTTGTTGTTGTTGTTTTAAACACAAGAGTGGAGATGAACTCCAGAGCTCAGAAACCATTTTCATGCAAAAACAGGCGGCTCAGTATACAAATAAAGACCTAGCTGGAAACCCTGAACAGAGCAACATAAATACTCACATCTGGTATAAATAAATAACAAGATACATTGTTTTACGATTAATGCCCAGCTCATGAATAAGTACACACAATGGAGATAGAAATATTTAATTTTGGGTTGTAGAAATTATTAAACAAAGTCAGAACACAGAAGAGACTTCTCAAAATGCACAGGCACCGGGTACAGCCTGGGTGTGTTTGGAACCAGTTTTGTCCAATATCAGATTGTTTGGTTTTTTAAAGACAAACAAGAAAAGCTGCAACCTTAGTGTTTCATTAAATAGTTCATGAGAGTCATTCACTCTCCCTTTTTTTCCCACTTCCTTCTGGGAGTTTAATGCACTGTGATAAGATAAATATCTGCCTTTTAATGATGATCACACCCTATTAAAACGTCTCACCCTGTTACCGATAACGCATGAGATTATGAAAGATGGAAAAAAGTAAAAGTCTCATTTTCTCCTCCCTGCTGATGCCATTTGTTTACCTTTAGCATTCCCCTAGCCTACACAACGAAACAACAGTGGCTAATTCTACTACATTTCTGTTTATTCTACTTTGATTTCTCCCACAGATGAAATCCCTGCCAGTTTTATTATTTTCTTCTTAGATCAAGAGTCCTAATTTTGTTTCATTAAACTTAACTGGACTTATCATTACAGCTTGCTTTAATCAAATAGGATAGAATTAGGTAGAATGAGGACAAATTGCCAGGGTTCATTAAGATAGCAATGCCCAATCTGGAAGTGTGGAGAAGGCCTGCAGATCAAACCCACCATAGCTTCTAGACACATATAATTCCATGTGGCCACCATTACACATGGGCACCACATTTCAAAGAATCAGGGGAGTGATTTTCTTCTGATTTTAATGTTTCAAGACTGTTCTAAATCAGAATAGTGGGGAATTTATGCAGATTTGTTTTTAAGTTTTAGGAGTAAATAAGTCAAGAATAAAGGCCACAGGAAGAACAAGCACAAAGAGTGTTATGATGCGATAAAACAGGACCCAAATAGTGTGATTCTTGGCTTTGTGTGGCATGTTACAGAAAGCACAGGAAGAGCTTTTGTCCTCAGAGAGTATTGTCGCTTGCTCTGACTTTCTGTCTGAGTAACCTTTCTAGCTGATTTATCTCCTTCTTAGAGACCAAAATGGTAAAAATACTGAATCTCTTCCTTCTGGCCTTTTCCTCCATTCCCCTGCCAGCAACTTAACTCTTATTTGTTTTGAAAATTAGCCATTTAACAGGGCATTGCCTTTACCAGCTATTTGTTCTGCTGACCTATGGTGGAAGCTGGAATTGGTACTGCAAATGTGCTTCTCTAACAGGTCTGTTATTGCATTATCCCTTTATGGGGGCTTCGACGTAATTACACCAAATGTTGTTATAAATGCCACCGGAAGCCACCTCTCGGCTGACGTCTAGAGGACACTTTCAGTGTATATCTCCCTGATCTGCCATTAGCACGCCTCCATGTTCTTCCTAGTATATTAGAGGGCACAGTGAACAGAAACAAGGACTACATGATCCAAACGGAGAGTTGAATGATTTGACAAGAAGCCAACCAGCACTTAGAGGAAAACTAACTACCATCAAAACACTTCCTTCACAACAAAGGTTGAATCATAACCTTATTCCCCTAGCATATGAATTAGAAGAACAATTGTCTGATTATGATTAAAAAAAGAGCATTACATTTTATGTTCCACCATAATTGGTATTTATGACAATTTATGTAAACAGTAATGAAGCCTATGTGATTTTTGCGGGGAAATTGCATTATGACACCAATGATCGTTACTGTTAATTTTCCTGAAGATGATGGCAATCAGCAGGCATAGTTTCATTGTAAATAGGTTAATTTAAAATTCAAACACTGCTGCTATTTCAAAATGAGTTCACATTTGATTTCTGAAAGCTTTGGCCCAGTCTTTTTCCATGTCAAGATAAAAATGCATAGATGATGTGTATCAATGTATAAAACCTTGTTTTTCAGGGTTATGTGGGAATAAGCATGTATGTGATATATATGCAAATGTGTGTCTTACATACTACATATCCTTTTAATTGTTTCTCTGTTTTTGTGCTATAGAAACAAGTTTCAAAAACATATTACTAATGTAATCACAAAATATAGTTATCCCAAACCAACTTGCTATGTATTAAATAGTATAAGAGTGACATGACAGCATTTTCTATTATTTCTATTGCGTACTGAAAATTGCCGAATCAAACTTTTAGCAAGAAATTAAAACATAAAAAATGATCTTTCTTTATTGACCTTGGGCTCCTAGCTAGTTTTGAATTAAATTGTTGTTCTACTAGTACATAGTTTGGACAAGCCAGTTAATTTTTTTTTTTATTTTAAGATATATGCTTCTTACAGTGTAGATCAATTTTTGCCAATTTGTCCAAGCAAAGTGAAAGGGTCTAATTTTCACCTTTGGACATTTGAAGAAAAGGGTAATTAATATTCTTCTTTTTTTTTTTTTTTTTGAGACGGAGTCTCGCTCTGTCGCCCAGGCTGGAGTGCAGTGGTGTGATCTTGGCTCACTGCAAGCTCCACCTCCCAGGTTCCCGCCATTCTCCTGCCTCAGCCTCCCGAGTAGCTGGGACTACAGGCGCCCGCCACCACGCCCAGCTAATTTTTTTGTACTTTTAGTAGAGACGGGGTTTCACCAGGTCTCGATCTCCTGACCTCATGATCTTCCTGCCTCGGCCTCCCAAAGTGCTGGGATTACAGGCATAAGCCACCACCCCCAGCCTTAATATTCTTGAATACACACACACATATGTGTGTGAATATATATATATATATATATATACATATGTGTATGTATTTAACCAATGATGTCATAACAATAAGATATTTGGAATTATAAGGAAAAAGAAGAAAAATTTTAAATGCTGACCAGTGTCTACTTACTTTAAGTAATATTTGAGTAATTATAACATATTTTCACATTTTTGTAACTATAATATATGAAAGTTGTACTACATATATGCTACTAATTCTTCTTAAAAGTAAAATAGTATAGACTATGAGTGTGAATCATTGCGATACATTTTATTGACAATAGAAAGTAACCATGCCTATAAATAGCTCTCTCTTTCTCACTCTCTTTCTGTCTTTTTCTCTTTGAAATCAGTTTCTCGGTGGCCAATCAACTGCTCAGAGTATGTTATTCTAATGAGAAAAAAACATTAAGTATAATTGTTCAAAATGTATCATAATTTTGACTATACTATTTCTACTACATTGATCCTGAAAATTTTATTATTTTTGAAGAACTTGTGTGACTATGCCTATCTGTATATGTGGTACTTTTAATTAAAATACCATTTTCTAAAAGACATGCCCAGATTGTTTTAACCTGGACCACTCATTTGAAGAAATAGGGATTAGAAAACAAGTGTTAGGTATCTAAACACCTGGAAAGCTGGAATAAATCTAATATGATTTATAATATGAATATTATGAAATAGTATGAAATCTAATATGCTTTCAAAAACTTGGATGTGTATACCCTGAAATCATATTGCTTTGTATTGATTATAATTTTTAAAAATCAATAATTCTATGTGAAAGTATATTTACTTGTGGAAAATATCCATATACCTATATATAAAGTAATACACTATATAATCTCAAGTAGGTACTTATATTTCTCCCAAGAGAGGGAATACAGGATGTTGAAGAGGTTGTTCAAGTGCTTTCTACATGTTTCTTGCAATATTCATTTGTAACTTATTTTTTTATTCAAATAACTATTGTTAGTGGGCTAGTTCTAGCCAGCTCTAATACCTTAAGGGGGAAATATGGAAGAAAATCTTAAAATTAAGAAAATCATGTATATTTATTAAATGTTCTGAGAATTAGCAGAAGGCTCAGTTTAATTGCCTCCTTTAGCAGGTATTTCTTCCATAGGAGTTTACATTAGAATTACTGCTCTGAAATATAATCAGAGTGATATAGGTTTGCTACTTAATACATTTTTTTTTCTTTTTTACTATTTTTAATCGGCAATTCTCTGCTATGAGTCTAAGTTTCTGTTTGGTTCCTGGGTAATCACATTTATTGTTTTTCCATTTCCCTACACACAGAATAATTCCTAAATCCAGACAGATTCCTTAGTCAGAGACAATGAATTGCTTAACACAAACCCTTTCTCATACTTTAAAAACAGAATCAATACAAGGAAACAAACTAAGACATATATTCTGTTACTGAGAATTCAGTAGTGTTGAGTCTGTATTTTCATACAAAAAATGAGAGTCTCAATTATTTCTCCAGTTGCCTCTTCACAGAAACGTTTTACTGTACAATCTCAGGATTCTTGGACTTTTCAAACCTTTAATAATGCCACATTCTGTATGGGTCAGATATTAATAAAACCTAATTATGCAACTAAGTTTGATTTAGTTAATGTAGTAAAACAATTGGCTAGTTACTAATCAAAGAAAAGAAACGCAACCAAATTGATTCATTAAGTAAATACAATTTAACTTGAGGGTAGGGATATTTACCTCAATCATAAGAACAAATAAAAAGAAAAGAAAAGAGAAAGAAAAAAAATCCCCTAAAGCAAAATGTCAAACTAATGTTAATGATGATTGTGTCAACTGACAGATCTTCTTTGTGTATTCCTGTGACTCATAAGTTGTTTTGGTTATAGTATATCATAAATGAGTTCTGAATCTTAGGTTTGATATCAATATGGGTTATTGTGATTAATTGTGTAGGCAATATATTTAGTTTTCACCAAAATGTATTTCTAAGCTTAAATACAACTTGTGCTCATAAAAATGGCCTCTAAACTAATCTGAAATCTCAGAAATGGCTATTGGTCAGCAAGAAAAGAAGTTGTGGCTCCGTCAACCCATAGTCAATTAAAAAACAAAGCAAAGCAAAATAAAAAATGAAAAAAAAAAAAAAACCCACTATCTCACTAGTTGTACTATACGATGCGATTGCTTGTTCAAGATAACACTTCTCATGCTCTTTAGAACCTATGGGTATTTAACCAACATACAACAGGTGTAGAAATGGATTTGGGACCTGCACATTGTAAATCCACAGGGTCCTTCCTTACCTTATAGATTGGGCACTGTAACGCAATTGGTAGAATCAAAGAAGTATCTATAATGATTTCATTCATTCATGCATCTTCTCATGATCTGCCAATAATTTGAATTCAAAAATGTTAGCTGAATATGATGGATGAATTACACAGGTGTTAAAGGTTTTGGCTTATGAGAGGCCTTTTAACATCCTTTATTTTGTTGGAAGAGGATAACATGACAGCAGTTTCCCATGTCTTCACCTTCTTGAAAGGGAGTACATAAATGCATTGATCATAGCATGTGGACAGTGTTACTAACATTTTCCCCTGATCCACAGAACATGTCCACACTATAGCTGATCAGCTGGTGTTTCATACTCCTAATTGTATTGGGGTGGGAGCTTACTAGCAATTATGCAAACCTTATGCTCTCTGTCCTAATGGGGGAAAATGACTGACAAAGTGACTTACCTCTAGAGTTTCTGATCTGAGGATAGTCAGAGAGAGTCTAATTTCATTTGTTGGTATCTGTCTTTCATCACTCATGGCTGATGAGAAAGAAAGAAAATCACACTCAAAGAACATTCTTTTATTTCCGAGAGGAAAAGGAATTTGACCACAAAGATGACAGAGTTACAATTCTTTACTTTTAAGGGGCAACCTTTGGAGGATGACTCTCTCACTCTAAAAATGCAGGCATTGCTTTTTTCTTTTGTACCCTGTTAAGAATTGTGCATGAGACCACTCAGAGTAGATGGGGACTCTGGGTCAACAGAACAGTGAGAAAGGTGACAAATAGCAATTCATTTCAGTGTTTGTTTTCTTGATGATGGCTGCCTCTTTCTCCTGGTGTTCTCATGTTTCTGGGGTGCTACACAATGAGTTCTATGTCCTTTTAAATGGGGGCAGAGCTGCCACAGTGTAAACTAATAAATAGCACAATTGAAGCCTTCTTGTTCATGAAATACAGCAGATTCCTCTCAGTTACTTTATTCATCCTCTCAATTCTCTTTTTTAGGGGAAAAAAGTTATTTTTTGACTTTATTCTGACATATATGGATTAATTTTTTTAAACTAGTGCTGCTTTCCTGTACCTTTAATGTTGTACAAATTTAGACCAAACATCTATTATGCTTGCTAAATTAGATTTAAACCTCTTATCCTAAGAAAATTTCTACAGTTTTTTATTTGGTAATTGGGCTATTTATGATGTATTAACTTTATGTTTTACTTTTATTAGAAAAAGAATTTGGCAAATGAGTGAGAAAGAAATAGAGAATTTTCAAACTGAGCTTATTCTAGAGATGTGAATAGAATCAAACCAATCAGGATGCGAAATCTACCTAAAAGATAAAAAAAAATTCTACCAAATCAATACACTAATTTCAGATGTCTTATAATTAGTATCTATCAATCTATTCAAATAGATATTCAGTGATCTATATTGATCTCTAAGACTTCCTGAAAACCACTAGGGAAAAACAACAGCATGCCAATGTGTGTTAATTGCACTCATATTGACATTTTGTAAGTGCCAGAATTTCTATGATAGTGAGAAGTCAAATATTAGAATGCCAAATCCCAGAAAAGTGATATTATAATATTGATTTAATCAGATAACATTTTCTCCAAAAATGCGAATCATCTTTTACTTTAATCAAAGTCTCCTGTATTTTCTAGCTCAATAGCCCTAATATAACACCTGCTGATTTTAGGGACCAATGTAGTTCTCACATATTTTGGCTTAAAACCTCTTCCACTGTTTACATTACATTTTTTTAACCTAGCTTATTTTATATACTGTCATCGCAAGCACGTGATGCTCTCTGTTTCCATAATACCTTAGACTGGGTAATATTTTAAAAGACTTGCCACTCTCATAGGAGTGAGATGAGTACATTTTCATTGATGTCGAGCTAAATTTTGTGATCTCTTTCAGTCAATGAAATGGAAACTGAAGAGGCCTGTAGCACTTCTTAGTGGAAGCATAGTAAGATTAAAAAATAAAAATAAGAGGCCAGGCATGGTGGCTTACCCCTGTAATCCTAGCACTTTGGGAGGCCGAGGTGGGCGGATCATGAGGTCAGGAGATCGAGCCCATGCTGGCTAACACGATGAAACTCCGTCTCTACTAAAAATACAAAAAATTAGCCAGGTGTGGTGGCGGGTCCCTGTAGTCCCAGCTACTTGGGAGGCTGAGGCAGGAGAATGTCCTGAACCCAGGAGGCGGAGCTTGCAGTGAGCCGAGATCACGCCACTGCACTCCAACCTGGGCTACAGAGCAAGACTCTGTCTCAAAATAAATAAATAAATAAATAATAATAAAATAAAAATAAGAAAAATACCACAACATCTGCTTTGCATTGTACTCCTTTTTTCCCTCAGTCGTGAACCTAGCAATGCCATACACAGAGATAGCCCTGCCAAATGAGTGAAGACCTTTTGAAACCCAGCCACCTCTGACCCACAGTGAGCATGTAAACAGAGCAAGAACTAAACTTTTGTTATTGTAGACTCCTGAGCATTTAGGAGCTGTTGACTATAGAGGCATAACTTAGCCCATGCTTGCTGCTACATAAATTGATACCAGGAAAAGAATGTTCCTGTATTGCAACACAGCCTAAAAAATATGGCATTGCTTTCAAGACAGAGTAATATGGGCATGGAAATGGAAACAATTACTGAAGACGTAGTTAGGAAACAGTAAAAGTTTTGATAGAATTCTCCCCTGCAACAACTTGGATGACAAGGTATGTACCAAATGGACTTGGATTTGAACTAAGTTAATTCTGGAAACTGGAATTTTATAAGCATGTTTTGGTTGCAATGGGCTATATTTGACAAATGACTAAAATATAGAGGTGATTTAACAAACACACAAACACATAAACAAAAATGATTGTGGGCTGGGCATGGTGGCTCATGCTTGTAATTCCAGTAATTAGAGAGGGCAAGGTGGGAGGACTGCTTGAACCCAGGAGTTCACGACTAGCCTGGGTAACAAAGTAAGACCCTCATCTTTACAAAAATGAATAAATAAATAAATAATTAACTGAGTTCGGTGGCATATCCCCATAGTCTCAGCTACTTGGGAGGCTGAGGCAGAAGGATCCCTTGAGCCTAGGAGTTTGAGGATGCAGTGCGTTAGAATCATGCCACTGCACTCCAGCCTGAGAAACAGAATCAGATTCCATCTAAAAAAACATGGCTGGCCAGGCGCGGTGGCTCACGCTTGTAATCCCAGCACTTTGGGAGGCCGAGGCGGGCGGATCACGAGGTCAGGAGATCGAGACCACGGTGAAACCCCGTCTCTACTAAAAATACAAAAAATTAGCCGGGCGTGGTGGCGGGCGCCTGTAGTCCCAGCTACTCGGAGAGGCTGAGGCAGGAGAATGGCGTGAACCCGGGAGGCGGAGCTTGCAGTGAGCCGAGATCGCGCCACTGCACTCTAGCCTGGGCGACAGAGCCAGACTCCGTCTCAAAAAAAAAAAAATGGCTGTGTGCAAATTGTAGAAAGGAAAGAAAAAAATGACTGGAAAACATCTAGAATTCAGGATATTGTAATATTGAAAGCTGCTGCAGTGTGTCACCAAAACGAGAACAAGCTAAACAGGCCTTTGGAAAACAAAAGTACCCACAATTAAGTGCAAAGAGAGAAAGGGATATCTCAAAAATAATGGTAGGAGTGACTGTTGGTAAATAGAATTGTCTAGAATCAAAAAGTTAAGAAACAAAACAAGTTTTTGAAAAGAGTCACTACTGAGAGACACCCTGAATACTTGAGGTTGAGAATGACCATAGGGCTCTGTGACTTTTTAAATGTAAGCCTCAAGGTAAGAGAGATTCTCAACCAACAATAACGAAACAGAATGAGTTTTTTAAAAGAGCCATCAATTAAAAACATCCTAAATATTTGAGGTTGAAAATGACCCTTGGGCTCCTGACTTTTTAAGCTGCAAGGTAAGAGAGGTTCTCAACCAACAATAAGACATATCCCCAAAGAACTGTGGATTGGGCAGCTGTTTATCAGAGAGTAATATCAGCTGTTTAAGGATACTCCCAAAGCCCAGGGTAGAGTTTCCTCATAACTCTGCCCAGCATTACTGTAGACCAGTGATAACAATGTGTCTTCCACTCCTCCCTTTCCAAATGAGAATGTGTATTGCCATTATCACGTCCTCTTCTCAACAATGCATTTGCTATCCGAAGAGACTGGATAATCTCACTTTGGAGACATACATCTCTGGAGTAAAAAGATCCACATCTGAGTTTGATGTAGAAATCATCGTAAGATCGTAGATTTGAACCTGTTGCTATGATTGGATAAAACTGTTGTATTTTTTTCCACCCTCCAAGTTGGGTAAGTAAAGAGCTTTTATTGAAAGAGATGATTGGTTTTAAACACATGTTCTGCTATGCACTGTAGGTGTGTGTATATATACATCTCTGCACGTTGGCATGAAGTTGTTCCATTTGACTTATGGTGTTTCACCCTGTGACATTATATTTACCCTTATCTTTCTGCTTGATATCAGATTCAACAATGTTATATGTTTTGGCAAACGACATGAGAATAGAAGTGAAGCGTTTTAAGAGCACATTTCACCACAGTGTCTTTTTACTTCTGTTATAAGACTGGAAATACCTTCAATGGAAAGCAGCTCCATTAGATTGGATATTAGAGTATCTAGCACCTGTTATTGTAAGCTACTGATTTATATACATCACCCTTTAAAAACCTTAGCTGTGAATGTATAAAATTATTGTCTTTATCCTTGCGATATTCCAATTTGTTGACCTGTACTTGAGAAAGTAGACAACTACACAATTTGTCATCAAGATAAAATTCATAAACACCAACCTAAACCCTGTGATCAACACTTTGGAGAAATCCTACTGTGGAACTCAAGTATGCTTGTTCTCTCACCATAACAACTGCTGCTTTGTGTATTTTTTTTTTCATAGCTTTATTGAGGTATAATTGACATGCACTAAACTATACATGGTTAGCAAATACCATTTGGTAAGTTTTGAACATTATACATATTTCAAACCATCACCACAACCAAAACAATTAACACATTCAGCACCCTCAAACATTTTCTTGTAATAATTTATAATTATTTCATTCTGCTCCTCCACTCTAAGAGAGTCACTGATTTGCATTTTTTCAGTTTAGATTAGTTTGCATTCTCTAGAATTTTATGGAATTGGCTTTAAGCAATATATATTATTTCTTGTCTGGTTTCTTTCAATTACAATTATTTTCAGATTGAATTCTGTCATAGTGTATATCAACAGTTAATTCTTTTTATTACTGAATAGTATCCCATTGTACAGATATATTACAATTTATTTACCCATTCATCTGTTGGCAGACATTTGTTATTCCTTTTTCTTTTTGCTTCAGTTTTGCCTATTAAAATAAAGCTACTTAAAAATCCATATACAAATCTTCCTATGAATTTTTTTTATTCTCTTAAATAAATGCCTAGGGATGGAAATATATCCATCAAATGATAGGTATATGTTTATCTTTTTCAGAAACTATCAAATTGTTCCAAAGTGATTTTGCACATTTTTTATCAGATTTGTCCCTAGTATTTCATATTTTGATGGTTTCACATGGTACTTTAAATTTCAGTTTGCTTTTTCGTGGCTAGTATGTAGCAGTGCAACTGAATTTTATATTAATCTTAATGCCCATAATCTTATTAATTTCGTTTATTAGTTCTAGTAACTTTTATGTAGTATTATCAGGTTTTCTACATAGATAACCAGTTTTCTGGAAAAAAAGAGTTTTAGCCATTTTTTTTTCCAATATGGATGCCTTTTATTTCTTTTTCTTGCCTTATTGCATGGAATAAAACTTATGCTACATGTTGAATAGATGTGGTGGACATTTTATTTTTGTGTGTCTGATCACAGGAGGAAAGAATTAGTCTTTAAACATTAAGTATTATGTTAGCTGTATGTTTTATAGAAAGTCATTAGTGGGTAGAGGAAACTTTTTCTGGAATGTTGAGAGTGGTTATCATTTATAGATGTTAAATTTTATCAAATGCTTGTCTGCATCTATTGAAATAATCGTATTTTAAGGTTTTTATTTTGTTAATTTTCTGAATTATATTGATTGATTTTTTATATGTTTAACAAACTGAATTCCTGGAATAAACTCCACTCAGTCATGCTATATTCTCATTTTGACATATTTTTGGTTTTGATTTGCTGAAATAGTGATTAGAATTTCCTCACTTGCGTTTATGAGGGATATCACTTTATATTTTACTTCACTGGTAATGTCTTTGCCTGGGTTTGTTAAATGAGTAATGCTAGCCTTGTAGAATAAATTAAAAATTATTCCTTTGTTTTTATTTCTTCTGAATGAGTTTGTGTAGCATTGATACCACATGTCCCGTAAATATTTTGTAGATTGTGCTAATCAAATCTGGGCTTGAAATGTTCTTTGTGATATAATTTTAAACTACAAATTCAATTTCTTTCATAGATATGGAGCTACCAGGTTACCTCCCCCCTTTTCTTTTTGAGGAAGCTTTGCTATCATGTGTTTCAAGAAATTTGTTCATTTAGTTTGCATTGTTGCTTATTGGCCTAACGTTAATCAACATATTCTTTTTATTGTTTTAGCAACTGCAGAATCATTTTTGATGGTCATGGTCTTATCCTTGATACAGTAAATCTGCATCTTTTTAAACTTTTTCCTGATTAGTTTGTCTAGAGGCATATCACATTTATTGATTCTCTTCAGATAATCAGCTTTTGGTTTTGTTGATTTTTCTCTATTTTTTTAAATTTATATATCTCTGTTCTGATTTGTATTATTTTCTTTCTTCTTTGTACTTTTAATTTGTTCTTTGTTTCTTAAGGGTAAAGCTGAGCTCATTGATTTGAGACAATATTTTGCTCTAATATAGTCATTTATTGCTATAAATTTTCCCCTGTTTTAAAAGATGCTTTACTAATTATAGAATTCCAGATTGACAGTTTTATTCCAGTACTTTAAAGATGCTTACCCTATTTTCTCACTGGAATTGTTTCAGAAAAGAAATCTCTGTCACTCTCATTTTTCCTCTGTGTAAGAAGTAACTTTTTATTTAGCTTGTAGTAGCTAAATTTGCTCCTTATAAGTAATTTTGAGCAATTTGATTATCATGTGTTTCGTAGTTTGCCTTATATTACTTTTCTTTGAGGTTCATTGAGCTTCTTAAATATGTGGCTTTATAATTTTCAACAAACTGAAAAAAAATCTGGCCATCATTTTTTCAAATATTTATTTTATTTCCCCTTAGGGAACCCTAATTAAATATACACAGACACACACACACACACACACACATGCATGCACACCACACACACACACACACACACACATACACACATATACACACAGAGCACCCACACACACTTTTTCAGTTTTTTATTTTTCATAATTTCATATTTCAAAATATGAAATACTAGGGACAAATCTGATAAAAAAATGTGCAAAATCACTTTGGAACAATTTGATAGTTTCTGAAAAAGAATATTTAATTGCCTTGAGTATTCTTCTTTTTATTTTACTTTATTTTTTTTTAAACAATTCCCTTGTTACTGAATCTTGAGTATTCTTATCTACATTCTTCTCAGCAGTAGCTGAGGAGTTGAAACTTTTCTGCACCAGCTCCCTGTGTTCCAATGCCCAAAGGGCAATGTGAACACATCTGCAGACACAGTGGGTTGCACAGCAGAGGAACACTGAATTTTGGGAAACCAAGTATTTTATAATGGTCAGTAAGCTTGCTAGACCTCTGCCCAGAAGCAGATACAGCCTATTTCTTAAGGCTTTAAATGAAAGTGTTCTTTGCTCCAGAATGAGTCAATATGCCTAACTTCCAAGGCACTTTGCTTTAGCAACATTTTCTTTTTTTTTTTTTTTTTTTTTTTGAGACAGAGTCTCGCTCTGTCGCCCAGGCTGGAGTGCACTGGTGTGATCTCAGCTCACTGCAAGCTCCGCCTCCCGGGTTCACGCCCTTCTCCTGCCTCAGCCTCTCCGAGTAGCTGGGACTACAGGCGCCCGCCACCACGCCCGGCTAATTTTTTTGTATTTTTAGTAGAGACGGGGTTTCACCGTGGTCTCGATCTCCTGACCTCGTGATCCACCCGCCTCGGCCTCCCAAAGTGCTGGGATTACAAGCGTGAGCCACCGCGCCCGGCACTATAGCAGCATTTTCAAACAGATAGTTCAGAAGCAAAGGCAGCCCATTCTTATGGTTGCAAGATGCACAGAATTGTGAGAGTTTCATGGAGAATTGTTTCCTAACATGAAATGGTACATAAAGCTCTCTAAAAGCAAATAAATTGGAATCCAGCCAAACTTTTTTAGGGAACTGTATTAGCAAAGGAGCCACAAACCTGGACTGAAGATTTAAAAAATAATGTTTTTAAGCAATTAGAAAAAAAATTTATACAAAATAAACAAACAAATAACAGCAACAACAAACCTTAGATCATCAAACTTGGTAGGTATGAAAGCTGTGTATCCTCAAAGAAGACATTTCTACAAATGCCTTCTGATATGGCTATAAAAGGTAATGGACCAAGATTTATCTTTCAGCATGAGGCCTCAGAGCCCTGAAGAAGAGGGGAAATAATTTTTAACAAAGTCTGATTATGAAACACCTTGATCTTTTGAGCTAGTATAATATATTTTAAAGATGTATTTATAAACTAATAACTGCTATTATTACTTTAACTAATATATAAGCCAAAGTAAATGCTGTGAGTTAACATTTTGTTGTCTTTGACCGAGGGTTCTTGTGTCTTCTGCTAGCATTCATGGAACTGGAAGAGACTAACATGTTAGCTTCCAAGTAAGGTAAACCCTCAGACCCTTCATAATGTTGACAGTACATATGCTCAGTATTTGCCTGTAATATATTTCTCATGTCTGATTAATTTCTTTGTTTTCTTATCCCCATAACTCTGTTTCTCAGTTTAATAGGAACTTGCATCATCTGAAATAAAACACTTATTATGAAAATAAGACTTTTAACTCGATCTTTGATGCATAGTGAATAATTTATCTCAACTGAAAAATTTTAACAGTCTAGGTTTACTTTCAGTCTTTCTTCTTTCTCTTTGGGGTCCAGAAGTAGTGGCTTTTCCCTTTAAGGACTGTAATCTCTGTATTTTCAGTATTTTTTCCGATTCTGTTTGAAAAATCAGTACATTTTTGCCTTAACTCATCTTTCTTATAACAGCTTGCTAAAGGCAGCCAACAATAGCCATGCCACACTAGTTCTCTGAGTGCTCTTTTTAACCACTTGTCCTAGAGTTACAGATTCAATAGCTCTATCAAACAGTGTGCAGAGGCACAGGAAGGAATTGTTTAATTTCTTTGTTTAATTAATTTAATTAATTGTTAAATAGAATTGTCTTTGCAACAACTTGGAAGGAAGACACATTTTGTCTGCCACTGCACAGCATGGGTCTCCATCTTTCTAGCCTATGATACGTATCCTTTCACAGCCCACTACTCAACTGCTCAACAGCTGAGCCATTGTAACCCATTTTATTATCCTTATTTTTACTTTATGGCCCCTCACTTTAAGAAATAAACATCTATATTTGCTAGTAATAATAACTTTGAATCAAGCTAACTAAAAAATGTAGAGTAACACTTCATTTCTCCAGGATGTGAAGTATAAAGTGGATGTTCCTATCCACAGATGGTTTTTCTCCAGGCAATGATTCAAGGACCCAGGCTTGTTCCGTTTTGAAACTCTACTATTGATAACACATGCTATTCAAACTCACTATTCTCATCTGTACTAAGATGTTAAATATTGGAAGCTTGTCAAAAATCACCATGGTGATTACAGAGGCTGGGGATAAGGGAAATAGGGTAATAGGGAAAATGATTATCAAAGGGTACAAAATCTCACCTAAGAGGAATGGATGGATGGATAGCTAGATAGATGATAGATGATGATAGATAGATAGATAGATATAGATAGATAGATAGATGATAGATAGATAGATAGATAGATAGATAGATAGATGATAGATAGATAGATAGATGATAGATAGATAGATAGATAGATAGATAGATAGATAGATAGATAGATAGATGATAGATAGATAGATGATAGATAGATAGATAGATGATAGATAGATAGATAGATAGACAGACAGACAGATAGATAATTTGAGTTATTTTCTACAGCATGGTGAATATAGTTAATAATTGAGTATTGCATATTTCAAAATTTAAAAATTGAGAGAATAAATTTCAAGTATTGTGACCACAAAAAAGGTTAAATATTTGAGAGTGTAGGTAAGTTAACTAACTTGTTTTAAGTAATCCACATTGTATTAATAAATTATAACATCACTTTGTATCCCATAAATTTATACAATTGTAATGTGTTAATTTATAATTTAAAAAGTCATAATCATGCATGGAAGACTACTGGATAAGGCCTGGAAGTTTCATACATTGCTTTCTGTTATGTTTTGCTAGCCACCTAACTCTAAGGGAATATGGAAAACACAGTCTAGCTGTTGTCCCAGGAACAATAGGTAATTACTTGGCAAACAGTTTTTCAGTCTCTGCAGTAGTATATGTGTATATCTCCATCACTGGAAAATAAGCTCCATGAAGACAAATTTTATGTATACTTGTTTAGTAATTATACTGTTTAGTATTCAATACAATATTTGTTAAATAACTGAGTGAAAGTGAAGCAGTGTCATTGTCTGGGGTAATGCCCAAGGTTCGTTGCCTCGTGCCAAGGAAATCAAGGACACAGACACACACAAGGAGTGGGTTCAGGAGTGGAGGTTTAATAGGCAAAAAAAGAGAAAGAAGACTAGCTCCCTCTCCTGAGAGAGAGAGGGGTGGTGGAGTGGGACTTCCGGCCAGCTGTGGAGTGCACCAAATTTTATGGACAGGCTTGAGGAGGCGGTGTCTAATTTACATAGGTCCCAAAGATTGGTTGGACCAGGCGTGAGATTTAAATAGCCCACAAGGAAACTGGCAACCCCACCGTAATTTCTTATTATGCAAATGGACTTTCAACTTGGCCAGTGTCATGTTGTCTGTTCCTGACTGCACACGTGGTTAGAAAGGAAAAGGGAAGATGGAACCACGATTTTGAACAAGCCAAGTAGCCTTTTGCTATCGGCACAACTGCTGGCATTCTCTCATGCAAGCTTCCAGCTTGCTTGTCTATGTCTACAGCTCGATTTTACAGGCTGCTTTTTGTTAGAAAAGAAAATGATTTTGAAGCTGCTTCTTAATAAAAAGAAAACCTTACTGAGGACTTCGTTACCTTCATTATCTGCCTAAATAATTTCTTTTTAACTCCTGTATCAAAAGAATTAAGGAGATTTAATATGACCACACATCCTTGGAGATACGAATACTGGCACCACAGTATATTTTACTTTCCCATTTTACAAAGTTCTGAAGAGTAGAAGCAATATAAAAGTCAGCTCTGAAGACTATACTCATTCAATGTTCTAGATAATTTTTTATCAGTATTCTTCCAGAAATTTCAGTGGCTGAAATTATAAATATACTCAGATAATGCGTTGATCTTTAGAAATGTAGTAATATAAAAATAACATATTAAAAAATATTCACCAGTTCTATTTACAGGAGACTTAGTCTTAAACTTAGTTAAATCATGCCTCAGATTCAGCTTCTTCTAATATGTGTAAGTATGCTCTTTGTCCAGATACTTGAATAACAAACATGAAAAGTTCATATATACTTTGTTTCTTTTCCAGCTCTACCTAGCTCTTGTTCAGCTCAAATGTGATTACCATCTTTTTTTTTTTTTTTTGGTCATAAACCAAATCAGGCTAGGTTTATGTGAAATTTTGGAGTTTATTTGCCTTGTTAATACAATAATATAGTTTAAAGAGTTTTTCATAGATGAAGAAAGTTTATGTTGCTCGTTGAACAAAACACGTCTTCAAAGACAATGTCACCTCCTGGCCATTGCAGCCATGGTGGTTATATTGGTATGAAAACTTGCGTGTGCTTGAAATATTCTTATCATTGACTAAGAACAGTGATGTATTTCCAAAATGGGAGAAGGATGATGAGAAAGTCTTGAAGATAGCTCTGACTGAAGATTGTGGAGCACCATCTGCATTTCTTTCTGACAAGGTCGACGTCAAGGGCGACATTAACAACTTGTTCTCAGTCTAATGACACATTTAGATTAGAGTGTGCAACGTACACAGTCTCCATTTTTTTCTTCTGTTCATTGCCAGATAAGATATTTGATAGGTATCTCCACAGTAACCTTTCAGAATTCATTTATTTAGATGAGTCAAAATAATGAAATGCCAAACAAATTAAGAATGATATTTTTATATCAACTGGAAACAATTTAAATAGTCCTTAAGCATAAGCTCTGTGACATGAATGATCTTTTTATTTCATGGCTTAAAGAAGTGAAGAATTTGTTAGTTACTATTGCTGTCTTTTTGTGTACAGAAGGAGGAAGAAATAACTGTAAACTGAGGATTCACAGCTAACATTTTCCCTAGGAGTTCATTAGACCTACCATAACCAATAAAAAGTTAATAATACATATTTGCAAGATCTATTTAAATTTCTAATGTTTAAAATCATAATTAAAGAAAGTTGTCTTTTCCTCTGTTTTCATTCCTTTTGAGGAACTTCAGCTTGTATTTCAGGAAGATGTAAAGTAAAAACAAGGTCAACGGTTCTAATTATTGTCTTTTTGTGATTTGCACCAAACTAAGGTCATCATTTGCTTTTCTCCACCCTCTACTCTGTTCTTCTGCAGTTCTCTTTCCCTGATGAATCTTATCCGCCTAGGATAGAGTAACTCAGCAGCTGCCTGCCACTACATTTCTGGCACAGTCATCCTCTCTGAATGCTCTGACGAACATATTCTGCATGTACCCCTTCTTGGTGAAGTCTCAGTGAATATATCATGGATTTCAGCACTTTGTATAGTCCTCAGATTGCTTCACATCTATGTGTCTTTAAAATCTCACATTGATTTTCTTAAGCAGGGACTATGTAATATCTTTCTTTTAAATCTCTCATAGCAGTTAATATAATGTTACATGCATAACAAACATTCTGTAAAGAGATATTGAATTGGATCAGTTAAAGATAATTGTCATTTATGACCCTGGAATTGCTTGCTTTATTGACAAGAAGACACTAGTATGAATGAAGCCTGATATTTGTTGAAAGGTTGCTGAATGCCATTTTGTCTAACTTCCCATTTATTCAAGATGGCTCCCAGCATTCTTTCGTGTTCAGTGGATAACTAACGTGGGACTACAACAGAGAAGCATGGGCAGATGAAATGCCATACTCATTATCATGTGTAAATGTCAACAGAGTTCATGTTTAAAAAAAAACACCTTTTAATGTGAGAATAGGCATTGGGCCATGCTTCCTCATGTACCATCTGTCACATCACCTTTGAAGTCCTACTGAATCCTCATCCTTTGAAGTCAGACACTCATCCTTCTACACAAAAGACGCTGCTAACATGCAGCAGCAGCAAAGAGATGAAAGAGTGTGCCTCAGCTATGCTGAATATACTGTCGGTGTTTTAATTTAAAGAGCTAATATTCACCTTTGACATAGAAAATTGGCCTCTGGTTATAGTTCTTCTAGAAGTGTATTTGGAGCAGATGGGTGCAACCTTTACAGATATTTTCTGGCCAAGTAGTCATTTCAACTGTAAACTGTTCTCATAAATGTTCATTACAATATGATAGCAGCTATGATAAAAACAATTAAACAGAAGTAAAGATGACAAAGACTCTCTCCTTGAGCAAACTTTAGAGAGGTTCCTTTGAGCCTCTTTTGACCAGGTCTCACACATGGCCCCTGTTTTCAGCCTGCTGAGTCCAGTTTAAGCAAAACTCCTGTTAAGTCGGTTAAGGTATAATCCTTCCATTTTGATATCTGATTACCTTCGCTATCTGATCAATATCCTTTCCCTACATTGATATCTGATCACCCTGACCTGCCTTCAACAAGAATCCAATTAAGTTAGTTTAAAAATAATTCTCCTATGCTGACATCTCCCTTTTGTAATTAATTGTCCATCTACCGACCCTTATCATTCTGCTTGTTGGATGTGAATTCCAACCAGTTCTTGCTGTATTCATAATTAGGCTCAATTTTATACTGTGATCTCTTCTCCCCCAATTTAACAGTTTCTAAATTATATCTGTTTTTATTGCTTTACGTACTATCTGGCTCTGGTTCTTTTTAATAAAGCAGATAATCTCCTTGTATAGATAATATGACTAAAGAAAGATATGGTACATAGGATTAGGAAACACATCCTATAGTTGTATCTGTGGTATTAAATTTGCTTCAAATTGTTAGGAAATAGATTAGGTTTTGACAGAAAGAAATGTGTTTTGTGTATTTTATTTTTCTACCAGAAGAGGTATTTTCAATTAAGATATACTTACTGGGTGCCTGCTATATATTGTGTAATATGCTAAGCCCTTGGTGCAAGGAATTAAATACAAGGAAAACCACTCTTTTATTTATTTCACATAAGTATGTACATATATATATATGTATATATATACACACACATAGATTTAAAATTTTTATTTTAGGTTTGAGGGTACACGTGAAGGCTTGTTACATAGACAAATGCATCATGAAGGTTTGTTGTACATATTTTTTTGTTTTTTGTTTTTTGAGACACAGTCTCACTCTATCACCCAGGCTGGAGTGCAGTGGTGCAATCTTGGCTCACTGCAACCTCTGCTTCCTGGGTTCAAATGATTCTCCTGCCCCAGCTTCCTGAGTAGCTGGGATTACAGGCGTGCATCACCATGTCCGGCTAAATTTTTTTTTTTTGTATTTTTAGTAGAGACGAGATTTCACCACACTGGCCAGGCTAGTCTCGAACTCCTGACCTTGTGATCCACTCACCTCAGCCTCCCAAAGTGCTGGGATTACAGGCGTGAGCCACTGCGCCTGGCCTGTTGTACATATTATTACAACACCCGGGTATTAAGCTTGGAAGCCAATGGTTATTTTCTCTGCTCTTCTACCGCTTCTCACTCTCCACCTTCAAGTAGACCCCAGTATGTGTTGTTTCCTTTTTTGTGTTCGTAAGTTCTTATTATGTGGCTCCCACTTATAAGTGAAAACATATAGTATTTGGTTTTCTTTTCCTGTGTTGGTTTGCTAAAGATGATAGCCTCTAGCTCCATCCATGTTCTGCAAAATACATGATCTTGTTTTTTTTTTTTTAATGGCTGCATAATATCCGGTGGTGTATATGTACTACGTTTTTTTATCCAGTCTATCATTGATGGGCATTTAAGTTGATTCCTTGTCTTTGCTATTGTGAATAGTGGTGCAATTATGATTCATGTGCCTATGTATTTATGGTAGAATGCTTTATGTTCCTCTGGGTATATACCCAGTAATGGGATTGCTAGGCCAAATGGTAGTTCTGCTTTTAGCTCTTTGAGGCATCGCCATACTGCTTTCCACTATGGTTGAACTAATATACTCTCCCTCCAACATTGTATAAGGGTTCCCTTTTCTCCACAACTTCACCAGCATCTGTTATTTTTTTACTTTGTAATAATAGCCATTCTGACTGGTGTGAGACGGTATCTCATTGTAGTTTTGATTTGCATTCATCGAATGATCAGTAATATTGAGGTGCTTTTCATATGCTTATTGGTTGCACGTATGTATTCTTTTGAGAAGTATCTGTTCATGTACTTTGCCCACTTTTTAATGGGGTTATTTTTCTCTCGTAAATTTGTTTAAGTTCCTTACAGATGCTGGATATGAGACCTTTGTCAGATGCATAGTTTGTAAAAATTTTCTCCCATTTTGTAGGTTGTCTGTTTAGTCTGTTGATAGTTTCTTTTGCTGTGGAGAAGCTCTTAAGTTTAATTAGATCCATTTGTCAATTTTTGATTTTGTTGCAATTGCTTTAGGTGTCTTTGTCATGAAATCTTTGCCGTTCCTAGGTCCAGGATGGTATTGCCTACCTTATCTTCTAGAGGAACCCACTATTTCAATGAGTACTTGACCTGGTGTTGAACAAAATTAACAAACATAAATAAAATATACAATGAAGAGGTACGACAATCAGTTTCTATAGAAATTAATATTACTTACAGTAAGGGCTTGAAAGAAAGCTTCCTGGAGGCGGTGGCATTTGAGCTCAAGTATGAGATAAGTATAAGTAACCACAAAAAAGTAGAATGGTAATGAATAAGAAAGAACAAAAGGGAAAAGAGGTGGAATTTAGGGCATTCAAAGCACAGGGACAGGAAGAGAGAAAAGACAAGTGTGAGATAGATAGATTCAGGTGGTTCTCAAGATGTGATCTCTAGACACACTTTGGATCAGAAATCACCTAAGATGATGGAAAAATATACGCTTCCAAGTTGTTGAAACTACTGAATAATCCTCTTTAACAGGTACTAAAAAATCAGAGTTTTAAAGACACTTTCTACTTTATTTTTATGTAAATAAAAATTTCAGTCTTTGGCTGAAGACACAGAATGTCCACTGCTGCCCTCAGTACAATTCAAAATATACAAGCCAACATTTTCCAGTCATTACTAATTAAGCACACAAATCACTCAACATCTTTCAAGGACCAGGTGATTAAGATTATTATTAAGGGAAGAGTGAGGTTCAGAAGCTTCTACTTTTTAGAAAGAAAAATAAACCTGTATAAAATTGTGGCACCAACATAGAGAACGAAGAACTTTGGAGGAACATGCTGGAAAAAAATCCTGCAAACATAACACTGAGAGAATTGCTGAGCTCACAAGAAAGCAAATGGAATCTCTAAGGAAAAATAAATAACTTTTTTAAAAACAGGACTACATAAATAAATGATAGTGACTTGAAACAAGAAGGAATTGTAGACAAAAGAAATGATAACCCTGGGGTAAAATGGCACCAGTGCTGGGATCCACAGAAAAAATTGTATAGATTCTACTGTGTTAAAGAACTGTATTTGAGACAGAAAATTAAGCTGGTGTGCTTAAATAAAATAAAAATAGTGTCAGATCAATGTCACACCCTACAGAACCAAGAGCAAAACTTCTCTGGAGTAAGGTACAGGGTTTTACTGAATAATTTCAATAAAATATACCTTTCAACTCCAAATCATCAGACAAGTGAACAAGTCACCAGTCTTAAGAGGTAAAATAATAATAAATACAGACTCTAAGGACTTCATAAATTGACATTATTAGAATAAATTATGAATTAATTATTTATAAAATGTTCACAGATATAAAATCGAAAATAAAAAATCAACAAATATTATATATATTCAACATTGTGCTACAGTTATAATTCATAGACAAGAACATAGGCAAGTAAAATAATTACTATAAGAACTTAAAAGGAAAAAAATCTGTCTTAAATCAAAAATAATATATCTACATAAAATACAACAAATGACCTATAAAATAAAATCATTAATAAAACAATTTAGCAAAGTGGCTAGATATAAGTTCAACTACAGAATGCATTGCATGTTAATATACTTGTAACAATGTAAACTAAAATATTAATATCATTTACAACATAAAGAGTCTGAAATCTAGGAATACATTTACCATAAGATGTAGATCACCTTTATAGAGGAATTTTAAAATTTGATAAAAATTCATTAGAGGAGACATAATACATACAGATATACCACAGTTATAAGAAAAGCAATATTGAAATATGTCTGTATTTCTCAAATTGTGTTAGCTGTTCCAAAATAGCAAAAAAAAAAAAAAAGAGCCACAATATACTTGGCAAGCTATTTCTAATATATGTGTAAGGACAAAGTCCCAACAATAGTCAAGATAATTCTGAAGGAAAGATATAGTAAGACATAGCGATTACGGCAACTTATTTGTGCTGTGATAGTCAAATTGATAAATGCACAAACTCACCAATGGAATGAAATAAAAGGACTAGAAACAAACCCATACAGAGATGTAAGATAATATTGTACATAACTGGCAAAAGAAAAAGTTTAACTCTAAAAAATTGGTGGATATAACATTTATAACACTTTGTTGTTGTTTTTGGAATTTAAAAAATCTTTACCTGGCAGGGCGCGGTGGCTCACGCCTGTAATCCCAGCACTTTGGGAGGCTGAGACGGGTGTATCACGAGGTCAGGAGATGGAGACCATCCTGGCTAACACGGTAAAACCCCGTCTCTACTAAAAATACAAAAAATTAGCCAGGCACAGTGGCAGGTGCCTGTAGTCTCAGCTACTCGGGAGGCTGAGGCAGGAGAATGGCATGAACCCGGGAGGCGGAGTTTGCAGTGAGCCAACATTGTGCGCCATTGCACTCCAGCCTGGGCAACAAGAGCGAAATTCCATCTAAAAAAAACCACCAAAAAAACTTTACCTTACACTATCCTTATTTTTAGGTATATTAAAAACTTAAATGTAAACATCAAAAATCAGAGACCCTTAGTAGAAGATATAGAAATATAGCCTTATGACATCAGATTATGAAAAAGTTCTTGCTTTAGATACAAAATCCACAAAACGTAACAGAAATGGTATAATGAACCATATTAAAAATTAGCAAATTGTATTTATCAAAAGAACAACCATAAAAAAGCAGAGGAAAGCCAAAACTGGCAGAAAATGGCTCCAGCTCACGTAACTTAGAGGAAATTTGTGTCTATAATATAAAATAATTTTAAATTATTCTAGCCAAAGAAGTGCACTGATATATTTTTAGAGAAGAGAAAAAATAAAAGTGGGCAATACACATACAGAAAGACACCATGTTTTTAACCAAAATATTAACAAAAATTTTATCTGAAACTATCGCGAATGTATGAGTGTGGAGCAACAAGAATCCTTCACCACTACTGGATTCAGTAGTTAGAATATCAGTGGGAAACCATTTGACAGTCTTCTAGAAATCCATATATGGGCATAAATATTATTCATTAGTTCTTCTCTTATAAATATGATTCTCTAACCTATACACACAAGAGAGGCACACAAAACTATTCATTCTGTAATGTGGTAACTCCAACATAACAACAGAAAAACATGAAAATGATTCAAGCAAAATAATAAACACTGCATATTTAATCAATAAATGTTATAGAGCAGAAAAAAATGTACAAACTGAAATAACTCAAAAATATAACAATAAATGTTAGAAACATAACATTTAATGGAAAAAAAACCCACAGATGGTATAAAATCAACAGGTTTAATCCCGTTATATAAAGGTCTATTACTGGTGAGAGGCCTCCATAGTCTCTATTTAATTGAATTCAGAAAACAATTGTAAAGTATGGGCTCTGGGTAGAGCTTAACTCTTGTTTCTTAAGCACACTGGGTTTGATCCTCTGTCAGTGGTCTGTTGAGACCCGGTCAGCACAGATTTTCTGACAACCCTTAAAGATGAAGCCCAAAATAGCTTGTGTAGCATGGACAGGACTGAATGCTGCATTCTGATAATGATCTCCTATGGTTAGCGAAAATAAGTTTTGAGGCAAAGCGGACACATTTATTTTCAAGGCGGGAGACTATTTTTCAATCACATTGTCCAATTTCATTTTCATTAATGCTATTAGAACAAAACAATTTGTGCCAAGAAATGAAAAATAAATAAACCACATTAAGAAGATTCCAGTGTTATTGAACTCTTGGGCTTCTTCTGATTTAGGGGTTAAGTGTTCCTAGCTAATAAACATTCTATTTAGAAAAAATAAAATTAGACAAGTCTATAGCAAGAAATTCTGCATTTAGATTTTTCATAAATTTATGTTTAGAGGCAGTCTTTCCCTCAGACTTATTTCAGTAGATTTTAATGGCTCTGTGATCCCACTGGCTAATCATGGCAAATTTTAACTCGTGTCTATCTGGAGAAACAGAACTTACATTCCCATTGAGGAGCTATGTAAACCATCCAAGGTGATAAGACAACCCAAAAATGCTTGTTTCAAACTCTGTTTTTGCTTTGCTGTCCTTCCTTTTGTTTTGTTTCAAATAGTGGGCAATTGCTTCAACTTTCCTGCATAGATATAGCCTTAGATAACAGGCTCCCAGAAATTCTCAGCAATTCTGAAATACAGATACAACAGGACAATGAGAAGTATATTTTTCCTCTGACACAGGTAGATATTGTGCTGAAAGGCATTTTTATTCTGATATCTATATCTTACTAATGTTTATCCATTGTTAGCAGAGGCTGTGGGATTTGGAAATTATTACTAAGGTTTCTAAAAATCTAAATCAAAATGCCACAGTTCTCAATGGCTTATGGTGAAGCATCTGAAAGTGAAAACAAGAAATACTTTCCCAGCCTCTGAGAAGATTCCACATGCCATCAGAGCCAATTTGAAAAGGTATAATTATCCAACTCTCACACTCCGTGTTTAATTATACAATTCTAAAGAAGATTTCATATTGAATCACTGTATTCTTAACTTATAAATTTCTTTCAGGTCTTTACATTCTTTCCGTGAATCTTTTAAAAAGTGATCCGGCTGGGCAGGGTGGCTCACCCCTGTAATCCCAGCACTTTGGGAGGCCCAGACGGGTGGATCACAAGGTCAGGAGATCGAGACCATCCTGGCTAACACGGTGAAACCCTGTCTCTACTAAAAATACAAAAAAAAATTAGCCGGGCGTGGTGGGGGGACCCTGTAGTCCCAGCTGCTTGGGAGGCTGAGGCAGGAGAATGGCGTGAACCCAGGAGGCGGAGCTTGCAGTGAGCCGAGATCGCGCCACTGCAATCCAGCCTGGGTGACAGAGCAAGACTCGGTCTCAAAAAAAAAAAAAAGGGTTTCATTTGGCTTTCAGTGGCACATGGAATCCTGCTAAGCTACAGTGCTTAAACTTACTTTGACTCCCTCCTATCACTCTTATTCCTGCTTCTTTTTTTTTTTTTTTTTTGAGGGGGAGGGGCTCCCCCTTTTTGCCCCGCCTGGGGGGTAGGGGGGCCAATCTCGGCTCACTGCAAGCTCCGCCTCCCGGGTTCACGCCATTCTCCTGCCTCAGCCTCTCCGAGTAGCTGGGACTACAGGCGCCCGCCACCACGCCCGGCCAATTTTTTGTATTTTTAGTAGAGACGGGGTTTCACCGTGGTCTCGATCTCCTGACCTCGTGATCCGCCCGCCTCGGCCTCCCAAAGTGCTGGGATTACAAGCGTGAGCCACCGCGCCCGGCCTCTTATTCCTGCTTCTGATTCATACACCTTTGGTCATGCTCTCCTCACATTCCTGACTGATGTCTCTTCATCTTTCAAATCAAATTTATCTTCAAAGTCAGATTGAGGTCCACCTTCTCCATGTTATCTCCCTTACTTTCCTGCCCTTGGCCCCTCTCTCTTCGCCAATGGTATTGACTTAACACTGCTGGGCCACTGCTTGATATGTTTGTACCTGATCTCTAATTAAGTCAGAACCCCTCAAAAACAGGTATTAATTGAATGCTTTGCTCTGTGGCCCATACAAACCTAATGTAGGTAGAATTACATGTTGGAACATACCCAGCTTAGGAAATGAACTGAATAAAAATGAATGAAAAATAATAATTAGGAGCACCAGAAAGATGCTCCTAATTCTTACATATGTAATAGTATTTTCTTACCAGTTGATATCTTGGGTGATTTTTGAATGGATTTTTTCACCCCAGGATCAAAGTCCCTAGAGAAATTCTTTGCCAGTGAATAACAAAATAAGATTTACACTGAATAGAAAATATCATTTAGCTCCAATGTCCGAACATTATATGAGATTTAGAAGACACTAGTTTGTCCCTTCATTTCTCTGATACTAACTTGATAGGACCTTTTATAGGATGCCAATTATTAATGCCTTTCTGATGATCTCCATCTCCTCAATATGTGGCCTCTCATCTTTCAACCTTGAGTGCAGCTGAAAGCCAAAGCGAGGCTCAAGCTCTTGAAAGCTATCAGTAGTTGATTTCTAATATCATGATCACAGAGGGCTTACTCAGAGTCCCTTTCATCTTATGCTCTTTCAAATGCATTAGAAACCAATTACTAAACAGGACAGCCATCATGCATTACTTTCCAATCTTTTTTTCTTTCTTTTTCCTATCTCTCATCTTGGTGCTCCTAATTATTATTTTTTTCTTTCTCTGTATTACTTCCCTCTCATTATGTTGAAAATATGAAAGAAAAATAATTGGAGAAAAAAGACTTGTAATTATATTAACGGAAAATGATGAGTAGAAGAACCATAAGTAATAGGGCCCCTGTTCTCTGCAGTCATTATCTATACCACTCCTATATACAGTTAACTTACTCTATCAGTCTCAGGTTCTTCTGTAATAGTAATTGAATTTCATAATCTCTGCTGTCATATCTTCTCTAATGCACTACGAGCTTAAGTTACCTCTTTGTTCTAGGATAGGTCTTAAGGACGGGTTTGCCCTTAAGAACACCTGAGAATTAGGTAAAATTTATTTTTAAAGGCATCTCCCCTGGCTTTTGTTCTGAGATCATTGTCATAGAAACAATGCCTGCCTGCTATTTAATCCTGCCCAAGGATCCATCTGTTAGCACCAAAGCAGAATTTACTGTCTCTGAGCAGCTTCCATTTTTCCATCTTGAGTAGTTGTCAAATATTGCCACATTTTATTTATTGATATGAGGAAAGTTCTAAGAACTTGCTAACTTAAAAAATCTAATGTATAATAAAGGAGTAAAGTGCAAATTTCCATAAAAAAGTTATAATAAAAATATTACCAATCAGGCAGAAACGAAGTCTGCAAATAACAAATATTTCCCTAAGAGCTTAGTCCCATCTGGTAAGTTTTCAAATAGTACGTCAGATCAGTGGGGGAGATAGTGTTGCTTACAAGTTTCTTCCTCTTAAGTCATTGACCCCTTCCCCAACAGATCAAATCACAAGGGAACATTTTTACTGTAGTCATTGCCTAAAGTGTGTTAGAATCTTTAATGCATGCAGGGAAGACAGTAGAACAGGGTGCCCTCAGAAGACTGAGAATCTCTGAAAGGAGATGTTGGAGTGAACTTTCCCCAGTACGGAGATGTGCTTTTATCAGAGATATTTGGACAGTAGTTAAGGGTATGAGCTTTGTAGACGGATCTGAGTACATAAAAAGGCAGCAATGGTTCAAGCGGTGGTTCAGGACTTTTTAAAATTCCCAAATCATTATCAGTTCTTTTCAGTTCCCAAATAAACATACACCCTAAGTAAAATTAGTGTAATTGTGATTCAAATGCAGCTTTAAGACACATGCACAAGTACAGCAGTCTAACCGAATTATCTCTGTCCTATATAAAATCATGAAGTCACTATGAAACCTACATATTAACTAGTGCCAATGCCCCATCCATATCCTTGGAGTCTTGCCACTTCGGTGCCTGTGGGCTAATTGCCAGCTTCTAGAATCTATAGCATTTGCCTGAGGGCTTTCTCTGAAGCTTAGGAAAGTTACTCTGGCTATGGGTTATGGGGAAATGCCACTCCTCTCAGTATTACTCAATTAATGACTGAGCAGAATTGATGTATATATTGCAGTTCCTACCACTTAGATTGGTATATGTTTGAGACATGTAGTGGGCTGTTTCCAAGAATTTCCACTTAAGATAAAGCTCCAATAATCCATAGTCACTGCCTACTTAATGATACACCTAATACTGGCCACTTTCTCTCGACTTCTCAGTTCCCTTCTTTCTACTGCTTCTTCCTGCACTTCCCAATCAATTACTTTTACTCAAATCTTTGACTAGGGTCTCCTTCTGTGGGAAGCCAAAGTAAGACATCCTGGATTTGAGCTCTAGGGATGGTTAGTTATCCTTTTTTTTTGCCTCCATTTCCTTATCATTAAAATAGGAGTAACAATAATATCTGCCTCATGGATTTTTGATGAGGATTTAGTAAAATAGCACTTCTAAATCACTTAACACAATGAATGGCAAATACATGGTAAGAGCTTAGTGAATGTCAGCTTGATAGTAATTATTATTGTAACTCTCTCATGATTAGAAATGCGGTATAGCAAATTTACTAAGAGCATGCAGAAGTACATTTAAAATATATACATGCTAATATAAACCACCACTATCCTGTTTACAATGACAGGTTTTGTAGGGTTTAAATATTATACATACTCACAGTCCAATAGACTTGTTTGAGATAAGAATTTTTCTACATGCACCCAATTGCACTGCTTATGGTATCAGTGGGTAGTCTACTTCATCAAGGCTGCCTAGGAAGCAAGAAGTACTTTAATGTATCCTAAACTTTAAGATGCAAAGTTCCGTATGCTTCTGGAGAAGAGTAGTGGAATTGTCATTCCGGTATTGTCAAAAATGAACAAAAAGTATTGACAGGCCCATAAGCAACTTTGTGCACTGGGGAGTTTACTGTCCCAGATTCACGGGTCAGAATATGTTCAAATTTATGACACTTTCTGGAATTCAGGAGAACAAAGGAAGAATCTCACTTCTGATAAGTTTATTTTGTCTCCCAGTCTATTGTAAAATCATGCTCAACCTAATGCAATAGAACAGCAATGGAAACAATACTGCATTTTTAAATTTTGTAGAAACAGAACTTTGAGCCAGTGTGGGTCATCCAAGATATGTGTGTATGTGTACACCTGTGAAAATTTCATAATTTATTTACAAAAATTAACCAGATCATTCAAACCTTCACTAAAAACATACTTTTGCCTGAAATATTGTTTATTATTGTTGCGATTGTTGTTATAATTTGTTTGAATTATCAAAATAATAGATAACATTTTCCAGAACAGTCGTCTTGTGGAGATGTGCCTATTTAAAATGACCAGTCAGAGAATATTTATATCTGCATGCAATTCAATTTGTGTGTTGGTAGATGGCACATTCTCTTGAGGAAACTCAATGGTGGGAAATTGTTTTTTTAATATAGATTTCCTTTAAAAATCATGAACACTTATGAAAAAACAAGTTTTTTTAAGGCTTAAGTAGGATATCATTTTGAATCAAATGTTAATGTAGTTGGTCAGTTTGATTGTCAATATGATTTAAAGATTTTTTAAATGAAAGAAAATATTGTATGATGGATATATTTATTTATGCATTTACGTATTTATACAGATGGCGTCTTTCTCTTTTGTTCAGGCTAGCCTCCAACTCCTGGCCTCAAGTGATCCTCCTGCCTCAGCCTCCCAAAGTGCTGGAATTACAGATGTGAGCCATTGCATCTGGTCTGAAATTTAAAGATTTGTAGTTAAAATTAAAAATTAAAGATTTTTAAAATATTAAAAATGAAGATTTAAAACTTTCATTTGTTATAAATGAAAATCATTCTAAATTGTATTCTAGAGGGCAGCACTAATTCATATTGATATATCTGATGTTTTTACCATCACCACCTCATATTTCATTATCTTATTTTATTATCACTCATAGTTGAGAGTACCGGCCCATTATGCTAAAATGTGAAATATTAGGGTACTGGTTCATACACAGAGACAAATGTAATTCCTGTGAAGCTTGATACAATATAAAGTGTGTGTGTGTGTGTGTGTGTGTGTGTGTGTTGACAGAAATGGACAGAGAGAAATCAAATGATTTGGGTTTATGCCAATATGTATACACTTATACAAACAAAAATATTATAATTGAGTGGTGATGATATGCTGCTGATAGCTCATCTATATAGGCATATGCAAAATCCAAGACAGAAATGAGGCCAGCTTCCAATCTGAAATGCACTTTCACCTGATATAGTCAGGTCAATCGCTGGAAGCAAAGGGAGTGATCTCATTTGAAAAATATAAATAATAGTATGGATTCTCCTTATTACTACAAACAGGATCTTAACCATGGTGTGTGGGATTGATAGGAATTCATTGGAATTATATGTATAAAGCATGAATGTGAGCTGGATTTCTGTATGTCTGCAAAGCAGCCTGTTCCTTTGGTTTACATTGTCTTCACTATTGTGTTTTCATTTGCATGAGTTGGCTTATGCACTTGTGCGTGTTTTATGGGGATGAGGGCAACAGAGTCGTTACAAAAGAAACACATGTGTTTGTGGGTGATTAGATGAATAATAGTTTTATTACTATCCGTTAGAGAGAGTTCTCTGCCTTGTCCCCCCAAGGTGTGAGTGGGAATTAAAGCAACTTGGCAATTACAAAGCTCCTATGCTGAACGTGAGAATAGGCACTGCAGTTATTGGCAGAGATATTCCCCCCCTTTCTTTCTTTCTTGAGGCTTAAGACTAGTTTGGAGGCCAGTCATTTCTCCTCTGCACTCTACTGGCTGTTGCAGCCTGAAGCTAGCTTGTTATAACCTACTTAGGCGGTGGGGAACTGTCACTCACCACTTCAGAATCAATGGTTGCAGATGGAAGCTTGGATGCAGTGCCTTTTCCCCCTGCAGTAACAAGCAGTTAATAGATTTTATTATAATTGTTTTAACTGCACAAGCTTGGAAGGAAACTTAGAGGAGGTATGCAGGTTTGCTAATCAAAATCACACACACTTGCACACAACAAAGGGCAGTGGAATCTTTGAAGGCATCCTTCTCAGAGCTGAGTGTAATATTAATAATGATACAAATAATAAATTTATTCTATGAGAAATTTGTTTGCATGAACCTGAAATGTTGGTTCATCAGAATTTTGCTAAAGGAAAGAAATAGTCACTGATTTGTCATCAAGGGAGTGGTGTTTTGTTGGTATACACACACACACACACACACACACACACAAGACTATGTCTCTATGGATATGTGCATATATATGTGAGCATATAGCTGAACTTTTTCTTATTTTTCCCAGGAAAATAGAATGCTTAAATATTTTCAAAAACTGAGGGTCACATCTCATTTCAATGGAAGAAAATTCATTTATTCTGTTTCTTTTGTTAAACTTACCAGTTATACTTCCTGACCTGGAATCTGCCTTAATCCAGAGACTGTTTAATTAGGGAAGGCAAGGGTGAACTTTTGCCATCATCTCAAGTCTGTATTTACCTATGACTTCCTGCTGCAGTTTAGTAATCACACTGCATCTCTTTGGCTTTTCAATTTTTATAGTGGGGATTAAGGAAAGCTCTGAGAACAATTCATGAAAATAAGTAATAGACATGAAAGGGTTCATAGAAGGACTAATCTAAAATACACTTTTAGAGTTACTAGAAAGTGGTCTGTATTTAAAAAACTTATTCTCAGTCATATAACTTTAAATCCTACCAATAATTACTTCATTTTTATAAGTTAATGCCTTTTGTTTAAGAAATGTGACATTATTCTACTATGAGCCAATGTTGTAAATACTATTCCCCTTGTCTCGTCTTCTCCTTCTCAAAGTCTGCATCCCCAGAGGGAGGCTGAAAATGCCAGAGAATGACATTCCCAGCATTTCTTTCCATAGTGGTAGCCATCTGACCCAACTACAGTCAATAAGACATGGAGGCAAGTCTGTTGAAAGCTTCTGAGGAAGTTTATCTCCCTTATAAAACACAAGAAGAGAGCCCTTGCCCCATGCTTCTCTCTTTAGACTTTTTGACATGGCTACCATAGAGTTGCTGTAGAATCTGTCTAGCTGCTAAGCTTAATGACCAAGAGAAGAAGACATCACTCACTCATTGGTTATGACAAAATGAAAACAGGAACAAACACTTGGTAAAAATATTGGTAAGCCAGTGAAGGCACTCTGGAACCATCTGTATGCAGTACAATTTTTATGAAAAAACCTTTCAGGGCCGGGCGTGGTGGCTCACGCTTGTAATCCCAGCACTTTGGGAGGCCGAGGCGGGTGGATCACGAGGTCAGGAGATCGAGACCACCGTGAAACCCCGTCTCTACTAAAAATACAAAAAATTAGCCGGGCGTGGTGGCGGGCCCCTGTAGTCCCAGCTACTCAGAGAGGCTGAGGCAGGAGAATGGCGTGAACCCGGGAGGCGGAGCTTGCAGTGAGCCGAGATCGCACCACTGCACTCCAGCCTGGGCGACAGAGCAAGACTCCGTCTCAAAAAAAAAAAAAAAAAGAAAAAACCTTTCAGAAAGCCTTTCCAGGCTTTCTCAAAATTAAATGAGTTAGAAGAATAATAGAGCTATATATTTTTTTAATTTTATTGAGATATAAATATTAAAATATAATTCACCCACTTAAAGTGTACAATCCAATACTTTTTAGTTTTCTCAGAGTTGTGCAATCATCATCACAATTAATTTTGGAATATTTCATCACCCCAAAAAGAAGCTCCAGAACCAGCAATACTCATTCCCCATTTCTTTCCCCTCTCCACCCCCTAGACCCAAGCAATCATTTACATACATTCTGTCTCTATTCTTGACATTTAAAATAATTTCCCCTATCTAACTATAATTATATATTCTTTGACAAACCTCTCCCTATCCTCCTCTCCCCTAGCCTCCCAAGCCTCTGGTAAGCACCATTCTATACTCTACTTCTATGAGATTAACTTCTTTAGAATCCATATACAAGTGAGATCATGTGATATTTTTCTTTCTGTACCTGGCTCATTTTACTTAAAATGTCTTTCTGGTTGATTGATGTTGTCACAAATGACAAGAGAATTGGAGGAAATATTTGCAAATTTTATATCTAAAAAGACATTAATTTCCCAAATATATGTGGAACACAGACAACTCAAGAAAACAAATCACCCTATTAAAAAATAGGCAAAAGACCTGAATAGGCATTTCTCAAAAGACATACAAAGGCCCAATAAGTATATGAAAAAAATGCTCTGCATCTCTATCCATCAGGGAAATCACACGAAAACCACAATGAGATCATACCTTACAATAGTTAGAATGACTATTATCAAAAAGACAAAAGAGAGTGTTGACAAGCAAGTAGAGAAAAGGGAGCTCTTAAATACCATTGGTGGGAACACAAATTAGGACAACCATTATAGAAAGTAGTATGGAGCTTCTTCAAAATACTAAAAAATAGAACTATCGTATTATCCAGCAATCCCATTACTGGGTATATGACCAAAGGAAGTGAAATCAATATGTCAAAGAGATATCTGTACTTCCATGTATTTTTGCAGCACTGTTCACAATAGCCAAGAGTTGGAATCAACCTCTATCAGTATAGAGGCCTTGTACATCTTTTGTGAAATTTAAACACGTTTGATGTATTTTGATGTTCTTATAAATCAGATCACTTTGCAAATTTATTTTTTATGTTTTTGTTGCCAAGATAAATATCTTCATCTTTATTTTTGCATATTAAGCTTATTTCCTATAAACCATGGTACATTTATAGGTTAGTTGTAATGATTCTTTTGTACATCTCTTTGAATTGCCTATGTCAATAACCATGTCATTAATAAATAGTTTTAATTCTTCCTTTCAAAACTTTGTGTCCTTTTTATATTTTTCTTGTAATGCAATGCTTAATACTTTCAGTACAATAAAGACTAGACTTAGTAAGAACCCTCTCCTCATCCTTGCCTTATTCCAGATCTTAGGAGAAAAGCATTTACTATTCCACCATTAGTATGATATTGCTATAGATTTTTCTTAGATAATTTTCATCAGGTAGAGGAAGTTACATTTCACTCCTAGTTCACTTAGAGTTTTTATCATGACATGGTGTTAAATTTTGTCAAATTTTGATAATTAAATGCAATCTTTAAATTGATTTACATATGCAAAGTTTGTTTCATCTTGTATCGACTTTCATCATTTTTCGAGAAATATTTCTGTTTATCAAAGTCGTTGGTTTTTTTGGTGGAAAGTTGTTCTTGATGATTCCTTATTATCCTTTGTGACTTGTAGTTTACGTACATATGCTCTTGCTCTCATTACTGATATTGGCAATTTGTGTTCTTTCTCTTTTTTAATTTTATTATTGAATTTTATTAATATTTTTAAAGAATCAACTGTTGCTTTATTAAGTGCCCGTATATTTGGGACTTTTTTATTTCATGGACTTCTTATATATTTATTATTTTCTTCTATTTGCTCAATTAAGGATTGCTTAGCTCTTTGTTTTCTAGCTTCTTAAGTTGAAACTTTAGGGTATTGAATGTAGACATGTTTTTATTTTGCTAATATAAGCATTTAAAGCTAACCCCTAGATAACCTGCAACCCACAAATGTTGCTATTTTGTGTTTTTTTACAATTCAGTTGGAAATATTGTCACCACTTTCTCTTTTTTTAATTTTTATTTATTTATGTATTTATTTATTTTTTTAGACAGAGTCTTGCTCTGTCCCCCTGGCTGGAGTGCAGTGGCTCAATCTTGGCTCACTGCAAGCTCTGCCGCCCAAGTTCACGCCATTCTCCTGCCTCAGCCTCCCAAGTAGCTGGGACTACAGTCTCCCGCCACCACGCCCGGCTAATTTTTTGTATTTTTAGTAGAGATGGGGTTTCACCCTGTTAGCCAGGATGGTCTCGATCTCCTGACCTCGTGATCTGCCTGCCTCAGCTTCCCAAAGTGCTGGGATTACAGGCGTGAGCCACTGCACCCAGTTCTTTTTTTTAAACTCATGGATTATTTAGTAGTTTATTTTAAATTTTTTAATACATACCATTTTTGTAGATATACTAAACAATTACTTTTTAATTTAACTTCATTCAGGTCAGAAAATATATCCTGTAGGAAATACATATATTAAATTTAGTGAAATCTTTGGAGTTTTTTTGTCTAGCATATGGCCTTTGTTGGTACAAATATCATCTGCCCTAAACTTATCGTTACAAATTACTTCAGGAGTTTGATAGTATTGTTCAGGTCATCTAGTTGTTTACTGATACTTTGGTTTTGTTGTTTCATCAGTTCCTAAGAGAGAGTTGCTACAAAATTGATTATTTCTCTCCAGAATTCCATCCATTTTTGCTTCATGAGTTTTGAAGCTCTATTATTAGATTCATGTGTATTTATGATTATAATTTCTTTTCTATGAATTGACACTTTTATTACTACAGTTGAATTTAAATTGAAAACTATCTTTTGGGTGGCATTCAAACCTCAATTCCATGCTTTTATGTTTGGCAAGAAGAGACATGGAGTCAGATTAACATATGTGTGGTTCAGAGGTAAGTCAGAGATTCAGGAATGGTTCATTTATAGAATTTAGATCTCTCCCGCTCTATCTCCTTTCTCATATTCCCTACTTTCTCTTTCCAGTGGCTGTAGTTGCCACAAACTCTATCTTCTGGTTCTTCAGGCCAGTAAAATTGTGAGTGTGCTATCAGAGTTTTAGCTTTCCTACACACTGCAGACTGGGGCAGTCCCCAGGATAGAATTCTGGAAAAATGAGACCCTTACCCAGTGTACTTTCAAATGTATTTTTTTTCAGTCTTGACTTCCTTCTAGCATCTGCTTGTTTTTCATCTCCATCTAGTGTCTTCAAATAAGTATTTCTTTGCCTCCAGAATTTATATCTATCACCTCTGGAAAGGCTGTTCTGATAGGTGCTTATTTATGTATCCCTGAAAATGAAACTCTTAGTTTGGTTTTAAAATAATAATCATTTTCAGAAATTATTTCCCCACCCTCCCCCCACAGCCTTCTTCTCTCCCCCTCCTTCTCTTCCTTCTTCCATTTTTAGTCTTCTTCCTTCTTCCATTTCTCAGTCTTGCCAAATGCTGAGATTTTATATCTTTCTGCCTTGCCCTTTGTACTCACAGATTTTAAGGAATGTAGTTCCTGGCTGGGCGCAGTGGCTCACACCTGTAATCCCAGCACTTTGGGAGGCCGAGGTGGGTGGATCACCTGAGGTCAGGAGTTCAAGACCAGCCTGGCCAACATAATGAAACCCCGTCTCTACTAAAAATATGAAAAATTAGCCAGGCATGGTGGCAGACGCCTGTAATCCCAGCTACTCAGGAGGCTGAGGCAGGAAAATCACTTGAACCTGGGAGGTGAAGGTTTCAGTGAGCCGAGATTATGCCACTGCACTCCAGCCTGGGCAACAAGAGCAAAACTCCATCTCAAAACAACAACAACAACAACAAAAAAGAAAAAAAAAAAAAAAAAAAAAAAGAAAGAAAGAAAGAAAGAAAGAAAGAAAGAAAGAAAGAAAGAAAGGAAGAAAGGAAGAAAGAAAGAAATGTAGTTCCCACTCTTTTTCCTATTAAAGATAGCTGTCAAGCTTGCAGTTCTTATTAAAAGAGCTAGGGGGAAAGAGGATCAACTTGGTAATCTAGAGTTCCTTAGTTCACGAAGGAAGTAATTCATACTCATAGAAGAAAATAACACAAGGGACAATATTTAAATAAATAGGTAAAATTAGAGTTCTGGGTAATAAGTCTATGTTTAAATTAAGACAAGAGAAGACCTGTAGGAAGCCAACCCAGATGTCAGGAAGTGAATCAGGTTCACTGTGTTTCAATACAAGGCAGCAACTCCAGTGGAAATCTTTGAGGTATGTAGAAAATAGGGGCAGAAGCCAGTGTGGCAAAAGCTACAGAAGCCAAGAATAACCCAGTGTTCCAGATCAAAGCAGATTCCAGGTTTTAGGAGGCAGGACTAATCCAGTTCACACATTATGTGTTACCATGTTTTCTAACATCCCTTCTGAAAACTTCAGGTCTGTTACAAGGCAGGACAGCCTGAGCCTCCTGTAATGTACATCAAAAACTACACACTAGCAGGGACAGGGAGTCAAAGACTTGCATGGAAAAAGCAGAATTCTTCTGCATAAAACCACTGTATAGAACTACCATATGAACCAACTTTTTAATTTCACCAAATGTTGCTGTTCCTCATATATTCATTGAAGGAGTAAACGAAAAACTGGAAAGATCAAGCCAAGGTTAACCATAAACCATAAATGGAACAGGGCAAGTTTATTTTTCTGTTTGATCAGCCAGTGAGCTATTATAACTTATCTTAATATTCCACATCCAAATTCAGTACCCTTACAATGGCAGACACTTGAATATCTCCACTAAATCTTATTTTCAGAAGAATGGAAACTTGGATTTCATAGTCACTTCCACAGAAATCATTCTTGATGTCATTAGATATCTCTTTGGAAGCCAGAAAACTTAAATGGCAGTCACTAAACAATAATAAAATAAGCCAAAGTCTATGTTGTTCAAATATTTTTTTCAAGAAATATATGTACTGTTATTTATATTTAGATGAAGTTTACAGCAGCCGATGGCAAGAATTTCAGGCAATTTGTAAGACGTGTCAGGCATTTTAGCCAATGAGATAACAAAATGCATTAACACCTGTCTTTTTCCTTATGTTTCTTGATAACCATATAAAAATGAAAATGTAAACCAAAGATTTCCCAAATTTAAAAAAAAGAAAAGCAATTCTTGTATTCTGATGGAAAAAGTCAGAAAGATTTCCAAAGAGAACATTTAAGCATATAGGATTCAACTCTCTAAGGAAACAGTTAACAACTAGGTAGAATAATTGCCATTTCACCTATATATTTTATTCTAAAATTATAACTTATAATTATGAAAATGCATGTGATATTGAACATGGATCCCTACCTATCTCTGAGTTTATCTCCATAACTGATTGTCTATAATGCCTTCTAAGATTCAGTTACTTTTCATAAAATAAGAAATAACATTGTCTACATAGTGTTAAAAAATTAAACTCAATGTGTGAAAATTTATGTGAGATATATATGAGAATTTTAAAGTAATTTATAAGTCTTTGTTATTATAATTAATTATAAAAATTATATCGTAGGACCTAAGGGAACATTAATAAATATTTTCAGAATTTTAATAATTTTTTAAAAATCATTAGAATGATTAGAGTACTGAACATTCCAAAAATAAATAAAGAAAATAAGAAATAACCAGAGTATACTAACAAATTTATCTAAACTAGTGTTCTTCTATTCATATAATTACCAGGCTGTTGATCAGGTAACTGTCTCAGCCTTAGAAAATCTTGGTTTTAGTAAAGATTTGTCACAATTTCTCAAAATATTTATGCATAAGATTTTAGAAATATTGACATATATAATTTTTTAATTTAAAAGTAGCTAATAATTATTTATAGCAGCATTGACTGTATAATGGGGAAAATACTAGAATATGAAATACAGTAAGAGGTCACAGCATATGTACCAGAAGTATATATGCAAGGAAATAAATATGAGCCAGGAAATGGGTAAATTATTGACAATCCATTCCTATAAATGTGTTGCATCCACATCCTTACTGCCAGTTTATAACTTCATGACCTGCAAGGCTTTTGGAGGTTCAGGGGTTCTACATCTGGCATAAACATGCTATGATCCAATTTCTTGGTTCCACTTACAGAAATTCTGTTTTCATAGATCTGATTAGAGGGACAGAACCCCTTGATCTGAACAGTTTGGGAGGTGATTTTGATATGCAGTTATGTTTGAGAACTAGTAAAATAGTGTATTTGCATTTTCAGAGAAGTAAAATGAGTTGTCAATGGTTAAAATATAAATATAAACTAACCTGGGACTCAAACTGTCTTTTGTTTGCTGTCCAAGAAATTCTAGCAAATTATAAACTTGTTACTGATCCTCTGTTACTAGATAAAAAACATATGGATAGTCAAATTTTATCAGGTCTGATTTAAGGGCATCTAAAAAGGTCTCCAATCTTACCATCAATGATAGGCACTTTTTAAAATATGTTTTCACCCAGAAACCTCTATAATATGAAGACTTTTGTAACATAAAGAATTCACTATTCCAAATCAAAATAAATGGGCAGTGTGTGGGACACGTATTACTAAATAAGTATTTGTTATACAGTAGCAGCTTAGTTATCAGCTGTGATGTGCTGGCAAATGTTTAACCTCTGGTTTGTCTCCTCCTACCCCAAAAACCCTCAAATGTGTATGTGTATGTGTGTCTGTGTATGCATGTGTATATACACATATAATTACATATTTGTGTTGTAAGTTTTAAAGTTAAAAAATATAACATAATTTTAAAATAATAACAAAACACACAATGCACATTGAAAATTTCATATAGCCAATTGACACGCTTTGTTGATTTTTGCTGATCTCTTACAGCCAAGGCTAATCTATGATTGTAATTGACTACTGAGTATAGCTTGAGCATAAATGTTAGGTTGCTATACTTGTTTACAAGTAACAAGAAACTAAAGCAATGAAGGCATGCCCATACTTTATTCACTTAAAAGTGACATTATTTGCTGAATTGGATAATACTTTTCAAATACTAGAAAAATATTTGCTTGGTTTTTGTGGTATTCACACTATAACAGCCACTGAGGTAAACATTTTTAAGTTTAATCTGCATTAATAACACATTGTCTATCAGTTTCTTAAGTCAAGACAAACAACAAAACAATAAATCAAGGCTTTATTTGTAGTGTTTTCTAGTTTCCATGGATTTCAAGAGACTACATGAAACAACTGAATATGGGGTTGGGAATAGATGTGCAGTAGCCATCATGATGCCATACTTCCACGCTGCAGACAGAATAAACAAAAGTATCCTCAAAAGCAAAGATAATAGTTAATATAGTAAAATATACAGGAGGACATGTGTTATCCATGTTTTTTTGGTTTTTAATATAATGCATTTAATAAGTACATGGAATTTTATTTTTAATAATAGCTTTGTTTAATAACTGGCTTTCAAAATTCCTGACAATTTAAAAATGGGGCTCTTAAGCCAGTACACCCAGCACACCACTGGTTCAGTTAATAGTTTGCCTGAAAAGATAAAGAGGAGAACACTAATATGAAAGGTGAATGCATTAGGGGAGGAAAACTTCAATTAAAAGTTGCATACTTTAAGATAGTGCAGTGGAAGTAAATTTTTTTCAAGAAAATTTCTCTTTTAGTCCTTTTCTCTTCATATTTGGTGTTAAACTGAGATTATCACCTAATTTTAGAAAATCATATTTTCTTTCTGGAAGAGTAATTTCACAGGAATTCATGGAGTCAGAAAAAAATGATTTGTAAGGAAGTCAGAGATAAACCTGACATAAATAATGCCTGGGAACAATGATAGGCTTCACAAATTGTCCTCCATCACCACAGCCCCTGAATTATTCTGTTGTTGAGATCATTTTCTGTCTTGAAAGTAATATATTTTTTGAAGTTTAATTACAGATGAACTTTACCAATGCCCACCACACCCATGCTTTTTCTTCTGGGTAAAATTTGGACAAAAGTGAGCATAGCTTATGAGATAGCTTTTACTATGAATGTTATAAAATTTCAAAATATTTTCTGTGAGTTTATAGCCTGTAAATAGAACATTAAAAAGAAGTAAATATAAAGGAAAGATATATTTTTCTAAGGTTTCCAGTCAATACCTTGTCTATGTCAGAAAATTATTTTAACCAATAATATTCATTGAGCAACTATATACATGGTTCAAGAAAATTCTCAGTGAATTTTAAATTTTAAGTTGATTAACTTCTAAATATTTAATCAAGTTTAAAGGATAAGTTCCTCAAACATAGATGAACTTTGCATGTAATAGCTGTGAAAAAGTTAATGGCACTTTTTGTTTTTGTTTTCTGCATGAGCCATCGTTATCAAAACATTAAACTCTTCTTAAATTCAACGTTTCATAAAAAAACAACCTAGGAGGTTTTCTTCAGAGGTGGCTTGAAGGTGCTGGAAAACGAACTTCAGGAAACTTTTAATCAGCTCTTGTTCTGGGACAAGTCCTTTGACTTTAATTGAGTCACTTCAGTTCTTTTTGAGCTCAGTTTCCTCACCTATAAGATAAAAACTGGGTCCTGGGAGTGTTTCAAGGGTCAAAGGAAACCACCTGTGACAATTCTAGAAAAAATATGACATTGGGTAACAGCTCTTGTCATTTCCATGGCATTGCAATATTTAGTAATATTTTCATGTTATGAGCTGAACTGTTGAGATGCTCTAATTATAGAACTATAATAAAAGTATTTATGTATTTATTCAGTAATATAATTTATAGGGAGAGGGGGCAGAGAAATTCTAGGCCGAAAAGGGCGGGTCTCTGATGAAACCCAACCCTCAAGCTGAAAAGCGTGAAACCACAGCCCAAAGTAAGAACCTATATCCCTGTTTTCCTGCTCAAATGTTGCTTTTTTTCTAAACTACCCATGACCCCGCCCCATCCCATCCTGTGCCTATGAAAACTCCAGACTCAGCCAGTAGATGGAACGGCTACATCTGAACGTTGGAGAGAAGTGGCTTGACTTCAAAGGGACATCTTGATGGCATAACTTTGGAGAGGAATCTTCTAGATATTGCCAGAATTCAGGGGAAGATTATCTACCCACCCCCATCCCCTTTTCAGCTCCCCTTCCCACTGATAGCCACCTTTGTCAGCAATAAAATCCCCTGCATTTACAATCCTTCAATTTGTTTGTGCGACCTCATTTTTCCTGGGTGCTGGACAAGAGCTTGGGAGCCACAAATGTGGATACAAAAAGCTGTCACACTCATCCTTTGCTCCTGCTGGCAAAAAGCAGCCACCTCACGTGAAAAGGCAGAGGGCCAACTGAGCTGCTAACAGTTAAGCCCTCTGCAGATGGTAGAGCTAAAAGAGCACTGTGACATTCCCTCTGGGGTTTCGGAGGTTACAGGCACCCCCACCTAGACAATGCCACGGGGCTCGCAAATTCACTTCTGTCGGCGCCCAAAAGTGCTTGCAACAGTCCCTGCACCCGCTCACCGGCATTCTCCCTCCCACGAGGGGTGGAACACAGCGGGTCTGAATGATTGGAGTTGGGTCCTGCAGGCACACTGCAGCCAGTTCCAATGCTCATGCACTCCAGTTCCCACCTTATTCGCTCGTGCACTCCCTCCCACAAGAAGTTGAAAGCAGCCTGCTAAGTAAACAAGGTAGCCCTGTTGCGAATCCCAAGGAGGGGTTAGGGACATATCCTGCTTCATAATTCACACCTGTGAAGCCCTGGCTACCCCAGAAACTAGAACACTGAAGTCACTTCCAACTTCCAGTGTCCCTCTTGACCATACTTGCCTGCTTCCACAACCGAAAACAAAGAGAAAATGGGAATTTTTGTCTATTAGTATTCTATGCATATGTGAAATGTATATGTTATATAAACAAATAAATATACGTAAAATACGTATAAGTATGCTTTCTATGTCAGCCATAATTATTAGGAGTTTGAGCTGCATGTTGTCAGAAATTCCAGTAGTTTCCAGTAGATATTCCTGAGAGATGACAGAAAAGAAGAGGACATCAAATTTCCTGCACAGAAAAGCTAATCATCCACTTAGTGAAATCAACTTATTCACAAGAAACTACTAGAAGTGTTTTAGGACAAGAAATTACCATATCTTAAATTAAATGATAGAAATTATATGATATGAATTATATGGCTTGAAATATAGGAGTGCTATGAACCTTTACAAACAGAGAAAAAGCGTTATGTGTGAGTGACTAAATGCGTATACAAAGGGAGGAAGTGCATTTCCATACTTATTAAGTATTTTAATTGTGTATAATACTGATAACAACTTAGTCGGGGGAATTTAAATGTATGTCCTTCACTCTTTTAAATTTTAGCAGTGGATTGGAGAAAAATAAATAAATAAAGCAGAATATAGACAGAAACTGATTAAGCAGAGATAGAAACTTGATATACTTAGTTTTTATACAGTGAGGCACTGTGTATCTTATGAAGGGAGATCGTCTTTGGCTGAAACTGACTGAGAAGTCCTAGCAGAAAAGTAAGGATTCATTTGAAGTTTGTGGCTGATAAATCTTTCTCTGCTGAATAGGAAAACAGAATTCTAGGAAGGAAGAACAAGGGAGTTGGAAAATTGGAAACTGAAATAAGAGTAGCCTGTCTAAATAGTAGTCATGATTAACTGAAATGACAGGTCGATTATAGATTTAAGAATTAATACTAAGTGAACAGCAGAGGAATAATGGATTTTGAAAGTTAGGATAAGGAGTTGGCACTGAATTCTCATGGGCAATGGGAGACGAAGGGAAATAGTAATTTCTCACAGAGAGATTCAGAGTTAACAATAGTATAGAGTCAATGTTTCTTTCTGAATGTCCAAGCGTGCCAGTGATTCCTCTAAACTAACTTAGATATCCCATGCATTGGGCAGTTCTCTTCATCTATTCTTCTCCAGCAGTACCTGGCTGGCTAAAACCTTTACTATGGTACCATCATATAATACTTGCCCAGTCTGAGAACTAAAGTGATGCCAGTGAGGCATTCACCTCAAGAGCAAAACTTAAGGGACAGGAAAAAACTCAGTAAACAATATGAATATTTTAATGTAATATTTCTAAAAATAAAAATCAAGACAAAATTCCAAATGAGCAAAATATCAAAAAAATTATATATAGTATTAGTATTCACCGTGTGCATGTCCTGTCTCATTTGATCCTAACAATCGCCATGTGAAGACCACAAGACAATCACTGTTCCTCTCATTTAATTACCAAGGACAATGAAACTCAGAGAAGTTCATTCACCTGCTTGAAATGGGGAACCAGAACGCAAACCTAGATGTTCCTATTCAAAAGTAGTATATTTTCTGCTCCAGGAGACTAGCAGGTCCTTTTATGGATGTTCTCTGAATAGATTCAGGGAAGAGGCAATTCGGAAAGCTCAGAACATTCATAGTTCTCACTGATTTAAATCTAGGAGGTTTGCTGTGTAGGATGCTGATTCTGTGATATATTTTTCTCTCAGTATTTCTGTGAAGATTTCAGTGGAATAAAGGAAAAAAATTTGAGAAGAGATAAATAGGATCATCCTGAAAGAAAAAAATATATAGAAATTTTTACTTGAAAACAGACTGAGAATAGACCGCAGAGTTTAGGTAGAAGAGAGTAAATTGCATGCTAATCGCATGCAAATAATGCATGGACCTACTGTTTCATATACCTGCGTATGACCCTCAGGGATAAAAACCAGCTAAATCCACTGCATCTCAGCATAGTCTCTGTATTGAATTTACTAGTAAAACTAACTCAGATGAATTTTTATTTGTTATTTAGCCAATGAGAATGTTTTCAAGGTCACTAATTAGCAGTTTTAATCTCTTTAAACCCCATCTTATTTGGATTCATGGGTCTGATCTATATCTTGTGCTCCCATCTGCATTTACTTTGATTTGCCACTTGGACATTCATACTGACCCCATCTGCACAATGGTGTCTGCCAGCCCAGAAGCTGGTCAGTTGCATTAGGGGTCTGGATGCTGGGCCTGGAGATGGCAATGGGGACAGTAGGCAGCAGTGACAGTTATCAGAGGCCAAGACCCAAAGCCAAAGCAGATATTCAGTTGATTGGGCCTAGGAGTTGGGACTAAAGCGCAAGGTGCACGGCAGGTGGACTGATGAGATTGCAGAGCAGCAGCAGTTTGGAGTTGGCAAGGTTTTGCTCACAGTTTGAGTGCAGCAGCCTTATTAGCAGGGTTGAAGCAGTGGTTTCATCCACTGAAGTTTCCTGACAAAAACACTGTCCCACTTTCAAAACTCAAATAAAATCTCAACAGGAAGGAAACCCTCCTGCGTGTGGAAAGGTATTGCTCTTTGACCAAGCACTTTGCTTCTGGTGGGAGAGAGAAGGGAAGAGAGGGTATCTACCTGCCCACCAGGTTAGCAATAAACCTCTGTTTATCTCAGTTATCCAACCCATAAAATGGAAATAGTAACTGCCTTATCTATAGCACAGATACATTATGAAAATTATGTGAAATAATGTGCATAACAGAGCTTTAAAAAGAACAAAGCCTCATATTTTAGATGTTGTCTTTTACAAAAAATTAGCATTGGTTTTGAATATACCAACATGTATCCTTTTGATTTCTTCTGAGAAGGAATTTAGAATCATCTGAGCTATTGTTAATCTTGCATTATTTCTTATTTGTCCCCAAATTCCAGCTAAGGTGAACTTTGTATATTACCTAATCATAATCTTTTGGATATTTTCCTGTTTCCATGCTGAAACTCATACTATTATTTTCTACCTGGAAAATGTTTGCTTTCTATTTGTCTAAGTCACAACTTTATCCTTTCTTCAAATCCCACCTTAACTATCATTTTCCCCATGAAAAGTTTCTGTCTCCTTCTTACTACTTTAAACTTCTAATATAATCTTTTGAGTTTTACTATGCTACAACTTGCCTTATCCTTACAACAAAGTCATTTGTGTCCCTGAATTATTCCTTCTCACAGATTTCAATCTTCTCTTGAGCAAGAAGAACTATAAGGCCTAGAGAAGGGCTCCACCCATATAATTCTTCAGCAGATATTTGTCAATAAGAACCAGACTCACTCTGGAATCTTCCTCTACAAATTTCCTTTGGTAAAGTATATTTGAACAAATTGGAATGTCTTCACTGTTCTGAAATGGGAGGACTGAAATACAGCAGGAATTTCATTTTTTGCTTTTTTTTTTTTTTGTAAGTGAAGATGCATGTATTAGAGGAGTATTTCTTAAACAGCAATCTTAATAACTCTTTCTCCCACCATTGGAAACCTGGCAGAAAGTGTCTGGCAGAAGGCTTCCTATGTAACCTTAGGACTCATAGTGAAGCAAGCAGCCTATAAGATACAAAACGAATTTCTCTGACTCACCTGGAAGAGAAATTATTCAAATCTTAATACACAATAAATCACAGTAATATATGTAGTATTCCCTAGCATATTTCTGTACCCAACAGGTGTTCAGTATATGCTAAACTAAAGACAAAATAAGCAAGAATAGCAAACATGTTTTGCAGACACCAGAGTGCTAAATAGAGCAACCAGGATGATTATTGATGAAAAACTACCTCAAATGGTCATTCCTCCCTGAATCAGATGCAGGACACAACCTCTGTGCACCCAGGGAGTTTGTGAGATGAGTACGTATGTGCAGAAGGTCATCATGCCTCTCATTGACAAGTTGGCCAAATCAAAGTGGATCATGTCAGCCTGGTTTGGTTTGCCCAAGGGGAAAGCATGCTGTCAGAATCCTTTACCATCTCAAGTCCAGTGAGAAGTTAGGAGAATGCAGTTGCAACATTAATTCCATTTTTCTTAGGTCAGTGGTTTGATGTGACTTGTCTTCAGACCTTGGGCAAAATGATCAATGCATATTTCAGACTGAAAGACCACGAGCTAGCTAACTCATCTGTTACAATGTATTCTTAATGAGACACTAGGAAACCTGGTTTCTGATGTTGTGTAGCGTTTTCAATGTATGAGCCCAAACCACTTACGCAACCTTTAAGACTAGGATGACAATTTACCCTTCACTGCCTGTCAGTTCCTGTGAATACCTGTTGTATCTACCTAATTATTAGTAGTATCCGTTTTCATTTCCAAGAGTATATATGTTTGGACAATAAATTATATGGTCATTCTACTTATCAGTAGAGGATGGGGCAGATGACCTTTAAGATATTTTTCTGTTTTGTATTTCTGGAATTTTAACTAATTGAAAAACACATATAAAATGGAATCTAGCTAAATATATATACATATATGTGTGTGTGTATATATATATAATTGTATAATTATATATAACATGTATATAATTTGAGTGTCATATTGTACCTATGTTTTTATATTCTATACACAACAAATTCACATTACCAAAAATATCTTTGCAGAGTTAGACTCAAGCCATAGAGCTTATTGATATCCTCAATCCTCTACCAGGGCTCTTTGATAGGGAGATGAGAATAGACAGAGCAACTTCACAGACTGATGTAAAACCTTTTCTTATTTATTTTTATTTTTATCTGTTCTCATCTTTGCTAGTCTATAAAGGAAGGGAGCGCTTTACCTTCTGAAAGTCTTGTCTTTGGGAGTTTACTGGGCTTCAGTCTTCTTGATGGAATGTTTCTCCACACACAAAAATACAAAATTTATAACAGCAAGAAATGTAAATTTAGTTTGTGGGTAAGAGTGAGAACATTAAAATAAGAAGGGCTGCCATGGATAGAGGCAGGTTGACAAATGCTTCTGAATGAAAGAGAGATAAATGTGAAAATATGAGAAAAATGAGGAAGTGCATTCAGACTTGCTAGGTCATATCCTTGGCTGTGAATATTTGTCAGATATTGTGACAGCTGTGCCTCATAGTATGACTTTTGGAAATAGGCTATTGTATTTGTTTTAAGAGGAATTCACATGCTTAGTCAATATCCTGGAGCCAGAAATATCAAGGAACATTTAAGACAAAATGAGAAAAATCTCAGGAAATGACAAGGCCAAGGTTTGAGTACAAAGTTTCCCCCAAAACACGCATAAACTTTGGACACGCATATGAATGGGTAAAGGGTGACAGTTTTAAGTAAGTTGAGAAGAAAAGTAATAGCAAAGACAATGATGTGTGGTGTCTTTAAAATTGCTTTGACTTTAGCCTGTGTCTTTGTCTCTTAGATTGCTCTGTTTAATGATGTTAAATAATCTCAAGTACACTTTGAAGTTGGGTAACCCACAAAGCTCTTCAGAGTAGCTTTGAAGTTAGATTCTGTAAAGCCTCAAATGAAGTATAATTTAGGAATCCTGGATGTGGTATACATCTTCAGTCACTGATTTGAAAGTAGGCAGACGGAGACTGCATCTGAAAAGCATTTAGTCCCATTATGGGCTTTTATGTCCCTTTATGGGAAGTTGAAAAGTTTGCCTGCTGAGATAATCCTATCTGATATGCCAAATCAATATTTTTTTACATTTTCTTTACTATTGAAATTTTAGCTATTATTAATATACTGAAAATTTTTGTTAATATTATTTCAAATGTTTGAGAGTTATTAACGTCAATTACATCATACCTTCATTTTGGCCAGAATGAAACAAAACTTGGAAGTAGAAAAATAAATGAAGAAGTGATAAACAAAACGTTGAGGGTTTAAATCAATGTGACTATATCTTCAAGATTTCAAGTTCCTAAAAGAAGGAATTAGGTAATTTGTATTTATCATTGTTTTGTGCCCAGCAAAGCACCGTATAAACTTTAAATCTTCCTATAGGCTTTCCAATTGAGAAGACACAGGCAGTCATAGAAGCCATTCATCTTATGGAGGAAACTCCTGCTGGCAAAACACTTTCCTGGATACTATTTGAGAGAATCCAAAGAAATGAAAAAGAGTTCCCAGTCTTTTGTAACTCTAACTGAAGGCACTAAGCTATAGCACTAGGCATAAAAACAACATGGCACTCCCACTAAAAATAAATATATATGAAGAAACACATATAATCATTAAATATATGAAGAGATGCTCAAAGTCTTTAGTGATATTGAATTAAGTGAATAAAACCCAAAGTAAGGTTATATTTAATGCAATGTGATTGGCAAAAATTAACAAGTCTATAATACCAAATGTTGAAATACAAATAGGCTCTTTTAAACCCTGGTGTTGAGTGTAAACTGGTACAACCACTTTGGAAAGCAGTTTGATATGATCATGTAAGAGTGAATATTCATATAAACTATTATCACAATGATTTGACTCCTTGGTAAATACCTAGAAGAAAATCCTTACACATGTTCACCAAAGGTATACAACAAAATTTATAGCAACACCATTTTTAATAGCAACAATCTACGGAAGATTAAAACAACAAACAAATTCATCAAAATGAGAATAGTCATATAGTGTGTGGTATATTCACACAATAGAATAGTATGCATGTGTGAAAATAAACTCAAGTCAAATGCTACAATTTTGATGAACTTACTTAAGAATATTCAGTAAAAAAGTAATTTATTGGAACTAGAAGTTAAAACAACAGCTAATACTAAATATAACTGAGGAATGTTTAGCTTTAGCTGTTCGTGTGTGTGTGTGTGATATATATAAACACACATATATATTTATACATATGTTTATTAATTTATATTACAAATACATTTCACATATGCATAGTATACTTATAGGTATAAATTCCCAGTTCCTAGTTTCTTTGGGTTGTGGAGGCAGGCAGGTGTGGTCAAGAGGAACACTGGAAGATAGAATTTACTTTCAATGTTCTAGTTGCTGGGTTGGCCAAGGCTTCACAGGTATTCATTATATTATTGAATAAATACATAGTTATTTTTATAAATTAGTGAGGTAATCAGAGTATTTCAACAGTTCAGTTTCTTACACAGAAATATTGATAAAAATAACAATGTCATGGAAATGGAAAAAGCTGTTACACCATGTCCTATATTTTTCTTAGAATTTTCACATATGTTCTTTCCTTTGAGCTTTAAAACACTCCCACAACCCAGTGTTTATCTGATAGATAAGGAAACTGAGACTCAAAAGGACCGAAGTGATTTCGATCAAAGTCAAGGGTCTAGTCCCAGAATAAGAGCTGATTAGAAGTTTTCTAAACTTAAGTTGTCTATTTTCCAACATTCTAAGCCACATACTTTGAAAATGTCCTCTGATATATTTTTTACAAAATTTTGAAATGAGAGGGATTTAATGTTTTAATAGTAAGATGATGCTAAGTTAATGGAAATCTCTCTCCTCCCTGTATACTACCTTGGCAACTAAGAGCATAGTAAAAGGCTATATTATAATAAGATATAATATGTCTTTTCAGGCCTACACAAATGAGATTTCAGCTCTCTGAACATTGGCTAGTCATGCTATAAAGAGGCCAAAATGGGGAAGGAAATTCTTTTTAAAATATTTATTCATTCTTTGACTTATCAAGAAATAGAGAAGAATTGTCCTTCACCTTCACAAAAGAGTTTGTGCCTTTATTTGATCTAATATGAAAGAGAAGTAGAAAGGTTTTCCTGATCCCAATAGAAAATGAAATGTTTCTATATTCCCCAGTGGTGTCACTGAAGAAGTCAATACTGAAATAAGCGTAGCATAGACTTTTATTAATTATTTCAATCTTTGTGAAGTAGACATCCTTCTCCTCCCATTCTTTACAGATGTCTAGATAAAGGTGATGTCATCATCTCAAAGAAGATCAGAAACACTGGGGCAAAACTTTTGATGTCTTTCAATATTGTAAATGAGTAGAGAAACTCAAGCCTCATACTTAGAGACTCATCTTTTTCTGAATAGCCTATCTAGGAATCATTTCTCTCCATGGACTCCATTGATTAATTTAGCAAACATTAAATACCTTGCAAAGACTATCTCAATAAATACACACATGGCTAGATGCTAAATGTGGCTGTAGACATATTGAGGCAAGTAGGCCTCGATAAAAGCTGGAGTGGCCAGGGAACATTTTCAAAGAAGGAGAAACAATCCAGGAGACAGAATATCACACTGAGTCAACAGGATCTTTGTAGATTTGGGAAGCATGAGAGACAGTTTAATCAAAGGAAGACACACCATTCTTATAAATATTCCCTGGACAAAGGGTTATCGCTCAGGCCCTGAATCCTGTGAATGCACATCAGCCACAGGAGAACCATAAGATAAATGGTTTGCTTCCTTAAACGTGGCAACAATCTATTAGGGGACAGGCCTATGAGCTTAAGGGCAGAGCCTCCCTGCATTAAAAGTTAGTTTGGGTAGGATTCTATATAATTGGCTGATGTGAAGTTTGATAATAGAAACTTTCTTCCTATTATAACTCTCCTATGACCTGCCCTCATATCTTGTATTTCATGAAAATAATATCATCTTTGTGTATCTTATCGAAGCTTCAACCTCCAGGAGGCATTGTTTATGTGCACATGCCCCTGGGATAAAGGACATCCAACACCTTCAGAAGAAAGTGGTATTAAGACACGCTCAAAGAAAGGATTGTGTAGTTGGAATAAAACCAGCAAGTAAAATTATCATTTAGTGGGGTATTCCAGCCTCAGAACATTGGGATAGGGCTTGTTAAAAGAAAGTTGGAAAGCCATCACAGTCGACCATTTTCCATTTTTATTCTGCCCGAAATCTCACTGAAACATGGCTTGAAAAGAGTGAATTTGGATATAGTTCAGCAGTTCAATCTCTCCCCACCAGGGTGAGCCAGGCCATTTCCCTATTTTGGTGCTTAACCTAATTTGGAATCCTCTTTTGCAAAATGCCTTTACCACCTGCCTGAGGTGAAAGGAACAAAGCTCATGCCAACTGACAGGAATGTTTTCTGCAAGGCTGAGTTAACAGGGCAACCTTACATTATCTTTTGCTGAATAAGGAGATTTTTTTCCAAAGGTGAAGGCTGAGAACGTTCTTTTTATTATTATTATTCTTTTAAATGAAACAGGTTAAGTGGAGAGCAGTCAAAACAGTGGATTTCACACACTGAGGGTGACGGTGGTTTTCTCATGTCCTGAGGAATGAAGGGGCTCATGGGGAAGGAAAATGTGCTTCTCTATAGACCATTGCTAGAAAAGCAACATAAATCCCACTGTGGAATATTCTCTATGGAGCACCCTTGTCCTAAGCAAGAATTTTCATTTGATGGCCGTCATGTTATTATTTCCCATTATTCATTAAGAAACAAGCCCTCAAAACTTGCCTGCCCCATTGCAACAATCTTTAAACTCCCATCCCTAAAACACAACCTTCACTCTGTCACCAAGGCCACTTTCTCCCAATATCCTCTATACCATATCTTTCTGGGGCCCAGAGACTTTTAGGGCCTCCCCAGCACCATTAGAATGGTGCTTGAATTTAATTTGACATTGAAAGGTTTACATGCAGATCCTGGCTCACTTTTATAAATCAAAGCCCCCCTGTTCTATTTTTAAATGCTCTTCTATGGCAAGATCTCTGTGGCCAGTCAATTCTATGGACAGCTGCTTCTTACCCAGTTTTACTGATTTATTTTGTAGTTCTCTCAACTGGATACAACATATGTTCTTTCATAAAATCTTATCTACCCTTTATGTCTTCTTTCTCCTCCTTAAAATCTTTCTTTTTTTTTTTGAGACGGAGTCTCGCTCTGTCACCCAGGCTGGAGTGCAGTGGCGCCATCTCGGCTCACTGCAAGCTCCACCTCCCGGGTTCACGCCATTCTCCTGCCTCAGCCTCTCCGAGTAGCCGGGACTACAGGAGCCCGCCACCACGCCCGGCTAATTTTTTGTATTTTTAGTAGAGACGGGATTTCACCATGGTCTCGATCTCCTGACCTCGTGATCCGCCCGCCTCGGCCTCCCGAAGTGCTGAGATTACAAGCGTGAGCCACCGCGCCCAGCCCTTAAAATCTTTCTGATAACTTCAGTGCATACTGCATTGCCTCTCTCCACATCCTTCGCAGTATTTATGGCTAAAGAAGCCCCACACTGTCCACTGTGTCATAATACAGCTTGACATGTTGTGTGCATCAAGTATGTTCATCTCATTCATTTAATCAGCTAGAGTCAAAAAATTATTATTTTTGCAAGTTCAGTGATGGATCTTAGGCTGGTTTCTCTCTTCCCACCAAAAACCAGCACAATGATTATGTTCATGATGACATTTTAAAATAATGTTGCATTAATTTAAACCATCAAAATAATAGTAAAATGAGAGCCATCCCCATTAAATGCACTACAAATTTTGAATTGACTGCAAGAAAAAACACTTAGGGTACAGTTCTTTTTTAAAAAAATTGATGTTTTCTGCTTCAGGACAAGTCACAAAGGATGCTGTAGTAGGTTTAACAGTATTGTCCAAAATTTTATGTCTACCAGAAACTTCAGAATGTGACCTTATTTGGAAACTGGGTCTTTGCAGTTGTAACTAGTTAAGTTAGGATGAGTTCAAACTGGATTAGATTTGGCCCTAAATCCAATGGCTGATGACCTTAAACGAAGAGGACACACTGAAAGACACACAGGGAAGAACCATGTGACAATGGAGTCAGAGCTTGGAGAGCTATGGCTACAAGCCAAGGAAGCGAAAATTGCCAGGAGCCATCAGAAACCAGAAAGAGGTGAGGAAGGATGACGCCTCTCAGAGCTTTCAAAAGGAACATGGCCCTACTGAAATCTTCATTTTAGACTTCTAGCCTCTAGAACTGTGAGAGAATAAATTTCTGTAGAGTTTGTAATTATTTGTTACAGCAGCCCAAGGAAATGAATACAGATGTTGAGTGACGCATTTAGTGTTCTGAATGTAAGTAAGGCGTTTCACTCAAAATAGAAAGTTTGATACTAGCTGAAAAACAGTTCTGACCAGGGAAAATCTTTTTCTACAGATGGCCTTAAAAATAGAGTGCTTCTTTTTTTTTGTTTTTTTTCACAATGGTTTTGGTGCGATCCTCCTTGAAAGGAGGTGAATGAACCAAGTGACTTTCAAGATCTTCCTCAATCCTTTGATACTGGGATTTTACGAACTCTGCTCACTTGATAATCTAGGCCAGCTTTACTTATGCGTGTATACTTCCAGGACAGTTTTCTATCTCAAAACTTCTACTGCAGGCAAGTAAATTCCCTCATGGCCCTTACCTCTCTCTTTCTATACATGTACACTAAGGTGCAGCCATATCTGTGTTTATACTGATATATTTGTTTTTACTAATCTCCTTAGAAAGATGCCCCTACAGTATGTCTTATAGGCTGCTTTGGTTCCCTATTTTTGGTAGCCTTGTTTGCTATGGTCTTATTTTTATTTTTAGCCAATGGGATTTAAAGTGTTTTATTAAACTAGTTAGTGACATTTCTATAAACTTCTGGATTAATCATAATTGTATAAGTTGCAATAATAAATAATCCATAACTGCAGAGGCTTTAAACAAAACAATTTCCCCCTTACCTACCCAAGCTGTACATCCTGGATCAGTGAGGGGCTTTGTCCTATACCCTTCTCATTAGAGAAGGCACACTAATTGAGTTCTGGCATCTGGGATAGCTTAGAATCTGGAAGGGAACGTGGGAATGGGGCACTGGTCCATAAAGTCTTCTACTTCCACATGACGGATATTATTTACTATCACATTTCACTGGCCAGAGCAATAATATATCCCTGCCTAACTTCTAAAGAGCAAAGAAGTGCAATCCTACCATGTCTTTAGAAGGAAGAGTATGAATATTGGTTATTAGTATAAATAATGACCAGCATTCCAGGCTACAAATCAGAGTATTTGTTACTTTACTTCATACACACCTTAATGGGTTCTCAGTGACTGAGTCCTCCTAGTCTTAAAGGAATTTATATTCTAGATGAGAAAATAATTCTCCTTGGGGGAGAAACCACAGATATGGAGTCGGCCCTCTAAACACAGAATTTGAGTCGACCCTCTAAAGCAAAAGCAGTAATCTAAAGTCTTGGCCGGGTGCAGTGGCTCACGCCTGTAATCCCAGAACTTTGGGAGGCCAAGGTGGGCGGATCACCTGAGGTAAGGAGTTCGAGACCAGCCTGACCAACGTGGTGAAAGCCCGTCTCTAATAAAAAATACAAAAATTAGCCATACATGGTGGTGTGCACCTGTAATCCCAGCTACTCAGGAGGTTGAGGCAGGAGAATCATTTGAACTTGGGAGCCGGGGGTTGTAGTGAGCCAAGATCATGCCACTGCACTTCAGCGTGGGCAACAGAGTGAGACTCTATCTCAAAACAAAAACAAAAACAAAAACACAACAACAACAACAACAAAAAGCATCAAAGCAAGAGGGCATATTTTTTTAAAGTTTTTTTTTTAAAAAACATAAACTAGACCAAAAGAAATCTCTCCAGAACTACTGCAAATCCATAGATCAATTTCTCGAGTGTTGGTTATTCTCTGTTGGCCCTCCCACACACTGCACACTTCTCTATACTTGTCTGTCCTGCCCTGTGTTCCTACAGCAAGCCCTTTCTTCCACATTTCCAGTTGCCAGTGGGCTCTACTGGGACTATCGCCTCCCTGAAATCCTTTGGCCCTGAGGATAGTAGAGGCTTCTCACTGTTGCTAGCATCTGAACGCCTCACTCTTTTTTCCCCCTAAACCTATCCACACCTCTATAAAAATGTCTTCATTAGTTTCATCTGAACCTTGGGTGAATTCTGTTTTCTTTTGAGACTCCGACTGATAACACCCTACTTAATCCCAAGAATTGATGAAATGGTATGTTTTCCATAGGTGAAATGTAGGAGAAACAACAGATTCCTGTTGCATTTATGTATCACGACTCATGTAAACCTTTGCCTGAGGTGAGTTTGCAGGTCGATCACATTTGTATCATCTGTTATTATGATGTTCTCCTTATTTCAATTTAATGAAAAGGCCTGTCTTTCACCCTTTAACATAGCACACAAACTCATGATTTAAAATAATAATAAAATATCAAAAGCTCATACTTTCCTCAACACAATCCTGAAGTTTCTCCTGAGAGGCATAAAAGCTGTTTTTCTGGCGATAAAAACCCACCAAAAAGTTTATAAAGAAAACAAACTCCCCTCGGGCAGTAATCAGTGGTCAGACAGTATCTGACAAGCACAGCAGAATTTTAGCTATTGCTCTAGGGCTGTTCTTAGTTCTGGTCAATTCCTTTGCTAACTGGGATATGAAAGGAACCCAAGTGAAAATAGCCCAGAGGGGGGAAAAATAAGAAAGATAATGTAAAACAAACTCATTATATCTGGAATATTAAGATTTTTTTCTTAGAAGATTTTCTCCTTTATGCCTTAGAGCACTTGAAAGTTCTGAAGATCCATTTTATGTAAAGTCAAAAAAATATTTTACATAACACTTATTTTAAGTTTAAAGGCTTGCTACAATGAAACTGGTACTATAGCGAACTTAAAGCAGCAAAATAAACTGAAGAGGCCTCATAAAAATATATAGGCAGTAGTCAACTGATGCAAGGAAGTAAGCTTCATGGCATGAGATCTCGGATTTGCGTTAGGACCTAAATTTCCCCTGCCTCATTCTGGAGTAGTGTTTCCTCCTAGAGTTTTTTTTTTTCTCAACAAGGAATAGCAGTCCTATTTCCTGACTAATTAGAATGGTTTATAATTAGGTTTTCGCCTGTAGGAAGGGATTAATCACTGTAAGAGGTGTGGGAAATTCAGCAGCTTCTGTTAGCAAGAGTATTCATGCCAATTTTGTATTTATTTATTTACTTACTTCTATTTTGAGTTTCATTTAATGGGAAGTTTTATTTTCTACAGATTTAATTTTGATGTCAGGGTTAAAGTTTCAAACTCACTCTCCTTTGTTCGCACAAATTTTAAAGTAAATGTTCAAACTCACTGTCTTTCGTACACTAACCTCCAGGTTTAAAGTACTCATTGCATGTGTCAAGATTAAGAATCTCCCGATTTTCACATCTTCAAAGACATGTAATTTGGCTACATCTGGTATTCCCCACCACCACCAATCAGTTTTACAAATGCACTGGGCTCCAGATACTCAGCTAGATGCTGTGTCACCTGAAAATACAAGGACAAAGTCTTTATAGGAGTTTAGAAGATAGCTGAAAACTATACCTTGTCAATAACAATACCAGCTAAAAATGGACATCAGGGTCATTGTGCCAGGAATGCAGGATTAGATGTCATATGAGCTCTCTATATAGTAAAAAATATATTTTTAGAAACAATTGTTCCAATTACGTCCCTGCCACCAATGAAAGCTGATTTGGAGAAGTCTTTTTCCTGGTTAATATAATAAGTAACATTATCTCTGTGGTTTCCTCCTGGTTTAAAAACTTGTGTTATTATTTTATACAGATTTTTTTTATACCAGATATCTTGGGCATGGGGAAGGCTGTATAATCTTACCTGGTAACATGACCACACTCTTAATAAAGATGTGAAAGGTGAGAATGATTTTAGTATAAAAAACCCACTCTAAATAGAGTCACTACTCCTCTCCCACATTATAGAGTTGATAAAGTACCTGAAAATACTCTTTTTGTACAAGAACAGTTTCTCATTTTTATTTGGAAGATATGCAATTAAAAGTTTTATTAAATAAGTCATACATTATTGAAGTTGTGTGGGGTAGAAGTACAAGTTGTAGTGTCTCCAGTTTTTCATATTCCAATTCCTCTGGAATCAGTCTCTTCACCCAGGATGAGAGATAGGGCACACACTCTCTTACCCACCTCACATTCTTAGCATATAGCAATATAGATCATTCTCATGAGTTAGACTTTCATCCTGCTACTGTGACTAGACTTAAGAGTCAGAATCAAAGTGAGATGGAGATATGAAATGGAGATAATGGGGTGGATGGTCAGATTTCAAAACAATGAACCCAGATATTCTTTTCATTTTATCCCTCAAATTGATTGGTGGTCTTGTCTCCCTCCTACTGTGCCAGTTCAAGTCTCAACATAGCTTATTCATCCTTAAAAGTCCAGTATAAATTTTTCTTTCTCAAAGCCATTTGTGGAGGACCCAATTCACAGGGGCCTAATACTCTGGGTTCCTAAAACAGGCGTTGTCTCTTCCTGGTGTAAAGTGGTTACAGCATATGCTCTTCAACCAAATCTCTTGCCCTTACACCCTAGAAAGCCCATTCACTACTTATGTGACCTACGACATTTTTCAGTAACTGCTTGTTTCTCAGATTCTCCGTCTGTAAAATGAGGATGATAATACGACCTACCAAAGAGTTGTGGTGAGAATCTCCCATAAAGTAGAACTTGGCACAGAGTAAACATTAAATATCCAATGATGTTAGCTAACCTTATTTTATACCTCATAATATTCCAAGGTGTATGTCCTTTTACATAACTTGGCTATAAACCCCTTGAAATCAGTTTAAATATTCATACTTCTGGGTCTCACTCTCAGTGCCCCAGCAGAGTACAGTGAACAGATCAGACACTAAGTCAGCATTAGTTAACTGATACTTAGCAGTGGTTTCTGGTTTCTTTAAGACAGGGAATAAACTACAGGTGATTACATAGTGGAATAGGTTTTTGAAATGTAGCTCAGGGACAGGCTAACTGCCAGATATGCAGACTACATTAGACCAGAACTGAGTACACCTACATCGGAGTTTCTCCCTTGAAAGTTATATTCTCTGCATTTGTGACAACTGTCTTCCCCAACTCATTCTAGTTGTGCCCCATTTGGGAGAGAAGACAAAAATAACTCAAATTTAACTCTTGTCACAAATGTATATGTTAAAACAAGTACTTCTTGGTTTCTACATATTCTCTTCCTAATAAATATACCAGCATGAGCATAATCTCTTTTACTCACATTTTTGCCAGTGAACCCACAGAAACACTACAATATGTCAGCATTTCTTATGCTCCTAAAACATTTGTTTTTTTCTGAGAAGAACAGAAAACATGACAGCAACTTTTTTGAAAGTCCACAGTCCAAATGAAAGTTCATGAAGTTCCTCTGATGGCCCCAAAATTTAGAAGTGGCTTCTGTTAATGTGGCCAGAGAGGCCCAATGATGGTCAAAAGCTGAAAAGCATAGATAAGAGGAATGAAGCAATAGAAATGAGGATAACATAAACTTCACTATACAAGATAGTAAGAATAAAATGCTCTATTTTGTAGAAAAGGACTCCTTCTAGACACACACAGATACAGACATAAGCATACACCTTCAAAAATAACTAAAGCATAGAGAGAGTTGCTTCCAACAATAATAATTGCAACTACTTTATAAGTTCTAATTAGGTATGAGCTACTTACATGAATAATCTGCAATTCTTAAAGCAATCTGCTAGGAAGCTGCTGTTATCTTATCATACAAAGTTGACAATAAAGCTCAGAGAGCCTGCTCAGGCCGTGATTCTGGCACATGACTGAGCTTGGTGCAGCTTAGGCAGCTCCTGCTCCATGCAGCACATAGATCTGCATCCCACTTGGCACCTTCACACTGAATCATCCTTTTACTTCCATTGTATGTGATTTACAGATCCACCCATATGATAGTTTAAAAAATAAATGGCTAAATTTAGTCAATGTTTTGATTATTCTAACTAAAACCTATTCAAATACCCCAGGGACCATCAAACTATCCTAGACTACCTCACCAAAGCCCTATACTATATATATGCACACACACACATACATATATATTTACATCGATATCTGTATCTCTATATCTATCTATATCATCTGTATTAGTCAATTTTCACACTGTTGATTGATAAAGACATACCCGAGACTGGGAAGAAAAAAAAAAGGTTTAATTGGACTTACAGTTCCACATGGCTGTGGAGGCCTCAGAATCATGGAAGGAGGCAAAAGGCACTTCTTACATGGTGGCAGCAAGAACAAAATGAGAAGGATGCAAAAGCAGAAATCCCTGATAAAACCATCAGATCTCATGAGACTTATTTACTACCAGGAGAACAGTGTGGGGGAAACCGCCCCCACATCTCAACTTATCTCCCAGCAGGTCCCTCCCACAACACATGGGAATTATGGGAGTACAAGTCAAGATGAGATTTGGGTGGGGACACAGAGCCAAACCATATCATTCCACCCCTGGCTTCTCCAAATCTCATGTCCTTACATTTCAAAACCAATCATGCCTTCCCAATAGTTCCCCAAAGTCTTATCTCATTTCAGCATTAACCCAAAAGTCCACATTCTAAAGTCTCATCTGAGACAAGGCAAGCCCTTTCTGCCTATGAGCCGGAAAAATCAAAAGCAAGCTAGTTACTTCCTAGATACAATAGGGGTACAGGTATTGGATAAATACAGCCATTTAGAAGGGGAGAAATTGGACAAAACAAAGGGGCTACAGGGCCCATGCAAGTCTGAAATCCACCAGAGCAGTCAAATTTTAAAGCTCCAAAATGTTCTCCTTTGACTTTAGGTCTCACATCCAGGTCACGCTGATGCAAGCAGTGGGTTCCCATGGTCTTGTGCAGCCCCCCACCCCCACCCCCCCGAGGCTTTGCAGGGTATGGCCCCACTCCTGGCTGTTTTCAATGGCTGGCATTGAGTGTCTGTGGCTTTTCCAGGCACATGGTGAAGCTGTCAGTGGATCCACCATTCTGGAGTCTGGAGGACAGTGGCCCTCTTCTCACAGCTCCACTAGACAGCGCCCCAGTAGGGACTCTGTGTGGGGGCTCTGACCCCACATTTCCCTTCTGCACTGCACTAGCAGAGGTTCTCCATGAGGGCATCGCCCCTGAAGCAAACTTTTGCCTGGGTATCCAGGCATTTCCATACATCTTCTGAAATCTAGGCGGAGGTTCCCAAACCTCAATTCTTGACTTCTGTGCAAGCACAGGCTCAACAATATAGAGAAGCTGCCAAGGCTTGGGGCTTCCACCCTCTGAAGCAACAGTCCACGCTGTATTTTGGCCTCTTTTAGTCATGGCTGGAGTGGCTGGGATGCAGGGCACCAAGTCCCTAGACTTCACACAGCACGGGGACCCTGGGTCGGCTGGTGAAACCATTTTTTCTTAGGCCTCCAGGCCTGTGGTGCGAGAGGCTGCTGTGAAGACCTCTGACATGCCCTGGAGACATTTTCCCCATTGTCTTGGAGATTAACGTTTGGCTCTTCGTCACTTATGCAAATTTCTACAGCAGGCTTGAATTTCTCTCAGAAAATAGATTTTTCTTTTCTGTAACATTGTCAGGTTTCAAAATTTTCAAATTTTTATGCTCTGCTTCCTTTATAAAACGGAATGCCTTTAACAACACCCAAGTCACTTCTTGAATGCTTTGCTGTTTAGAAATTTCTTCTGCCAGATACCCTAAATCCTTTTTCTCAAGTTCAACTTTCCACAAATCTCTAGGTGGGGGAAAAATGCAGTCTGTTTCTTTGCCAAAACATAACAAAAATCATCTTTGCTTCAGTTCTCAACAAATTCCTCATCTCTGAGACCATCTCAGCCTGGACCTTATTGTTTATATTGCTATGAGCATTTTGGCCAAAGCCATTCGACAAGTCTCTAGGAGTTTCCAAACTTTCCCACATTTTCTCGTCTTCCACTGAGCCCTCCAAACTATTCCAACCTCTGCCTGTTACCCAGTTCCAAAGTCGCTTCCACATTTTGGGTATCTTTTCAGCAATGCTCCACTCTACTACTACCAATTACTCTATTAGTCCTTTTTCATGCTGCTGATAAAGACATTCCCAAGACTGGGAGGAAAAAGAGGCTTGATTGGGCTTACAGTTCCACATGGCTGGGGAGGCCTCAGAATCAAGGCAGGAGGTAAAAGGCACTTCTTACATGGTGGAGACAAGAGAAAAATAAGAAAGATGCAAAAGTGGAAATCCCTGATAAAACCATCAGATCTCATGAGACTTATTCACTACCATGAGAAGTGTATGGGGGAACCACCCCCACGATTCAAATTATCTCCCACCAGTTCCCTCCCACAACACGTGGGAGTTATGGGAGTACAATTCAAGATGAGATTTGGGTGGGTACACAGAGCCAAACCATATCATCATCTATATCTACTTAACTCTCTGAGGTTGTTTATTCCTTGCTTTGACTATTATAATCTATCTCCACCAGAACTATAAACTGTTTGCATCCATCTTTCACATGGTATTTGACAATAACTGACAGATGAGCTATCTATCTATCTATAGATAGATAGATAGATATTTAATCTTGTTTCCAAAACCTAACGTGTATTAAAGAGTAACACTATAAACACGCACATACACATATACATATATACACATATGTGTGTGTATGTGTGTATATATATATTTTATATATATATATTATATATATATATTTTATATATATATATTTTATATATATATATATATATAGAGAGAGAGAGAGAGAGAGAGAGAATTGAAATAATGACAGTATCCCCCTCTGTATTTTAGGGATGCTTACTTTTCCATGAGCAATCTTGAAGTGTTTGTATAGTACTGTTAAACATAATATTCAGAAGAAGATAAAGTCAGAACCATCATACAAATGTAAAATCTAAATACATTGAACTTTATGGCTTTTCTTATATGAGGGAACAAGGAAGATGTTATCACCAGTTCAGAGAAAGTAATTGTATATACATACATACACACACACACACACATACATACATACATATAAAGGAAAAGAATTACAAATGCGTACAAAACTTTTTTTTTTTAAATATAGAAGCAGAGAAAATCAATGGACACTCTTTGAAAAAGATAGAGTTTGCCTATCTATGTGTCCCTTACAATTAATAAATAGGTGTGAAATGCAGGCATACCTCATTTTATTGTGCTTTACTTTATTGCACTTCACAGATATTGTGTTTTTTACAAATTGAAGGTTTTTGGCACCCCTGCATCCAACAAGTCTACCAGCAGAATTTTTCCAACACCACATGCTTACTGCCTACTTTGTGTCTGTGTCAGCACTTTTTAACAATAAATTAATTTTAATTAAGCTATATACATTATTGTTTTAGACATAATGCACACTTAATAGACCACAGTATAGTGTAAATACAATGTTTATAGGCACTGGGAAACAAAAAAAATTATGTGACTCATTTTTTGGCGTATTGATTTTATTGCAATGGTCTAGAAACAAACCCACAATATCTTCGAGGAATGATATAATTGAATATAATGAATAGCATTCAAATCAGACAGTTCATAAGGTTGTTCTATAGACAATGCATAGTTTTCCATTGAAGTGCTTTTTCTTCCACAGTCTCTTCTCTTTTGATCAAAAATAATCTCAAATATTTTTCTTAATCACAACATAAGTCTGACCTCATTAGTCTTAGCCCTATCATTGACATAGAAACAGCAACAGTGTTAATTTACTGCATAGGTCTTTTCATGTTTACTTTGCTGAAAATTTTCATTAGGAATCAGATTGGATTTTTCATAGCCTCTTTACACGAGGAAGCCAAGCCAAGAAACTCTCTCTACCAGATTTCACCTATAATACCTGTAAGTTGAGTGAATTCCTTTCTTTTTAAGGTCTCTGAAACATTCTGAGGTTCTTGGGCCTGTCTGAAAATGATTTCTCCTACCCACTTTTAAGGCTAAGAATCCTAAAAGCCAGTTATACAGCCAGTTTTACCAAGAGTGCTTCCTAAGCATTGATTACATAAAGTCAAATGTGGTTACTCAACAGTGGCTGGTAATACGTGATTAAATAATCATCATTCTCAAACATGACATTCCAGATAAACTTGGCTATCAGCCAATGTTTTCAATTATATCTTGGAAAAAGATGGCAAATTCTTAATGAACCTAGGCAAATAACTAAACTGCCATGAAAACAAGAATACTCAATAATAGAGTTTGAAGTCTATAAGAATCAGGCATGGAAACAAAGAATAAGACGCCATTGTTGCCTAATATTAAAAGGCAAAGCAACACCGGAACTCCGATAAATAGAAACATATTTGGGAGAACTCAGGCATTGACCCATCTCCAGAAACAGTCTATGGAGCATAGAATTTTTCTTATTTAAATAACGGTATGTCTCTCAAAATTTAATGTAGGGAAACAGCATCTCTTCAGATTTGAAAAACTCTTTCTATAAAATTCATCAATATTAACTTGTCAAATAAACTTACTTATTTCTGGTCCCTGTTTTTTATAAGGTAGAACAAATCTTTGTGATTTTTAAAGGAGACTTTGAAAAAAATCTCCAAGATACGTTAGGTGCAAAAAATGTCATGTGACTTTATCTTAATTTTATTTTATTTTAAATTCAAAATTCATTTCTAAGAAGTAGGAAAAAAAGCAGTTGTCAGGAGATTTGACCTCTCAAGGTAGAAATAATACTGGTCTACCTATTTAAAAGTGACAATAAAATATTTAAAAATAAACATAGAAAGTAACACGATTTTAAAGAACCTTGGTTCTTTCATAAGTGAAGAGTTTTTGTTTTCTTAAATAATCAAGGACATAATAAAATAAGCATAAAGCCCAGAAAATTATCTTGCTAAAACACAAAATCTGTGCAGATTACACAGAATTACATATCATGGCTTAAGGCAATAAACAAAGAAAAAAAAGCAAGCCCATTAAAACTGAACAGACTTTGTTAAGATTTTAACATATTTCATAGTTTTTTTCACTAAACATTTGCACACAATCTATAGGCATATCTCACTTTACTGTGTTTTTCTTTATTATGCTTCACAGAAAATAGTTTTTTCCAAAATTGAAGGTTGTGGCAACCGTGTGTCAAGCAAGTCTACTGGCACCGTTTTTCCAATAGCATGGGCTCACTTTGTGTCTCTGTGTCACATTGTAATTCTTGCAGTATTTCAAACATTCTCATTATAATTATATCTGTTACGGTGATCTGTAATCAGTGATCTTTGATGTTACTATTTTAATTGTTCGGGGACATGATGAACCATACCTATATAAGACAGCTAACTTAATCGACTGGACAAATGCTGTGTGTGCTCTGACTACTTCGCCGACCTGTTGTTTCCTTGCCTCTCTCCCTCTCTTCAGAACTCCCTATTTTCTGAGACACAACAGAATTGAAATTAGAGCAATTAATAACCCTACAATTGCCTCTAGGTGTTCAAGTGAAAAAGTCATGCATGTTTCATTTTAAATCAAAAGCTACACCTTGGGAGGCCAAGGTGAGAAGATTGCTTGAGGCCAGGCATTCAAGTCCAGCCTGGGCAATGGGGGAGGCCCTCATCTTTACACAACTAAAAACAAAATAAAATAAAAAAATCAGCTGAGCGTAGTTGGACCCACCTGTATTCCCAGCTACTTACAAGGCTGAGATGAGTGTATAGCCTGAGCACAAGAGTTCAAGGCTACAGTGAGCAATAGTTGCACCACTGCACTCCAGACTGGGTAACAGAGTGAGATTTTGTCTCTCAAAAAATTAAATATAAATAAATAAAAAGCTAAAAATGGTTAAACTTAGTGAGGGAGGAAGGTCTCCTGAAAGCTGAGACAGGCCAGAAGTTCAGATTCTTGTACCAAACAGCCAAGTTGCAAATGCAAAGGACAAGTCCTTGCAGGAAATTGAAAGTGCTACTCCAGTGAACATGCAAATGATTTGAAGGCAAAACAGTCTCATTGCTGATGTGGAGAAAGTTTTAGTGGTCTGGATAGAAGATCAAACTGGCCACGACAGCTGGTCTAATTAAGCCAAAGTCTAATTCAGAGCAAGACAGGTCCTAAGTCTATTCAGTTCTATGAAAACTGAGAGAGAAGAGGAAATTGCAGAAAAGAAAACATTCAAACCTAACAGAGATTGATTCATGAGGTTTAAAGAAAGACGCCATCTCTATAACATAGAAGTGCAAACTGAAGCAGTAGGTGCTGATTATAGAAGCTGCAGCAAATTATCTAGATCTAGCTAAGAAAATTGAAGAAGGTGGCCACACTAAACAATAGATTTTCAATGTTAACAAAACAGCCTTCTGTTGGAAGAAAATGCCATCTAGGACTCTCATAGCTTGGACGGAGAAGTCAATGACTGGTTTCAAAATGTCAAAGACAGACTGCCTCTCTTTTTAGTGACTAATGCAGCTAATGACTTTAAGTTGAAGCCAAAGTTCATTTTTTCATTCCCCAAGTCCTAGGGCCCTTAAGAATGAAGCTTAATCTACTCTGCTTGTTTTCTATAAATGGAATAACAAAGCCTGAATAACAGCACACCTGTTTAAATAATGGTTTACTAGATATTTTAAGCCCACTGTTTATGTCTAATGCTCAGAAAAAAAGGAGATTATTTTCAAAATATCGCTGCTCGTTGATTATGTACCTAGACACCTAAGAGCTCTGATGGAGATGTACGAGGAGATTAATGCTGTTTTCACACCTGCTAACACAACACCCATTCTGCCCACCATGGATCAAGAAGTCATTTCAAATTTCAAGTCTTATTATTTAAGAAATACATTTCATAATGCAATAGGTGCCGTGGCTAGTTATTCCTCTGATGGATCTGGGCAAAGTAAATTGAACACCTTCTGGAAAGGATTCACAATTCCAGATGCCGTTAACAACATTCATAAATCACGGGACGAGGTGAAAATATCAACATTAACACGGGTTTGGAAGAAGCTGATTCCAACCCTCATAGGTGACTTTGAGGAGTTCAAGATGTAAAAGGAGGACATAACTGCTGATGTGATGGAAGTAGAAAACTAGAATTAGGAGGGATGCCTAAAGATGTGACTGAATTGCTGTAATCTCATGATACAACTTGAGCCGATGAAGAGTTGCTTCTTATGGATGAGCAAAGAAAGTGGTTTCTTGAGATGGAATCTACTTCTGTGAAGATGGCTACGAACATTATTGAAAAGACAACAAAGGATTTAGAATATTACTTAAACAGAGTGGATAAAGCAGTTGGCAAGGTTTGAGAGGGATGACTTCAATTTCGAAAGAAGTGGGTAAAGTGCTATAAACAGCCTCACATGAGACAGAGAAACCTTTCGTGAGAGGAAGAGTCAATTGACGTGGAAAACTTCATTGTTATCTTATTTTGAGAAATTGCCACAGCCACCTTAACCTTCAGCAACTACCACCCCTGATTAGTCAGCAGCCACCAACATCAAATCAAGACCCTCCAGTAGCAAAATGATTATGACTCACTGAAGGCTCAGATGATTGGTAGCAATTTTTAGCAATGAAGTATTTTAATTAAGGTATGTACATTGTTTTTTAGGCCTAATGCTATTGCTCACTTAATGGACTATAGTGTAAACATAAATTTTGTATGCACTAGGAAACCAAAAAATAATTGCGTGACTTGCTTGATTGCAAAATTCACTTTATGGCAGTGGTTTTGGAACTGAACCTGCAATATCTCTGAGGTATGCTTGTAATTGAAAGCAAATACAATTTTCTTTCCATGACCTTTCTATAGCTTTTTATATCTATTCAGGTTTTTCCTTCACTACCCTCTTTCTTTTTCTAAAACAACCCGTCACTTTAGACTGAAATTATTATCTTTCTCCTTACTGAATAGAAGCAGATTACATCACTTCACCTACCAGGTGATAGTTCTCTGCCACTGTTGATCCTAGTGCATGTTCATTCACTTAAGTAACTGTAACTTTTTACTAAAGTAACTTCTATTTCACAGAGAAAAATAGGCGGTGGATAATAAATGCATGCATGTATTATATTTAACACTGATAGCTGTTTTCATTAAACCAAAAATATTAAACTGGTCTCATTTGCCAAAGACGTATCTATATTCTGTTCCCTTGATTTCTTAAAGTATTTTTAAGCTGGCTTATATAAAGATACCATTTTTTATAATACATTTAAAGTACTAAAGTTCAATTTTCTGGAAATTTTAGGAATATTCAATTGATATGTGTTTATCTGCCAACTAGAATGAGTTCCTTTAAGAGGCTTTTTAGGCTAATCTATCAATATCATTGGGAGATTGGAAAACACTACACATTCATAAGGTCTGTGGTAAAGGTGGTAAAGCCTTCTCTGAGTGATAGACACAGGATATACATACAGTTAAAAATAGAGAGCTTCAGCTGGGCACAGTGGCTCACGCCTGTAATCCCAGCACTTTGGGAGGCCGAGCAGGTGGATCATGAGGTCAAGAGATAGAGACAATCCTGGCCAACATGATGAAACCCTGTCTCTACTAAAAATACAAAAATTAGCTGGACGTGGTGGTGCATGCCTGTAGTCCCAGCTACTCGGGAGGCTGAGGCAGGAGAATTGCTTGAACCCAGGAGACGCAGGTTGCAGTGAGCCAAGATGGCACCACTGCACTCCAACCTGGGGACAGAGCAAGGCTCCATCTCAAAAAATAATAATAATAAAAATAAAAATAGAGAGCTTCACTTCTAAAGTTGAGCCAAGGATTCAAAGCAAATAAACAACCACAGAACCTTACTGGCCTGTCAAAAACCTGATCTCCTTCTCACTGGAAAAATTCTTCGTTGTCTAGAGCTAAAAATAGATAATTGAAAAAGACTAACAAACTAGACTCTCTATCATCTGTTATTTAACAGAGAGTAAAAATTACCAAGTGGTCAGACCACGAAATACAACTCTTAATCAATAAAATTAATAAACCGGAGTATCTGTTGTCTCTTATGCAACAGGGAATAGATCTCTGTAAACAATTAATCCTCATACAGATATTATCAAATAATCAGTGAATAAAACCAAATATCCAAACATTGCTGCTAGAAATTGGGAATAATTTATTGGCTGAAAATAAATCAAAACCAAAGACAAAACACAAAATTAGTAGAAAGTAAAATTAAAATTGAATAAACTGAGAGTCGTTAAAGCTCTTTCGCCTCTTTGAAGTCACCTCTGAGAGCAAAGAAAGGATGTACTTTTTCCCAAGATGCTCACCTCTGGTGAGGAAGGTTACCTGGCCCTGGTAGGAGAATCCACTGGGCATGTTGGTGGAAGATCTCCAAAACTGTTAAAAGATAAATTTCAAAAAGATGAGATCATGTCTCTCTTATAGACAGAAAAATGAACATGTGTCAAATATTTGATGTTTCTCATATGAGAGAATCAGGCAGATGCTATAATTGTTCAAAGAAAAAGTCAAAGAAAGCATAGATTTATACTAAATTACACGTGGATGCAAAACTGTTTTTTCTAGGGTAGGAAAGAAGTCAATGAAAACTCTGTTGGAAAAGATAGTTTGCCAATTTATCAGTTACCTACAATTTACAAGAGATACAAAATAGCCCAAAGATAATTAGCAGGGCTACAACTAGAGAGTTTATGAATGTATGCTATGGGCGCTGAAGCACAGCTCATATGTATCATTGTATAAAACTCACTTAGCTACTCAGTGTGGTATAAGACTGTCACTGTTATCCCCATTTTATAGATAACAGAGTAAATAAGGTAAGAGCTCAGGGTAACAATTTACATTCAGGTGTTCAACCACAATGATTGAGGCTCTTTGTCCATCTTTACTAGGCATAAACCTGTACTAGATGCTGTGGAGGATATAAAATAGGTAAAACTCTGGACTGATGAACTTTGCAAGTTTAAATAATGCAAATCATACGAACTTGCAAGAGAAAATATGTGAATCTAGTGACAATATTTAAGAGCTCAAAGAGAGGTGTGATCACTTAAAATCCAAATGCACCTTTTATCTAAGCATGAGAGTTCAGGATAAAAAGTCTTCAATCTATTTAATAAATTTACTTTCATAGCAGAAATAAAAACCAACACAGTTTTTTCATATGCATACCACTTACTCTGCTATCAACATTAGCCTGAATTTTGTTTTTGTCCCGGGCATTTATCCAGTCAAAAAAAGGACATTTGACTGCAACTAGCCAGAAATATGGGGGCAGTCGTGGCTGCATATTCAGTTATTTCAGAAAACAGCAGTAGCCTCCTGTGTCAGACTGAAACACCTTCAGTTAAACATCTTCAGTTTGACCTTAAGTCAACTCCTCCTATATCAGGTCATGCAGTAATAGGGGCTGTTTGACTAAGAGGTCATTGAAACTGGCATCAACCAGGAAACAATCCTTGAAGAAGAACAAACAGTAATCTGGAGAAAGAACTTTGAAATGGAGATTGTGCTAGATGTTAAGGTAAACTTGAATTGTCAATGAGCTGGCCTCTCAGTGGCTGTCTTTCTCTAAAAACAAAAACCTGCATTTCTGTTTTCTCTAAACAAGACTGTTTTCTGTGCTTCTTATAGATTTTTCTATTCAGATATTCTGGGGTTATCATCACAAAAATGGAAACAAGGAAGTAAACTGAGACCGAATTGCAAATTACATTTTTAAAAGGCTTACAGTAAAAGAATGCAATAAATGGAAACTGATGAAAGTGAGAAGGTAGACCAGCGAAAATGAAGGCAAACATATCTAAGACCAACTGAGCCCTCCAACAGTGAGAATGGTACTTAGTTTCCCTCTTCACATTACTCATTTCCAGTTCCTCTTCTTCCATCTTCTGTGGGCTTTCTCTTTGTAGTTTCAATATGGCTATCAATAGCTCCCAGGGATAGGTGCTTTCTTGTTTCTAGTTCAGGGAAAGTTGTGAAGTTTACTCTGTATGGAGCACTTTGATCATGAGCATCCTCTGCATCACTTATTGTGACCGTTGTGTTGGAATATGTTGATACATTAATCCAGTAACAACCAACTCTGGAGTTGGTAGTTAAGTAAAAGTGCCATCTAAACTTAGAGCACAATGATAAGATAAAGATGACTTTCCATAACAAATATGGGATCCTGTTTTCTTGGTGGAGAAACATTGGATTCTGGACAGATAAGAGCCCCATCCACCATCTTCTAAATTGATTTCGGAGAGCCATGCTGAGTGCAATCCTCACTTTCTTGGCATAAGGAACCAGGACCACCATTTCTGCTGTGACCGCACATGAGCCTACGTGAAACCAGTCAGTGCTTCTTTCTCTTTATCTGTCAAATGAAGGTAATGTTTACCTCATATGGTGAGAAAATACATAATCTGAAAACTTTTTTAAATAAAATTTCTATTTCTACACAAATGACTTTTTCGGGTTAAGATGTGGTTGCTTTCTTTCTTCAGCTCTCTTCTCTCAGTTCAAGTAAGGAGACAATGATTTGTATCAGTGTTAGCACATTTAGCAAAGAAAAATAAAATAAATATTTTACCTGTCAACTCTATGTTGCCTCTTAATATATGTCAGAGAAGATCTGAGTGGGCTTCAAATGGCCCTGCCACCTGAGATAGAGCATCTCTGGCCTCACAGGGTCTTCTGTCAATGAAATCCTGATGATACTCTTGGAATTGTCTCAGACATTCAGCAAAACTAAAGATTCAGGGTTTGATCATGGTGATCACTTATTGAAATTACATTCTTACAATTTGATAGGCACTTTTTGTCTACAAAACACTTAGTGATTACTTAAAATATGGAATTAGACACATTTATAGGTTGCCACTATGCATACTCTCTTTTGGTTTGCCTGTGCATTCTTATCTCTGAGTGTCCTGATAATACTTAATGTGTCACCAAATGAGTTTGATTGCTGACACAAAGCCTGAGAACTGACTACTGGCTTACCCTGCAGTTGTGCAGTGGTGGCACATTAGGGGAAGAAGAGTGATTCTGTCCTTTTCAAAGCTGCTTCCTTCACTGTGGGGGAGAAATGAACCATAGTGCATCAGTTGGAAACTATGCTGATTATGGCTTATTTACAAGCAATGGACCTCCTAAAGCCAATATGGGTGACTCACAATATTAGGAAGAGAATATTGTGTAATGTATGGAAGATGCATCATGGAAAATATTAGAAACATCTATGCAAAGATAAGCGCTGATAGGTCAGAAAATGAGTTGCTAAGGACAGCAATGAAGAGAGCCAAAAATAGGCTGAGAGAATCCTCTAACCTTTCAGCTTTCTGATGCTTACACCTGCTCTGCCAGGAAGCCCTGGTTCTGAGAGGATGACTCAGCCCTAAAAAATCTTGGGGAGTGCCAGTGTCACATATTTTACCTTCTCAGAACCAGAGGACAGCAAAATTTAATAAAAAATAGATCAGCTTCAATTAAAGACTTTTGGACACCACTTTCTATATAAAAGATAAATTTTTCTATCATTCAAACCCCAGATTATGTAAATTGCTGAGTTTTTCTCTTTAAAAAAAATCTGAAAATACAGCCAGAAATATGATATGGAGGACCGTATCTACATAAAACTAGTTCATCATTTGGCCACAACTTATCATTACAGCACAGAAATATGGAACTGATCAGAATTCCAAAAAATCTAGTTTAATTCTTTTTGTTTTTAGGTGAGGAAACTCAGGCCTGGAGAGAAAAATTGGTTTTAGAATGTCACACAAACTTTAAATATAGTTTCTTTATATTTTAATACAGTTTGTTGAGTGCTTCCAAATTGGATTATTTTACATGAGAACTTCTTTAACATTTTGACCTACAAATGAAAACACTTGGATAAAATATATATTGCTAAAACATGTATTATGCACATGTCCATTCCTTCAAAAAGTAGTCAAGCCAGTTGTTTAACTTAAGTAACTTATTTAATACTTTAAAAACAGATAAATCAACTAAAATTCAGCCAGAAAGGAAAAACACAATATATAATATTTTTCAGTGTACCTAGCATACTATTTTGACATTGTAATTAAAAATGGGGTAAATGCCATTTCCTATTTAGGTATAGATAAAATCTTAACACCAGGTACCTGTGGTTCTAAATCTTCACCATTCATCAGAATTATCTTGAAAACTTTTTAAAACACATAAGTTGGACCAATTCTAGGAGTTTCTGATTTGGTAGTTCTGGAGTGGGACCAGAATTTTCATTTCTAACAAGTTTCCTGGTGATGCTGATGCCACTCCTTTGAATATCACACTTTGAACACTACTTGTGTTTGTGATATAAAATATAAAATTCTAACCCAGGAGTTAAAAAAAATGGATTCTAGGTTTAGCTCAGATAATATCTTGCCATGTGACCTCAAGAAAATGAACTGGATTTTTCTGATCAGTATTTTTTCAACTGAGTGGGGAGAAATTTAAATTGAGTCCAGTCTAATATACTGGAGTTGCCATTTTGGAGTAACAAGGGTATTAAAATACTTCAAAGTTCACCCATGACTAGATTTAAATTCTTTGCTAAAAATCAACTGATACCTCTTTTTTAAAAATCAATTTATGTACTTGAAATCCCTGCTGGTCCAAGATTTTTGCCATGGACTCAACCTATACTGATGTAGCTGTTGGTGCACACCCGTATCTTAGCAGTTACCTCTACCCACAGAAGGCAGAGCACTAGGAAGCCCTGACAATCTCCGTCTGTGGGGCTGCTTTCTGGCCGCAAGAGCATGTTCACACCAAGCACGGGGCAAGCTGGAAATGATGAAGAGTAAGTGCCTTGGAAACCTGACCTCAAACAGGGACTAAGGCAAGTAAAAGGATAAATACCCTGCCGCCTTGCACCTGGGTTGGGATATTTCAGAGTCACATTCTACGCTGGCCCCCCGAGTCCCCCAGTAGGATGGAGCTCCACTTGGCACGGTTGTAACTCGCTTGATTGTGCATGTATATTGGCTTCTATTCTTTCTTTCCTCCCTGCTCCTTCCTGAAATCACCTCAAAAAATTAGCTACTTTCACTTAAGTCCTTCTTACAGGATCAGATCCTTGAGAACACAAACCAGGGAACTGTTTGTTTGTACATTACCATGAATAACAATTCATTTTTATTCTTACTGTGCAGTGCTAGTTTAATACCTACAGATTTGTTAATGTTAAAAAATTCTAGTAGTTTTATGTTTCTAATGTACCCGATCTATGGCATTTCAAGTTGTAAGATTCTTGAAAAAAGATGATTTTAGTGTTAAAATTGGGCTTAAAGGATAAAGACAATTTCATTCCATTCTCCCTAATAACTAGAACTTTTTGAATGAAGAAGAAATCTCCTATACAGTATATCATTAACATCTAGAATGTCTGAAGGTTAAAAAATATATAAGGACTTATATCCCAAATATAGCTACTTGAGTAAAAGGTAGTAGTGTTATGCCTTCTGGGCTAAACTCACAGAAAATTGAGGGAAGAATAGACTAAAACACTAAAGCAATTGATCAAAATATTAAGAAGATAAAACGTATTTACAGATAATATTAGGAGAGAGACTCTTATGAGGAAGACGGGAGGAGATATTAAAAAAAAGCACGCGGCTGGGCGTGGTGGCTCATGCCTGTATTCCCAGCATTTTGGGAGGCCGAGGCAGGCAGATCATGAGGTCAGATCGAGACCATCCTGGCCAACATGATGAAACCCCATCTTTACCAAAAATACAAAAATTAGCTGGGCGTTGTGACAGGTGCCTGTAATCCCAGCTACTCGGGAGGCAGAGGCAGGAGAATCGCCTGAACCTGGGAAGCAAAGGTCGCAGTGAGCTGAGATCATGCCACTGCACTCCAGCCTCGTGACAGAGCGAGACTCAGTCTCAAAAAAAAGCATGCAAACTACATTTAATATTTACGAGAACCTTGGATACATCTGGATACATTTGAATAGTTTTAGGATGGTTAGGTGGTTTTGAATCTGTGCCCTGAAAAGTTTAAATAATCAAATACCAAATTCTTGGGCTTAAAGGATAGCAAATAAGAAATGAAACAACTTGCTGTAAAATTGAAACTGAAACTGTTCCTCAAAGAGTAAGAAACTAATGACTAACATATTTTTGAACTTGCAGGATAATCAATAAAGGAGACAACTTGAGGAAACACTGAAACTCCCTCCACTTGTGAGATCAAGATAAAACTGGCTGAAATAGGTTGAAACCAATATGGCTGACTGGAGCCTGTGCAAAGTGAGCTTACTATCATCACAGTCTGAATTGCCACAGCATGCTTTATGCTAACTCCCCCTGAATTTGCACATGCAATCCATGAGGTAGCGTAAAGAGATAACTGCGCATGCTCAAGGACTCTCCAGCCCTCTCCTTTCCTTCCGCAAATCACCTGCTAATCTCAGAATCCACCTCAGAAACTTTTCTAATAAAAAATATTGCCTTGAAGCCAGCACAGACAGATTTGAGCTTGATTCCTATCTCTTTGTGAGTCAACTTGCAATAAAGAGATGTTTTTTTTTGTTTTTTTGTTTTTTTGTTTTTTTTTTTACCTCAAAATCTAGTGTCGTAGTATTGGCTTCCAGTGCATTGGGTAGCAAGCCTCTTTTGCTAGGTGACAGTTTCATGGTTTCTGTTCCACTTCATGATTAAAACATTAATATTACTCTTGTGTTTCAGAGTAAACCCAACTAATTTTTTAATTCAAAACTTTTGTGAAATATACCTGATAAAAGCTTATATTCTCTTCAATAGAAAAGCCCACAGCAGTATCACCCCCTAAAACCTTGGAAAAAAAAAAAAGCATTACACATGCAGAGAAAAAAGGGAGAAATCTTTCAAACCATCAATTAACCAAAGAGTGAAGAAAAAATGTAGATGGCAGAAGCTCTAATAATTCTTCCAATATAGGTTCCAATGTAAGCCAATTGCAGGTAGAAAAACAACTATGGATATTAATTATTGTTAGGATGTAATTTACACACAGTGAACTGTCAGATTTCAAGCATAATGTCTGACAAATATGTGTAAGGGCATAGCACATTTTTTGAACCCCAGAATCCTTCTAAGTCAACCTCCTGACCCTAGAAACAGCCGCTGACCTGATTTCTATCACCTAGATTCATTTTCTTATTCTACAATCTCGCTCAAATGGAATTGTACAACATTGACTCTTTTGTGTCTAGTTTCTCAACATAACATGTTTGTGTGACTGTTGTTGAATGTATCAGTAGTCTTTCCTTTTTTGCTATTGAGTAGTATTCCATTATATCAATATACCAAGAATTTTTCATCCATTCTTCTACCGACAGACATTCATTTGTTTTCTATTTTTGTTTTTTTTAATGAAACTGCTATGAACATTGTTATACAATGATCATTATAACCTTATGTTTTAATTTCTATTAAATGAATATCTAAATAAAATTACTGGGAAATAAATAAATTATAGATATTAATTTAACTGACAAATCTCATGTATCCTAGAAAACAGTCTATGGGAAAGTATATCTGAGTTTTCTGAGTTTGGGACAGTGAATATGACTACCTCACTTTATTTTAATGTCTGCACTGATATTAACATGGTTTCTTCTGGCATATATTAAATATATGCATTTAATTATTGACATATTGGACAATAATATTAACCAACTTAAACTGAGTACCTCTAAGATATTTAAATAGTCTAATAATTGAAAAACTTTGATAGTTAATTAGATACTGTAAATTGGTAGCACGATATAAAAGGTGCTCACATATTTTTTGAGATTAAACTTAATGTCAAAATCCAGGTAGCTCAGGATTCTGACAGTCACCAAGGAATGGTTTAAGCTCACTAATTTACTAAGTTTCTATAAAAATTCTACCTCTCCCTATTAATAATATATTAGATATCTTATGAATTAAATACAAATACCTCCAGCTAGATTCCAAGGCCTGCCCAGCTGTCTTTCTATTGCTCACTCTGAATGTCTTCAGCATGTATTTTGTGCTGTGAACCTGGCTGTCCCTTCATTGAGATTTCCTGCTACTCAAGGCGTTTCTACATCCTCAATTTTGCCTATTTTCTTTCCCACCTTGGGATATCCTTTCATCCATCTTTTTATCCAGTTATCAGTCAAAACTGCTCTGGTTCCATCTTTTGGTGAGGCTGATGTTAGCTGTATGAATAAGCTTTTCAAAATTACAGTAGCTCCGAAAAAATTATCTCATGGGAATTGACAATCATTTAGAACTTTTTCAAGTTTAAAATTTTTGTTTAATTTTGCTTTGTGTTATTTTATCTTATTTTATTTTTAGTTTAGTCTCACCATTCTATTGTAAGTCTGTGAGCATGTATTAATTACACAAGTAATGATGGTGCTGAGTGCATTGTATTATCAAACCTCTATGGCTGATTGATGGATTCTTATACATGAATGTCCTTTACTACTCATTCAAGTGGTAGGTGTAGTAGTCTCTAGGTAAAGTAAGGCTTGCCTCCAATTAAGTAATTTCATATTTTAAAAGTACTTCCATGCACATCATTTTATAATGAAGTAGAAAAATAAATTTTCCTTTCTGTTCTACTTATATATTTTCCATTTTTCATCTGAACTGTTAGTTTTTGCCTTCATGTACACAATTTTAGTGTATCTTAAACAAATTATCCTTTAGTAGACTCCAATTTTGGGTCTCAGTTTTTGATTTGTCATCAGTGTCACTGCTTGGGGACTTAGATTCTTTACCTATAGGTTAAAATGTTTCCACTTGTTAATTTCTAAAATTATTTCAAATTCTGTAGTTTTCTATTACAAATATATGGATAATGTTAAATGATTTTAGAAAATGTGGTAATCAATGTAAAATTGAATATAGAATTTTCCTGTTTATAATAAACATAAAAGATGGTATTTATTTAGATTATAAAAGACAAATTTAAACTTTGCTTTAATGACGTATATTGAACAGCATTTAAAAGAAAGTCTAAGTGTTTATTTTTTATTTTAAATTGCTTTAGTTTCCCGCAAGACAAATAGTTCTTTAGACATGGGCTTTGTGACAAATAGCACAGTATTAAAATGAGGGCTCGTCAGCAAAGCTATGCTTGGGAAGGCCCCATGAAAAGGTAAACCCCAGTTTGTCTTGACATATTTTTCATGAGATATGGTGGTCAGAAAGATATGAACAATCTAATCCTTTATCAAGGAGCTAATTTGTGTATATTAACATATTTATTTGTTCAAATTTTCTGTGGAATCATATGCAAATACAGTTGTGGTGAAAAGAGTTTCAGACATCAATTCATATAATTTGCTTTGAGGATTATATGTGCATTCACCCAGACATCTACCTGGCATTTGGAGGACGTGAAAATTACGAGCAATAAATAAGTAAATATGTTTTCCCTTGTCTTTCGCATTGCCTGTGCCAAAAAACAGTCAAATGAATTGTTCAGCATAATCAATATAATAGAAAAGAACACTTCCCCACAGATTGTTTGATAAAACACAAACAAATAATTAACAAAATTTCCACTTTTTTGCTGGCAGTGGTGCCATCTCCCTTACCTAATCAGAAGTTATTGCTCCCCTCTATTATCAGTGGCAAATCTCATGACTGGGAGCCACACTCTTTCTTCACATTGTGTCGATGGGTCATTCAGGAGGAAAATAAAGGTGAGAACCTATGACCTGCTTTTTCTACTGACACTTTTTGTACTTTCAATTCTAGGTGTTTACTATGAATCTGACTGTTCAAGTTTCTTAGAATGGCTCTCACTTGGTTGCATGCAGAAATTATAAAGAGCTGAGTCAGGAGAACAAAAAAAAAAAAGAGAGAGAGAGAGAGAGAATCATCCAACCAAACACAAAACCCTCGGTTTTGTAAAGCTTGGCCTGATATGAACCCTCAGCAAAATGAGAGAGAGAGAGAGAGACACAGAGACACTAAAAGAAAAAAAAATAAATCCAACAAGAAATTATGAGTCTCATTAAAATGAATCTAGGTTGATTTACTACAGTTGTAATCAAAGGTTGCATGACCTTATAAGCTTTGCTACTCCATTTATAATAAATCTAGGCAGTTAAAAATAGATGAGCTTTAGAACAGATAATAAATGGAACACTTTGAAAAAATACATGATTATAATGAAAGGTCTGCCCTACCATCATTGGACAACCCTGCTTAATAATTAGGCCTGCGGGCTTATTGGTTCAGCAGGTGCTTTGGCCATGTTAAGGAGTAGAATTGTCTACATTTTCATTTTTTTAATGTTGGCTCTAAATGCTGGGGATGCAGAGAGGCCCAACTTAGCAGCCTATGGCTCCTGGCGAACGGTCACTTTTATAATTGGAACTGAGTCCATCTACCAGTATGAAGAAACGCACCTAGATTTAGATCATAAATATAAATGTCATCCATCATTACGAATAAGGAAATCATCAGGTCATCTAAAGCTATGCATTATAAGAAATTTTATCAACATTTATACGTGAGAGGAAAAGAAACAGTTTCTCTAAATTCTTGCTTGAGAAACAGAGACAATACATGGTCTAGTTGCCTCCTTCTCTTTAAACAAAGTTTGGCAGGAGAGAAAGGAGAGACCTTGTCTGTATTAGAGAGGAGTGAAGTTAGTTTGTACCAATTAAGGAAAAATGTAATTTTATTATAGATGATTCTACTATAGTCAATAAACACGTGGTGCATCTTATATCTCTATTATATTTCCCTGCCCCATCAATGTTAAGAATGGCATGTAACTTGTTTCGGCAAGTTGAGTGCAAGAGAAGTGATTATGCCACCTTGAGAAAAATGTTTAAAGAGCTCCATGTTCTTCTACCGTCTTCTGTTTCTCTTCACCAGAATGCCAGCCATGTTGCAGCTACGGGCTGCTCCTTTAACCTGGATTCTATAATCAAGATTTATCCGAGCTAGGTATGTAGCATGAAAAAGAAATAAATCTTTGTTGTACAAGAACTCGGAGTTGGGGTTTTTGTTATGTGTCAATATGCAGTTTATCCTGAGAAAGGGTGCACTCTGCCTGTTTATTGCATATTCAAGGGCAGATTAAGAGGTTGATAGAAAATTTCCATGGAAAGGGAATTAAGGGTATTTAGTAGCTCCAAAAGTAGGCCTGGCTAGTTTGAGGTAGAAGATAAAAGTAATACCAGTTAAAAGAAACAAATTTTTGACTTTTCAGGTGAAGGCTAAGATAGAGGAGTTCAGAGGATGAGGAATCCCAAATTCAGAGAAAAGAATACAGAAGACATTGATTAGAAAATAATAGGAGGCCAGCACAAGTTGCTGACAAAGAACTAAGGAGGACCTGAGGACCTGAACCAATGATAAAGTTCCCATGGTGAATAATGAATGACACATTTCTGAGGCAGTGATGCCAGATACTGAATGTGAAATTATTTTTTACTCAAAGATATAATTATACCCACTACCCACAAAAGCTCTGTAAATATCTATCTCACCTGTCAGACTTTGTATTGATCCTTGGGATAAATTAGGATGAAACTATGACAGCCATGAAGCAGTGGTAGACATAATGCAGAGAGCAAAATAAAAGGGAAGGCAGAAGAAATCTGGAGTAAGAGCTGACAAGAGAATAATAACTCAACCACACGTAGTTGCAGAAACTTGGCGGAATATGGGATTTGGGTTTTAACTGTTTGTTTGAGTGTTAGAATGCTTTTGCCTATGGGAACATCAGTGTTACGCAAGAAACAGTTACATACGGAGGGTGGAGGCTTCTAAAATCATGTCCTGAAGGCTGACCCAGTTCAGTGTGTTGAGGATTAGAGTCTTTCTGCTGACATCAACAAGTATGATCTGAGCATTTACAAGGAAATGCTCTTATATGGGGCAAAATGGAACCATGGTGCTTGGGGTAAAGTTTATTAGCATCACAATATCATCAATGTCATCACACTGAAGTTTGTATTTACCGTACAATATAATAATTAATTTGCACAAATTTTCTTATTGGATTGTTGTATGGACTCCTTGAGATGGGATAAACAGATAGTAGACTATTTTTAAAATGAAAGAAAAAAATTATCAAGATGATAAGTGGCTGAAGAAATATTTAGTAAATATTAGAGCTGGGAATTTGGCTGAGGCTTTTTGATTTAATAATACTTTTTTTTCTGTCAGTGATTTTCTAAGACGACAAACAAGAAATCAGAACAACCTTGGGCCCTAATCCATATCTACCTGGATGCAGGGGCGTTAAGAAGGAAAGAAATCCCATGTTCCCTAACTCAAAGGAGATAAGAGTGTCTGCCATGGGGAACAACTGTTGCTGAGCAGGTGTGTTTTATTCCTTGGAGTAGAAAATAAGATCAAAATTCCTCAAACATATGAAAACAACATAAGCAAAATCTTCTCACATTAAAAATTATGGAAATTTATTCATATTTATTTTAAATAGTCATTATTAGCATTTAAGGACTTAAACATATATACACACACACACACACGTATTAGTCAAGGTTCTCCCGAGAAACATAATATATCTACATATATATGTGTAGATATATTTACTAAGAGATTCATTAGAAACTATTTTCTCAGAAAATTATGGAGGCTGAAAAGTCCCACAATCTGCTGTTTGCTAGCTAGAGACCCAGGAAAGCTGGTGGTATTTCAAAGGCCTACAAGCCAGATAATCAAGGGTGTAGATTCCAGTCTAGGTCTGAAAGCCTAAGAACCAGGAGTTCCAAGGGCAGGAGAAGATCCAAGTTCAGCTCAAGTAGATAGGCAGAGTTTAGTCAACCTTTCTCCAACTTCTTGTACTATTTCTGCCCTCAGTAGATTAGATGGTGCCCATCAACATTGAAGTGGGCCATTTGCTTTACTCAGTCCACAGATTCAAATACTAATCTCTCCCAGAAATATCCTCTCAGCAACATCCAGAAACAACATTTAACGTACAGCTATCTAGGCATCCCCTGGCCCAGTCAAGTTGACATGTAAAATTTGTCATCACAAATCTACTCTGTCAACTTGATACTCATAAACATCTCCTTAAACCATATTTAATCTCCAGATAAACAGAGCAACAAGGTCATAATTCGCCTAACATGATACAGCTATTCTGCACACCACCTATAATGCACTGTCTGTGGGTGATGTTTACTCTTCTCTTTGATATCTTATAACATAAATACATGGTTTGGATTTGTGTCCCCGCCCAAATCTCATGTCAAATTGTAATCCCCAGAGCCTGGTGGGAGGTGACTGGACCATGGGAACGGATATCTCCCTTGTCCTTCTCATGATAGTGAATGAGTTCTCACGACATCTGGTTGTTTAAAAGTGTGTAGCATCTCCCTTTTCACACTCTTCCTCCTTCTCCAGCCTTGTAAGATGTGCCTCCTTCCTCTTGGCCTTCCAGAATGATTGTACATTTCCTGTGGCACCCACAGCCATGCTTCCTATACAGCCTGTGAAACTGTGAGCCAATTAAACTTCTTTTCTTTATAAATTGCCCAGTCTCAGGTAGTTTTTTATAGCAATGCAATAACGGACTAATACAAATACTACGTTGTAAAATTAATAATAATTAAATACCATAAAATTAAGTCAATACACATTACATTATATGATAAGGAAATAAAAGAGGAAAGAAAACAAAGATATGTATACACACACAAACATATTCACAACAAATTAAGGAGAAAATACTTAAGACAATTACAGTACTTGCTTTTGTAACTACTTACTTGGTCATAGTTGGTATCTATAATTACCTTCTTCTCCTACCCTCTCTAGGTTATTTTTGGTTTCAGAAAGCACCTCAATTAGTTGTAGTTCTTTATCTGGCAAAATGATCCAAATCTTTATTCCTGAAAGGTCTGGGCCATAAGTAGTCCTGCCTGGATTGCGTTATTGTAGTTTTCCATTGACCTTAATCACAGGGTACAGAAATACTTAGAGACAGCCTAAAGGATCTCCTTTATTCCAAACATACTCTTTTTTTTACTTCTATTTTACAATATTGGTTTGATTTTCTCTTGGTAGTCAGAATCAATCACCCCAGTCAACACAGTAACTCCCTTCTTTGCCTGTTGATCCAGATGCATGAGAAGTCTAAAGTCACCCTACTTACATTGGACTTCCAGTTCAATGGAATAAATTCCTTGTCTCTTGGTAGAAACCTTTTATCTCTGGAACTAAGATTTTTATGTCAGCAGAGCATAAAGTCATAAGAACATAAAGCAATTACAGAAAGCATTAGTTTTCAATGGACGGATCAAGGTACGTGGTAACTTGGTGGTTCATGGTGAAATATTTGGTATCTACTAAAACTCTTCAGCAGTCTAAGAACTATTTCTCAAAAGAAGAGCAGTTGTCTTTGAAAGGTGGTAGGGCTTTGCTCTAAACCTGTGAGAGCAATTTACCTATACGAATTGCTTTGACAACAGCAACCTTATCTGCCGCTGACACTGTAAGTACCGTTGAATCTGCTGAATCGTATGGCCTACATGGCAGAGCAACTGAACCTGCTGCAGAGCCTTCATCCATTTTTGAGCCCCACTCAAAACTAGCTGCTTTTCAGACCATTTGGTAAATGCTAAATGAAACAACAAATTGGTTTCTAATTTTAATGTTGATTTTAATTGGCACACAATAATTTTTATATTTGGGGTACAATGTAATGTTTTAATACACATATGCATTACGTAATGATCAAGTACAGGTATTTAGCATATTTATCACCTCATTAATTCCTCATTTCTTTGTGGCAGGAACATCTAAAATTCTTTCTTCTAGCTATTTTGATATATACAATACAACATCATTAACCACAGTCACTCTACTGTACAATAGAATACCAGAGCTTATTCTTATCTAACTTTGCACCTGTTGAACAATCTCTCTTCATCACTTCTGCTCTTATCTCTCTAGCCTCTGGTAACCACTATTCTCCTTTTTATTTCTATGAAATCAACTATTTAAGATTCCAAATATGAGTGAGATCATGTGTTGTCTTTCTCTGCCTGGCTTACTTTACATAATGCCCTCCAGGTTCATCCATGTTGCCACAAATTATAGTATTCTATTTTTTATAGCTAAGTGGTATTCCATTGCATGTATGCACAATGTTTTCTTTATCCATCATCCATTGATGAACACTTAGGTTGATTCCATATCTTGGTTATTGTGAATGGTGCTGCAGTAAACATGAGATTGTGGATATCTCTTCAACACACCGATTTCATTTCCGTTGGAGATATACCCAAGTAGTAGAATTGTTGTACATATGGTAGCTCTATTTTTAATTTTTTGAAAAATCTCCATTCTGTTTTCCATAATGGCTATACTAATTTACATTCCCTCCAACTGTGTATTAGAGTTACTCTTTCTCCACAGCCACAGCAGCATTTGATAATAGCTATTCTAATCAGGGTGAGGTGTTATCTCACTGTATTTTTTATTTGCATTTCCCTGATGATTAGTGATATTGAACATTTTCTCATATACCTATTGACCATCTGAATGTAATTTTTTTTTTTTTGAGGAATGTCTAGTCAGGTCTTTTGCCCATTTTTAACTGGAATATTAGGGTTTTTTTTTTTTGCTATTGGGTTGAGTTCCTTATATTTTATGAATTTTAATCCCTTGTCAGATGCATAGTTTGCAAACATTTTGTCCCATTCTGTACGTTCTCTTTTCACTCTGCTTATTGTTGTGCAGAAGTTTCTTAGTTTGATGTGATCCCATTTGTCTATTTTTGCCTTTATTGCCTGTGTTTTGAGTTTTTATTCAGAAAAACTTGCTCAGACCATTGTCATAAAAACATTTCTCTTGCTTGCTTCTAGTATTTTAAAGTTTCAGATCTTACATTTAAGTATTTAATCCTTTTGATTTAATTTTTTATATGGTGAGAGATATGGGTCTAGTATTTCTTTTCTGCATGTGTATATCTAATTTACCCAAAACTACTTATTGAAGAGGCTGTTCTTTTCCCAATAAGTGTTCCTGGCACCTTTGTTAAAAATCAGTTGCCTGTAAGTGTGCGGACTTATTTCTGTGTTCTCTATTCTGTCCCATTGGTTTATGTGTCTATTTTTATATCAATACCTTGCTGTTTTGGTTACCTATAGCTTTGTAGTATATTTTGCCATCAAGTAGTGTGATGCCTTCAGTGTTATTCTTTTTGCTCAAGATTGCTTTGGCTATTCAGAGTCCTTTGTGATTCCACAGACATTGTAAGATTTTGTTTTTCTATTTCTGTGAACAATCTTATTGGCATTTTGATAGAGATTACATTGAGTCTATAGATCACTTTGGGTAGTATGGAAATTTTAACAATATTAATTCTTCCAATGCATAACGATGCCTCACTTAACTGTGTCCTCTTCAATTTTTTTAAAACCAGTGTTTTATAGTTTTGTTGTTTTTTATTTGTTTGTTTCTGTGTTTGTTTTGAGACTGAGTCTCACTCTGTTGCTCTGTCACCCAGGCTGGAGTGTAGTGGTACGATCTCAGCTCACTGCAACATCTGCCTCCTGGGTTCAAGCAATTCTCCTGCCTCAGCCTCTAGAATAGCTGGGACTATAGGCATGTGCCACCACGCCCAGCTAATTTTTGTATTTTTATTAGAGATGGGGTTTCACCATGTTGGCCAGGCTGGTCCTGAACCCCTGACCTCAGGTGATCTGCCCACCTTGGCTTCCCAGAGTGCTGGGATTAGAGGCATAAGCCAACACGCCCAGCCCTATAATTTTCATTGTAGAGATCTTTTACAACCTTAAATTTATTTCTAGCAACCTTTTTCGTAGCTATTGTAAATGGGATTGCTTTCTTGATTTCTTTTTCAGAGTTTGCTACTGGTATATAATGGTACTAGTTTTTGTACGTTTATTTTGAATCCTGCAACTTTATTAAATTTTTTAGTTCTAACTTTTTTGGGTGGCATCTTTAGGGCATCATATATATAAAATCATTTTGCATGCAAACAGGAATAACTTGATTTTATCCTTTCCAGTTTGGATGCCCTTTATTTCAATCTCTTGCCTAATTGCTCTGGTTAGGACTTTTGGTACTATGTTGAATAAAAGTAGTAAAGTGAGCATGCTTATCTTATTCCAGATTAAACATATTTTTATATGATATTGGCTATTTGGATTTCTCTTTAGAGAAATATCTATATGAATTTTTTTTCCTATTAGGTGTCTCTCTTTTTTCTTATTGATTAGCAGTAGTCTACACATTATAGATTATAAGCCTTTGTTAGCCTTTTCAGAGTCTGCTGTGTTTCTTACTACTGTTATTTCTTTTGCTGAAGAAAACATTCCAGATTTTTGAATAGTCAAATTTATCAAATATTCATATTCCCGGGGCTGTTTCTAAACTACTTTGTTTTATTGGTTTCTTTGTCTATTATTTTCCAATTCACAGTGGCTTATTAGTAAACATATATATAAAATCTCCATATTTGATAGTGAAGTTCTTTCATTTTGTCCTTTTTGTTAAAAGTGACTTGGTTATACTTGGCTCTTTGCTTTTCCATAGAAATTTTATAATAAACTTATCAGTTACAAAAAAATGAAAGGTGGAATGGGATAACATTGAAGTGCTGACATTTTGCATTGGCTCTTCCAGTTCATGCCTATGATAAATCTCTATTTATTTGGTGTTTTTTTTAATACTCTCAATAAAGTTTTATAATTTCCCCTACAGAAAAATTTCTATAGAGGAATTGCACATTTTTTGTTAGGTTTATTCATATATACCTGGCATTATTCATAATATTGTGAATAGCATATTTTATATTTAAATTTTCTATTATTATAATATGAAAGTAGTTGATGTTTATATGCCAGTATTTTGTTCAGCAATCCAACTCAATTCGTTTATGATTCTAAAATATTTTTTGGATACTTTTTTCAGGTGATCTATATTCAAATTCATAATCATACTATTTGAGACTGATCAAAAATGTTCCCAATAGTTATAGCTTTATTTTATATGTCACTTTATTACACTGCCTGAGAACTTGAGTACAATTTTAAGAGCTGTAGTAATAGTAGATATCTTTGTATTAGTTGTAATGTCAAAGAGAAAACATTCAAGCTTCAATATTAAGTATGTGATTTGTTTTAGATGATATGATTATCTGTATCTACAAAAAAATTTACTTTTACAAATTTGATTTTTAATTATGAGTAATTGTAGAATGTTTTCCAAAAATATTTTCTTATTTGACTGCAGTATAGAATGCTACTTCTTTAATTTCTTAATGTGGTGAATTACATTGAATCATTTTGTTTTTGGTGTAAATCAATCTTGCATCCTTGTAATCAATCCAAAATTATCAGGATAAATTATCATTTTTATATATTGCTGAATTTCTGCTCAGCATAATTTTGTTGATCATTTTTTTCTCTATTCTGGAATTATATTTGTCTACTCCTCTTTCCACACTGTTCCAGTCATATTTTGGTATAAAAGTTTTGCTAGCTACAACAAATAATTTGGTGGACTCTTTCCTAATTCTGGAAGAATAATTGAAAAATTGATATATTTCTACTTTGAGTTTGTAAATCTATTTAAAAATCTATCTTGGCCTAGTAATTTTTGTAGGAATATTTTTATTATAGATTCAATTTATTTCTTTGATTATATGCATATAAAAGTCTTGAACGTATTTTTTAGTTTGCTTTGGTAAGTTATATTTTTCCAGATATCTGTCTATTTCATCTATTTTCAAATAAATAGGAATATAATTATTTAATGTATTCCCTTATTAATGTCTGGAAAATCTATTATGATGTCCTTCTACATTCCCATTATGCTTATCTGTGCCACAAATCTCTCCTCTACCTTTTTGTTTTGTCCTGCAATAATCCTGGTAGAAATGTATCAACTGTATCAGATTTTTAAAAAAATTACTTGTGGCATTATTAAGTGCATGTATTGTATGTATGTTTATTACATAAAATATATATTTTTTATTTTGAAATTGACTACTGTTATTTTATATTCACCTCTTTCACATAATCTCTGGGCTTATTTTTGGTACAGTTTTTCAAGATTCTTAGAACCTATAAAGCTCATTAATTTTTAGCTTTTCTTTTTCTCAAATATACATACATACATATCCTTCTCAGACAGACAGATAGAGATATATATTCTTTTCAAGGCTATAAAAATGCCCACATGAGTGCTACATTGGCTGTGACTCATAATTTTTTCTATTTCTATTATCATTTAGCTTAAAGAGGTTTCTAACTTTTATTTTCATTTATCTAACCCAGGACTTGTTGAGAAATATTTCTTAACTTCCAAATATATGTGAATATCTGACATCTATCTATAGATCTATCTATCTAGCTATCATCATCTATCTTATTTACATAGTAGTCAGGAAGTGTATTCTATCTGATGTAAATCCCTTGAAATTTGTTAAGGCATGTTTTACAACAAAATTTCTTATCAATTTTTATAAATGAAGTCTGCTGTGCATCAGCTAGGGTCATTCCACATATGTCCATTGAATAATTTTATTTCCTTATCAAATTTTGACTTGCTATATCAATTGCTAGGATATATATTTCACAATGATTGTAAATTTTCTATTTTGTTCAATGGATACCTTTTTTTCTATATATTTGAGGTTGTATTTTAATAGCATACATATTAAAATGTATATTTTCTTGATAATTTGAAACTTTTATCATTATAAAATAATTATCTCTATTACCAGTGTGTTTAGCTCTATAAAATCTATTTTGTGTGACACGTAGTATTCAAATGTAACCTTTTTGTTTTATGCTGTATATATAGCTCTTGTGAATAGCATTTGTTTTCTTATTCTGATCTGAACACGATTGTGATTGCCTTTTGCCTGAATAATTGAGTTTTTATATTTAATGCAATGTAGGCTTACATCTATTATCTTGTTTTGTAATTTTTATGTATTTCACCTGTATTTATGCACTCCTTTTTTTGTAGCTAAGTCTGAAAAAAATAACATATATACTTAACTAGCAAAAGTATAAAATTAATTAAATTTTTTTTATTTTCTTCCTGGATTACTGTTAACCCTCTATAACTACATGAGATCTATGTCTCTTTATTGTCTGGCACTATAATTCTATTTTAAAACTAAACTATGCATTATTACTATTGTTTTATGTAGCCAGTATCTATTTAAATTGTCCACCTGTGCATTACTTTCAATACTTTTTGCATCACAGGTAAAATATCAGAGAAATTTTATTAACATTCATATTCTCTGTCTGTAATTCATACTTTAATAGTCCTTAAAGAAGGATGTCTGTGGATTAATTCTCTCAGCTTTTGTTTTAAAGTGCCATGATGTTTGCTTCACATTTTACAGATTTACAGATATTTTCATATGTAGAGAATAAATGCACAATTGATTCTCTTTGATTCTTTGAGATATCCTTCCACTTTTTTCTCCACATTCATTGTTGCATTTTTGGAGACAGTTGTTCATCTACTTGTCATTCTTTAAAGGAAACCTGTGTTTATTTGCTGGCGGACTTTGGTTTTGCTCTGGTTTTCATTTTCAAAAAATTTTTTCTCCACATTTATTGTTGCATTTTTGAAGACAGTTGCTCATCTACCTGTCACTCTTTAAAGGAAATCTGTGTTTCATTTGCTGATGGACTTTGGTTTTGCTCTGATTTTCATTTTCAAAAAATTATCTGTGATGTCTTAGTATGAATTTCTATATAATTAACTTGCTTTGGGCCAAATCTGTAGAATGGTTTATTATCAAGTCTGAAGAATTCGCAGTCATGATCTTTATGCATGTTACCTCTATCAAGTTCTTTCTCCACTATTTTACGTGGATTCATTCTATTCTCTAAAGCTATATTCTCTCTCTTATATGTTGTGTTTGGTTTCTCCATGTGCTTATTATGAATAGTATCTTCTTAGCTATCTTCTATAGGTATTTTAACTCTAACTTCAGCTATGTCAATTTTACTGTTAAACATTTCACCGAGGTTTTAATTTGCTTTATTGTAATATATATATATAATATATATATTATATATATATAGTTCTATTTTGTTCTCTTCAAATCTGTATTCAGATACTTTCATTTGTTCTGCAGTTATCATCAGCTGTTTATTTCTTCAAACATAGTAGGTGTGGTCATTTTGTAATTCATTTCGGACATTTTCAGTATTTAAAGTATGAGTTGGTCTTTTTCTGTTATTTGTATTTTTCATTCCTTGTTCAGGTTGCTCTTCTTTTTGGGGTGATATTTATTTTTAACTAAATGATGGACACCCTTTTCAAAGAGTTTTGGTGTCATTCACAATGTTGGTTTTCAGTCTGTTTTGCTATTTTTCAATGGTTTTTTTGAAATAAATTAATTACCAGTAAGGATACTCCTATGCATGCTCTCTTCTTTTAAAATGTAGTCAATACACTTCAGCCAATAAGAAAAAATAATTTATACAAAAGGAAATATTGTATTTTATAGTATGATTTCTCTAATTTCCTTTTATTATGTTTCCTTAAACTTAATAAAAATGGTTATGATAAAAACTACACTGAACAATGTCACTATTTACTTAAAAGGAATAGCTACTATCTATAGCTAGCTTTAGATAAGTATGGGCAAAAACGTATCAACACTAATTTGTATTTCACCTATATTTTTGACAAAAATTTAAAACAAATATCTAATATTGATGAAAAAACATAATATGAAACATGTAGTAGTTTAATTGAGATTTATAAAGCATTCTTAATGATATACAGAGGTACTCATGATATAAAATTTAGTATAATAATGAAGCATATAAAATTATTTAAATAGTATCATCTAAGTAATGCATAACAATACATAGAAGTTGTCTTTGAGTAACAGAGAAAAAAAGAGAGAGAATGTTGTTTTCTCTTTAAATTGGGAAATTTTCAAAATTTCTATTTAAATTGTATATTACTTAAGAACAAAAAGAAATACCTGGCAAACAAAATAAAACCAAATGAAAGTAATTTTATGCTTACTTACAATGGCTTTACATAGCAAGGGCAGAATTTTCTTTTTTACTTTTGTGTCTAATAATTCTAATCTGAAGATTACTGCTTTAGGGGAATGGCAATAATACAAAAAAAAAGAAAAGCAGCAATAACAGCAACAATTCAAAACACATACAGTTATGAAGTTCTATCTTCTCTTTCTCATTGATCAACCTTCTGTCATTTGCCTTTAGCCATAGCTTATTCTCCTCTTCAGTCTTCTTTCTAAACTTAGTTTCAAATACTCCTTCTATCCTGCCCATCTTGGGAGCTGAGCACACTGTGCTGCAACCTCCCCACCATGACCTTCGCATGTGTAGGCAACTTGTTGTTATTAATCTTGGTTGAGTGTCCTTCTTTGTTATTAATCTTGGTTGAGTGTTCTTCCTCTCTTCATCTTTGCAAATACTTTTAGGAATCAGAGCCTAGAGAAAGTTACCTGGGCCACAAAGCTGGTTCTTATCAAGTGTCATTTAATTTCTTTAATTGCTGGCAGAGATCTTGTTAGTCACTTTTTTAGTTTACCATCCTTTACATATTTATAGAATACCTGTCCATGGGTCCGCAATAATCTTTACCCCAAGCTTATTAAGTTTGGTGGCTCCCTAAAATAAAGTTCTAACTGAACCCCGACTTCCTTTTTTTTCCTATTATTGAATCCATGGTGGCATTCTGTATAACCAAACACCGCATGTTCTCACTCATAGGTGGGAATTGAACAATGAGAACACTTGGACACAGGGTGGGGAACATCACACACCGGGGCCTGTTGTGGGGTCGGGGGAGGGGGGAGAAATAGCATTAGGAGAAATACATAATGTAAACGACGAGTTAATGGGTGCAGCACACCAACATGGCACATGTACACATATGTAACAAACCTGCAACGTTGTACACATGTACCTTAGAACTTAAAGTGTAATAATAATAATAATAATAATAAGATTCTTATTATTTCTACACAGACAACAGTTTTTCCCCATTGGTGCACATTAGATACAGAATAGAATGCTTCTGGTTGCTTTTGCCATCTACTGTTCATTAAAGTAGCCAATAAGGCAAGACAGAATGAGTCCTTGTTCATTATCAGGATACAGAAACAAAGCTGTCATTCTGAAAGGGCTAGGACTATGTGTCCAAGATGGACAGAATATATCCCTATCTTTTTCTGTGGTTATCTGAGATCCCAAAGTTATCATTGTTTTTTCACCTTCATAAATGAAGATGGCTTTCTCAAACTTCCCCTCTTCCTTTTACTTCCTATAGTTTTTCACTATTAAATATAAATTCATGGGCTTTTGTGTAGGTCAGTCTAATTTAGAAATTATTTCTTTACATCCTCAACACCCCAGAAATAGGAATATTTTCATCCTTCAAGGGTGTTTTAAATACAACTATTTACCTGTATATATGTGCAGCCAGCCAGGATTATGCACAAATATTGCCATTCACGCGGCCTTTGCTCATTAATTTAATTGGCCTATAGTTATCTAGTCTCCCATGGGGAAACAAAATAGCGTGAAACCCTTCACTATTTGTATTTTAAGAGGAGGGAAAAATGCTTTATTTGGAATATTGCAACTTTTATTTGATGAAAGTTACTATTAACATATTTTCATAATCTTCTCAGCCTAGCAACAGCAGGAGTAAAAGGTGTGAGGGCCATGTAATATTCATGAAATTAAGACGACTTGAGATGAAAGGGAGTTCCATTAGAGAGACCAAGTGTGACAATATGACACATATTTGCATATTTTACACTTTAAATCTTTTCAGCACATCCAAGTTGATATATGGATGTAAACATGCATTGCCAGTTTTTAGCATATTATAAGCCCTCAAGTCTTTGCATGCATTTTAATATGTTTCATTATTGCTGTAGATTTTAATTTCCAAACTGCACGGCTTTGATGGAAGAAAGCTGGAAGTCAAGGCATCTGGCCTCTGCCCCAGGCAAGCACAGTCTTTTTCTTGAATATTTTGGGCAGAAAACCAGTCTATTTATTTGTGGGGCAGTAGGGGGAAAATTAAAAAAAAAAAAAAAGTGCTGCCCAGAAGCGCGTTTTGTTTGGTACACATACTAATTAAGTGTTAACTTAACCATCCTGGCAGGAAGCTAAAGCATTCAACTGTAGGAGTGCCAAAGAAGGCAAATTGTGTGGAGCTTTTATAATCCCTTTTTCCCTCCTTTAAGCCAGTCTCAGCTCCTATACTTTGAATGTAGAGATTATTGAAAACAGGTTTAAAAAAATAGAGTTTCAAACTGTGCTTGTTCTTTAAAACAACGGAAAAGATTTTCAGCTGCCCATTTTGTTTTCTGGAACAGTCTCTTGTTAGTAGAGGAAAGATCTTCCCATAGATTAACAAAGACACGTTTGGCCCAAAGAACATGGCATCCAGATAAATTTCTCAGAGGTGTTTTGGCTTTTATATTTTACAGGGCTATATATTTAAATGGCTAAAGCATTTAGCATAAACTAAAGTGCAATCTTAGCTTGCAAATGATATTAAAAGAAAAGTTAACATAAGTTAAAATAATAAAAACAAAGCATATTAAATTTGGCTTTTAGTCCATTATCTTAACCTTTAAGGAAAATAGATGACCTTTAAAGATAGTTTCTAATGATTGTATTAAAATTTATTTTTATTGTTATAGAAGCATGATGCTTCATCTATTAGCTTCTCCCAAGAGTTCAATAGCGTTTTATTTTAATTTCCAGTTATATGTTAAACCATTAAATTCAGGAAATATTCCATTTACCCATCTTCCCATAAATGATAGAAAGTATGGAGCAGTCATCTACTATTCAGGAACATATTTGGATAACTCACATATACAAAAATGCTGCAAGAAACATAATAATAATGGAAAAGAAATCAAAAGCGGTATTGCTACTCTAAAGGAGTTTGTAAATAAATGAGGGAAAGATAATGCTTAGATTTTTAATACACATTTACCATCCTAAGAACATATTCATTGATTTGCAAATGAAACAAACAAAAAACAGAGGACTATTTGTTTACCTGGTCATTATTTCTTTTCTAAAACTTTATATACAATTACAAAATAACTAAAATAACATTTCCATGAACTACCTTGGCCTAAGTTACAGTAGTTCAGCCAGAAGCGGTTGAAGCTCTCATTGCATTTTCAAGCTAATGTACAATCATATATTGCTGCAGCAAATAGCCAGTTTACCAAAAAATATCCCCGGTACTCAAGACACTAGAGGGTAGATATGGTTGCTTCCATCATTCTCTCCTTAGTGAATAACATGTTGTTGCCTTATGGAGCATAGGTCTGGCAATACTGTCTTAGACAGTGGAGGTTTCTAGTTGCTATTCGGTTTCTCTTAGTTGTGCCATTTTTCAGCTCCCCAAAGTTGAGCTTTTTTATGGGTAGAACCATAGGTCCACGGCCCTACCTTTTGAGTCAACTTTGATAGAGATGGGAGGAAGTTTATCCATTAGGAATTATGAGGTTAGCAATTCCTACTTAACATATCATGTCTTTTGATATTGTACTGCCAAATATTCAGAATGTCTAATGACATAGAATGTGCGTTAAATTCTGTGAGGGCATTCTACTGAACTATATTATAGCCCTCCATCAAGTCATATTTAATCTTTACACTTTTCTCTTCTATTGTATCTCGTTTAGTAAAAACTAAGCTCCGTCTTATCCTGTGGCCCTAGAGCTCAATCAACCTGGATGGCATACTATTTCCCTATCTAGACCCTGCTAGATTAATTTCCAAAGTGCTGAAGTCCTCTTCTCTAGCTTTTGCCATTGGCTGGGAAGCTGCTGTGAATGAATTGCTCTTCCACAACAAGATGGCATTGTGCCTAATTACAATAAATATTGGTTTCAAGGGTTCTGCTCTGTACAACCATTGGGCTTTCTATCCTGATATGCATTGAACTGTGGCCAAGCTAGGTACATCTTTCGGAACCTTTGACTTGGAAAAAATCATCTTTGTTAGAGCCAGTATCTTCTGTCAACTCCATTTCCCTCATGCGTTCAGGTCCTAGCCTTCTCTTCCTCACCAGCAAACCTCCAGTTTTACGATGCCTTGTCCCAAAGCATAGTTGCATTAATTCATCTGTATGCTGCCCCATATGTGGCTCTACTTTGAGGTCTAAACAGAGTCTGCATGTGAGAATGCCGTTATCAATGCTATTGTTCACTGTGCAAATCACAGTTGTCATAAATGAAAACATAACATTTGCTGATTTATCATTTTTGAATATTTGATCAAATGAGTCAACTCACTAATTTACAAAATATCAAGTTCTTCTAAATGTTTCCTGGTTTTTCAAGTGAATTAAACAGTGTCACAAGGGGTGAAATCCTCCCCACCTTTTATGCTCCACGGTTCTTTTGTGGTATAACATCTTGCATGTATGATTATTTATTTCTACTTTGACTCTTACATGACATTTAATCAAAAACCACCATCAGAAAACTAATTTAACAAGGATACATAACTCATGCTGAACCTTTCTACCTTAGAATAGAAACTGAACACAAAGTAATAAAATAAGCACAACGTCATGAAAATAATAGAAACTTTCATTGAATGTTTACTAGGAGGCAAGCACTTTACCTAAATGACATTATTTCTTCCTCATGACAGTCTTATGAGGTAAGTTATTTTATCCCCACTTTCAGAGAAGAAAACTGAGGTTTAAGTAGGTTAAATACGTTTATTAGTATTATACAGCTGGGGCATAGAAGCACATTGCTTTAGACTTAGCCATCAGACTAAAGAGCCTGCCAGCTTATGTTTTCTGGCATCCTACCTGCTGATCACAGTTTTAAAAAGTCATCTGCCAATTCAAGGATTGTGCAAAGAGGGTCTCTTGCTGCTTTAGTTTCTCAATAAGGGAAAGAGTAATATTTTAGCTTCTTTCACACAAACCTTTCTCTGACAGGTTCCAGATACTGAGTCAAATATTTTATATATCCTATGTTTATTACCACTTCAAATATAAATTTCTTCCCTGTCTTCAAGGCCTTCTACTTTCTTATAACTGTGACTCCCAACATGTAGGTAAGTGTCCCCGTTTCCTAGTGTATCCACCATCTACCTACTGCTACTATCAAGCAGATAGTCTCTCCATTATTATACTGATAACTCTTTTTCCTCATATGATTTCCCAGAATGAAATGTTCTCTGTGGATCTCTCAAATCCCTGTCAATCTAAATTCTTTCCTGCTATTTTATAGATCAGAGTTACCCTTCTCTTACACAACTTTATTTTTGTTTTGCCCAGTTTCACATTTATTCACTTAACTGTTAGTTACTCATTTACTTAATGTTGAGTACCGATCTATGCTCAGATAACACAATAAAGAATGTCAAACTGAGCCCTGCCCCTATCGAAGTATAAAGAATAGAAAGAATAACCAATTTTCATAAACTGGTGATTTTTCTACGTGTTTAAACAAAATACAGTAGAAATACAAAAGGAATTGATGGAAAGCTTTCCAAAGACAGGGATAACAAATGAATCACAGCGAAGGCAGGGGGTGTCGGGGAGGTAAGGGAGAAGCAGAAAGGAAGTCAGTGGCTCAGGTTGTACACTTTTTTAGAGAGTGGCTGGAGAAAAATGCTGGTATTCAAGCCAGGGATAGAGCAGCAAGTGACTTAAAACCATGATGAAGAGCTCAGGCTCTTATCTTAAGAGTAAGAATGAACCATTGAATTATTTTCAACAAAATGGTTTAAACAGGCATAAGAAAAAGAGGTATAAAAGTGTGGATGTATGTATAAAGTTAAAGATATTGTTATTCTTGGTATTTAGAAAGATCACTCTGGCTCATTATGGAGAATGGATTAGCAAAGGGTGTGGGTGGGAATCAGGGAACCAGTTAGGAAACTGTTCCTATAGTCCAGGTAGGAATAGATAGTGTCTCAATAGGTGATGGCAATAGGGACCAGAGATAAATTGACATATTCTAAAGATACTTGGGTGTAGAAGTCATATGACCTGGCAGTTGATCAGACATGGGAGGTCAGAAAAAGTCAGTTCTCTGACTATGGGACCTAGGAGAATGGATGCAGGAGGGGAATACAAGTAAGGGAATAATAAATACAAACAGTGCTTAAATATCTACAATTTTATATTACTCCTTATCATCAAGTGCAAAATTAAACCCTATCTCATAAGTCCAGGAAATGCCTAATTTTATTTCTTCTGCATTCTTTTAACAGCTAAGCATTGAGCTAAAACTCAATGGATTCGCACATGTTTTTCAATAGTGTGAATGATTAGTGTTGAGAGGTAAGACATTTGGGTTTGACTCAGAGATATCACTATGGAGTGTATTTTCCCCAATTATAAAATAACAATTGAATATAACATGTGTATAGATAGCTTTACCTTCATGCACCTGGTCTCAAAATAAAATTTCTAAAATCTGCTTTATAGAAAATATGCAATCACAAAGTGAAGGTGGATGGGGAAAAATCAGTTGTCAGAAGCTAGGAGATGAGGGTATATTCAAAATATTCCTGTGGAATTGGGGGAGATAGAAAAAAATAACAAAGCTGGCCAAGCTTCTTTTTGTAGAAATTCAGTCAGGCATCACAGTTCTTTTCCCCTGGGTTTGTGCTTTTCCTCTCTTCATGACTATCTATCACTGCTTGTAAAACTCCTCCACTAAAAGATCTTAAAGTTCACAGTAAAGCAATGCAATTATTCTGAGTCATTCCTTCTTACCTTTTAACCTAATCTTCAGAGGTGCCGGGACTGAAGAAGTACGGCTCCTGCCCAAAATGAGCCTAATCTTGTCTCTGAAAATAGCACTTCCTTGCCAAGAAGAACTTTCTCCTTTTGAATTGCTGCAATGATGAGAAAAAGAAGCCAGGATTCATTAATGGCCCCGGGCATGGTGGGTGCTAAGTCAGAGCGCCCTTCCTCTCTACAGAGAATAGCGCTGTCTACTTACTGAAGGTTTTTCTTTTTTTTTTTTTCTTTTTGTCCTTACAATGACTGTTGGCAGAAAGCTTTGAAACAGCTCATTACTAACTTCTAATTCAATAAGCTAAAAGGGTGAGGTGCAGGGCAATGCAGATTCAGATTTAGCTATAATTTTTTGGAATGCCTACTATGTGGCAGGCTCTGCATTAGGCATTGCCATGACAACACCAAAATTGGGAGATATGAACCTGGTTTAGTAAACAAAAGAGGACAGCTCAGATACTGTCAGAAAGTCATCGGAGATAAAAAAAAAATCTGAATTCAGATCTTCAGATTCCAAATTCAGTGATCTCTTCACCTCTCACATCTGAGTTTGCCAGATTCTATTTGGCTCTCAACAAATGAGCTTACCCCCTACATTTCAACGAAGCCATTAGAAAGAAATGACATCTTCCCCTCTATTTTTCAATTTCCACTTAGCCCCATGCATTCATCTAGTCACTGCTCAGGTGCAAATGGAAGGTATTTTGGTCCTCTTTCTATTATTTTAGCCTCATTGGTCCCCTTGGGCTGTGCGTCCATTGTCTGTTGCCTTCTTAGCTAAAATCACTCTCTGTGCCATCTGTCTAGCCTGCAACCCCTGATTCTCTACAAGACCTACTGTCTTAGTTTATTTGTATGGCTATAACAAAATACTATCCATAGGTGGCTATTATTTTTCATAGTTCTGGAGCTTGGGAGGTCCAAAATCAAGGCATCAGCAATGCTGGTGTCTGGTATCGGCTCATTTTCTAGTTCACAGTTGGTGACTTCTCACTGTGTCCGCATATGGTGGAAGGAGCAAGACAGTTCTCTTGAACCTTTTTATAAGGGCATTAATTCCATTCATGAGAACTCAGCCCTCATGATCTTATTACCTCTCGAAGTTACCACCTGTTAATAGAATCACATTGGTGAATAGGTTTCAACATATGCCATATTTTGAGGGAACATCACCTTCAGACCATAATAGTCCACTGCTGTCCTCCCAAAATGTAGTCATAAGCAAAATGCACTCATTCTCTCCTGATAGCCCCAAAGTTTTAACTCATTTCAGCATCAACTTTAAAGTTTAAGTCCAGAGTCTTCTCTAAGTACAGTCAAAATCAGAGACGGATGATATTGAAAGAATTAATTTATATGAAGGCAAATTACTCTCCAACTGTGAGCCAGTAAAATTAAACATGTTATGAGCTTCAAAAGTACAAGGATGGGACAGGCATAGAATATACATTCCCCTTTCCAAAAGGGAGCAAGAGGAAACATAAAAAGAGTAACAGGTCTAGAGTAAGTTAAAAACCTTATGGCTTGAGAATAATCCTCGACTTGAGGCTCTGCCCCCCAAGCCCACTGAGGCAGAGGCCATGCCTCTTCTGCAGCTTTTCTAGATAGGGGATGGCCACTCTAGACTCCAGATGACCCTGGCCCTACAGTTTTGGTGAACACAGCCCACACCACATTAGTTGTAGTCGGGTGCTTGCAGTTTGTACAAGCTGAAATTGCAAGCTGGTGGTGGCTGTAGCAATCTAAGATTGGAAAGGCCCCACCGCCATGGCTCCATTAGGCATTGCTCTAGTGGGGGCTTCCTCCATTGGGCGTGCCTTTGTAACAATTCTCTGTCTGGGTCTCATACACAGGATCTGGATGGCTCCATCCTTCAAATTCTATCTTGGTGGAGACAGCCATGCCCCCAAGACTTGTGCATACTGCAAGCCAGCAGAAATGGCACCACATGGATGCTGCCATGGTTTCTTACCTGTGTCCTGTAGAAGGGTCACCATCACAACTTATGCTTCGCCTGGGCCTGCTGGAGTAAAACCTAGGGCAGCTAAGGAACATTGCACTGGAATGCAGGGAACAGAGCCTTGAGGTGTCACTGGGTGAAGAGCACTGATGTCATGCAGGTGACTCCATTTAAAATTGTTTTGCCCCAAGGCCTTTTCAGTCTGGGCCTGTGATGGGAAGAGCATCATGATGACCTCAGAAATGCCTTCTAGGTTATTCTTCTGTTGGTCTTGATGAATAACATGTGGCTAATCTCTATGGATTTCCTTATTCAATTGTCTCTTGGCCACACCCTTGGTGCACTCTCCCAAACATGCATTCTCACTTTTTACAATAGGAACAGGCTGAGATATTTTTACATCTTTAAGGTCTACTTCCCTTCTGATTAAAAAAAAAAAAAAAAATCCATTTTAAAATTGTTTCCAGCTTCTTGCATCTTACTGCAAACATTCGAAAGAAGGCATGCTGCACCTTCACCACTTTGCTTAGAAATATCTTCAGACAAATATCTATTTTATTGCTCATAATTTCTATCTTCCACAGAATATTAGGACATGAACAGAATTCAGCCAAGTTACTTGCCACTTTATAACACTGATCAGCTTTCCTCTACTTTTCATTAACATGTTTCTCATTTCATCTGAGACCTCATTAGAATGACTTTCACTATCCATATCGCTGCAAACATTGTTTATGACCAATAAATATTCTCTAAGAAAATAGAAGCATTATCTACAGTTCTTTCCTTCTTCTGAGCCCTCACATATTCATCCTTTATGGTCAATTCATGAAAATGTAGAATTTTTCTAGCAACTCTTCCAACATCTATTACTCAGTTCCAAAACCACTTCTACATTTTAGGTATTTGTATAGCAGCACTCCAGTCTTTGATATCATTTTTTTTCTTAATCTGTTTGAGCTGCCATAACAAAATATCATAAACTGGGGGGCCTATAAGCAACAGAAATGTGTTTGTCACAGGTCTCATAGCTAGGAAGTCCAAGATCAAGGTGCTGGCAGATTTGGGGTCTTCTAAGGGCCAACTTTTTGATTTGTAGGATAGTATCTTACTGTGTCCTCAATGATAGAAAGAGCAAGGCAACTCTGTGGGTCCTCTTTTATAAGGCATTGTTCCCATTCATGTGGGCTTTGCATGATGATCTAGTCACCTACAAATGGCCTCACCTTTTAATATTAACTTATTGGTAATTAAGTTTCAATATATAACTTTTAGGAGGAGACAAACGTTCAAACCTTAGTACCTACCAGTTAGCATTAAAACTTGCTCGAATCTAGAGCTTCTCACTTTACTCCATAAATGTTCATAGGCAAAAACCTATCATCTCACTAGATTAGGATATTTAAATAAATTATTATAAGTCAAGTGTTTGGCACATAGTAAATGCACAGTAAATTTGACCTGTTCCTCTCAATCAATGATGAAATACATTGCATCTCAGTCCTTATCTGGATCTGTTTTCATGGCTTGGCATTGTAAAGCCTACTGTAATATTACTTTCTTCTCTTGATTCTCATGCTACCACACTGGGTTGTTTTTTTCTTTCTCTAGCAGCTTCTTTTTAGATTCCATTTATTAAATGTTAGGTATCTTTGGTGTGCTGACTTGTACCCTCTTCTTGACTCCCTCCATGCTCTCTTCCTTGTTCCTGTCATCTATTCCTATGAGTAACAATTTGACAATAACTCCAATTTTATATTCTTTAATCCAGAATATGCATATCTAAATTAATACTCTGAATATCTATTTGGATAACTCAGAACCACTTCAAACTCAGCACTCCCTGTTAGAAAATTAATCAGCATGAAAGGAGAATAATTCACTATTTCAGAAGATGGTAACTTTTGCTATATACTAGATTACTGGCAATAAGAAAGGGGACAAATAGGTAGATTCTTAATATGGAAATTGCAGGTAGAAATGTCATGATTTGATGGCTGATTGTTTGTGGAAATGAAGAAAAGCATGTAAAAGCAGTAAAGTAGTTATCCTGGCTTAAAATTCGAAGAAGGAAAAAAAGTAAACATCAGAATAGATTAAGCTACAGAGGTAGTCAGATTGTGAGAAGCCTGCACTTGGGCTTTTTCCTAGCCACAATGAGGAGCTGTTGGAGAGTTTTAGACAAGAGAAAAATATAATCGGATATGTCTTACAGGGAACTCACTCTGACTGCTTTGTGGGACTTACATGCAGCTGAGTCAACAAGAGATGCATATGAAAAAATAACTAGAATCACTAATGATTAAGTTGTGCCAACATGATTAATGCAAGTAATAAATGTGGCTGAAGATAACAGAAGGGATATTCTTTGAGACTGCTAAGGAAGGACTCACAGAAAAACTAAACATTGAAAATTTAAGTTAAGATATGGATGATGCATTAGCTCTAAGTAGAAAAAAAAAAGTAGAATGTTCTAGGCAGACAGCATTGATGTGGATATGGTTACATACAGAAGTTAAAATCTACCAGGATTATTTTTTTTTAGGGAAAAGTGAACTGCTCAACCTGCCTTGTACAGGGGATTCACATGGAGGAGCAGCTTGAGAAAAGAGAGAGACAAAAGCACTTGTGAGTGGCACTGAACTCAAAAATGCACACATCCTTTCCTAGGCAATTGGAAGCCATTTCAGGGTCCTGGAAACTTAGATCAACAATCTGTGCTTTAGGATAGTAAGCATGTTGGAAGGAAAGCCTGTAGCTTAGACTAGAGGGATTCAACACAGAAAAATAAGTATTGAGGGGCTTTTTGAAGTCTGAGGTCATGAGGCAGTAAGCTAAGATAGCTTCAAAGGAAGTGGAATGAAACTGTTCGATATGATAATATCAAGAAAGAAGAAATACCAGGATTTTCAGAATACAAAACAATTAAATATATTGCTCTAGTTATCTAATATCCCTCCAAGGTGTAAGCAGGAAATACATTTGGAACTAGTAAAATATAGCTCAGTGTCTCTTTTTATGGGGAGGGCTTACATACTGCAATGGGAAACAAGGTTGCTCTTATTTGCAATTTTTCTTCTAAGCTTACACCACAGCTTTTATCTTAGTCCTGTAATGCACGACAATTTAGGAGTAATTGTTTGAAGAGTTTGAAGATGACTACAAAGTCAGCAATGAATCCATAATTCCTGTCTAATATCTATTGAGAGGCTTCTAGTATAGGAAATGCTACCAGAGAGTACAATGAACAAGGGAGGAACATTGCTATTTTGATGACAGGCATGTAAAAGGTGGGCAAAAGAAGTTGTGGAGACTGTGGAAACAAAATCTGCAAGTATGGTGTATAAGTAGGATTTAATATCTTCCACTAAGCAAGCCAAATTAGTCTCAGGACACCAGAATACTTGACTGGGTAAATGAACTTCTAGGACAATCCTGAGCTGCTTGCCAGCTGATGCTAACTGGGATTTTGAGTAGTTCAAAATAAATAGAAGAGGGTGTTGAATCACAGAATGAGGAATAAAAACTCAGATCTCACATATTTCTCATTGAAGAAAGAATCCAAAAAATAGCACAGGCACAGGAACCAACCAAAAGAAAAGTAATAACAACTAGGGCAAATCCAGAAGAAGTTTGGGTACCTGAACTCACAGTTTAGGGCATTAGCCCAATAATTGCAAAGATAAAGAAGAATGGGCTATTTCTTAGGCTTTCTTTTACAAATGTTCCAAATTCTTTATACATGTGTGTTATTAATGGTGATAATCATGGGTACTGTAGGTTTGAATGTAGCATTATTCACAAAAGTCTAGTAAGACTCAACTGACAGTCAAAGTTTTAGAAAATTGTAAGCTGTCCAGGGAATGTACTGCTTTCCTCTGCACTATGCACCTTTCAATGTGACAGTATGGCAAAAGAGTGATACAGGACTCCAGGTTAGTAAAATATTTTCTTGCTCCTTTATCAGAATTTAAACCCTTACAATACAACTCCCACAGGTGCGGACAGAACCATTGGAAACACCATCAGTAAAGAGTTATCCCTTTAAAGAAAACAATGCTATCTTTCTGGAACTTGTTCAAATGAAAATAGCCCTAAAAGAGCAATAGTGAGAATTCCTAAACACTTTGGGAAGTGAAATAGCCTTTTCTTGCACTTCAAAGAATTCCTAAGGAAGCATAGGAACCCCAAGGTTTCAGAGAAATAGTTAAATTAGGGAAAATAGCATAGAAAGAGGAAATGATAGGACACTGGAAATAAATTCCCCACTATTACCCAGAACTAGTTTCAATGGTCTTCCTCTCGAAAACGTCTGATGAAGAAGGCCCAGGTATGTTCATTTTATGACTGTCATTTTCTAAGCCTTCAGAGGGAAGTCTGAAAGTTAAATTAGAGTCAGTGAAGTACTTGCATTGTCTTTCTTAAGGTTGTTAGTGTGTGATTCAGTGACACATGGGGACACTCACTTTCCACACCACCCATAAAAACTTTGTTTACAATTAGATGCTTTGACCCTTAGAGAAAGACAGTTATTCTCCCCTTGTGAAAAGAGAGGAACCAGATACCTATTTATAAAAGAACATCTCCTTAATACCCTAACATGGACCTGGAAAGTGACTTTCCCAAGAATATGACTCTTCTCCAAAAATAGAAGTAATTTAGAGCTCTACATATTATCCCCCAACTTGCAACCATCACTTCCCTCAAGGTGCCGAAACAGTTTGGCCATCATATCTGTCTAAGGGGCAAAAACAGTTTTTGGTGGTGCCCTCTCTCTACACAGTTGTTAAGTAAACTCCAGATCAAATCAATCCTTCATGTGCAAAGCCGGCTGTGCTGAAAGGAATTCAAGGATACGAAAAACAGGAAGTCTTGAAGCCCCCCTAAAAACATGAAAACCAGTATCAGTGTAGTATAGTGTGATGGTGAGGGAAAAGAATAGGAAATAAGACAGGAGGTTGAGAGGCCAACTTAGAATGCTTGCTCTCCCATGGATTACCCAAATGAATCTGGGCAGATTATTCAAAATGGATTTGTGCATATGGGGAGTTTGCAAAATGGGAGTATGGAAGGATTGTTACTGGATAATCTCTTCTAGCTCTAACAGTTTATGATCTTACTGTGTCTTTTTCAGGTTTTTGAGATAATCCCATTGCTGTTTAGTCCTACAGGAGGTTTGGGAAATTAATCAGTATCCTCTTCATTCTGAAATCACTTGAGCAAAGCTCAAAGAAAGGAAGTGGGCAGTTTCAACCAGCTTGTATACACCTATAACAGAGCTACCTACATGCTTAGAGTCACAAGTATTAAGTGTAGCTACGGGTATGCATAGATGCATAAACAAAATAAAATATTGCATTAGGGCTTTGAGATGAATGATATTCATTTTCATTAGTGCTGGTAAAACTGCTTTTTTTCCATTCGTGAATATTATATTTCATTTCTTCTTTTTCTTTTCTTTCTTAGTATTAATATTTATTCATACTAGTTCTTAGAATGTAGTACATATATTTTCATATATTATTTCATTTGATCTTCATAAGGATCTCATCAGGGAAAACGTGTAAGCTATTTTTTTCTATATTTAACTAAAAAAAAATAGAAATCCAGTTAGGATATGTGATTTAGCTATTCTCATGCAACTACAGGAGAAAGAACTGGAATTTGGACCTAGCCTCTTCCGATTTACTATTCCTCGTTTACTGATTGATCATATTGCAAAATCTAAAACAGAAAATTTAAACAATTATATATTTAAAGTACATCTCTTTTATTTCCATAAACTTACAAAATCACTTTGATATTATGGAGGAAAAAAAATTATTTCTTCTCATTCAAGTTTAAAATAAAGAAGCCTTCATATGGCAAGAAAAGCCAGGACACTGATTTGACATGTAAATACATTAAATATTTTGCTAGTTAGAGTCCAGTGAAGTGGTTGATTCTGGAGACAACAAATGTATCATGAGGATCCACAGAACTCTGCTTTATGGAGCATTCTGGGCTTATCTCTAGAGCTTGTATCATGGCACTAGACATCTTTATTCTAAAAAGGAAAATGTACTTCATCTTTATATTTTAAACCATTTTTCATCTCTTTCTTTAAAAGTCTTCTTCTCTAACACATATGTATTTGTTAGGGTTCTCCAGAGAAACAGGATCAACGGGAGATAGATAGATAAATAGATAGAAATCTATTATAAGTAATTGGCCCATACAATTATGAAGTCTGACAAGTCCCAAGATCTGTAGGGTGAGATGGCAAATTGGAGACCCAGGAGAGCTCATGGTGTAGTTTCAGTCTGAGTCTGAATGCCTGAGAACAAAGGAAAGCAGCTAGTGTGAAGACCAACAGGCCCAAGACCAAGAAAAACCAGTGTTTCTGTTTGTATCTGAAGACACACAAAAAAAGCCAATGTCCCAGGTCAAGGGAGACAGACAGGAAGAATTTTCTCATACTTAGGGGAGAGTATAGAACTTTTTTTCTGTTTGAGTCTTCAATGGATTAGATGACGCTTATTGCCATTAAGGAGGAAAACCTGCTTTACTCAGTCTATCGATTTAAATATTAATCTTATCTAAAAGCATCTTCACAGAAACATCCGGAATAATGTTGGATCAAATACTTGGGCACCCAGTGAAGCTGATGCATAAAATTAACCATCACAATACACTTATGAAGGCATCAGGAAGAAAATCAGTGGATGTTGAACTCATTCTACTTAATCAATGGAGAACACCCTGGAAAGTCCAGAAAAAAAGGGTAAGCCTTCACACAGCTATATATCTATGTTTCTTCTCATAGTCTCTATTATAAGCTGAAATTTTTAGAAGTTCACTTGTTCGTTAGAACAGAAAGAAAAAAACATTGTAACAGTGACTTAAAATAACTTTTGCCTACAGTAGCTTCAAAGGATCTTTTTCAAAAGCATATTTTAAAAGTCCTGGGAAAAAATGTTAGTCTTTCTAGTTCTTATACACAAAAAAAGTAAAAATTTGGAGGGGGAGCTTTACAGAATATTTTTCCACTCTTATTAAAGTAGAAGAGTTAATAATCTTCTGGGACCCTTAGATTGAACTCAAAGGGTCTGTGAATTCCCTAAAATACATAATCAGGAATTCTTACATGAGTGGATTTTTTTAGGAGATAGTTTATTACTTTCATCAGATTTTCTAGTTTTTGGCCCCCTTAAAAACAATATTTAAAATCTGACATCCAATGATGAGGAATAGAGATTAAGAAATCTGAGCAGGGTATAACAATATCATAGGATAACTCACATATGGAACAAAGTGAAGAGATTTTCTAAAACAAGCTTGACTTTTGAGGTGATCTGAATCCCTGCTTATACCTGCTAGCAGGGTTTAAGAGGCAAAATAAAATGGAGCCTCCTGCTATTTTTGGCCTTGTGAGGCCTTGGGAGGGAATCCATACTCTAATTCTTGAAAGCTTCTTGCCCATGCTACTCTTTTTTTGTTTGTTTGTTTGTTTGTTTTGAGATGGGGTCTTGCTCTGTCGCCCAGGCTGGAGCACAGTGGCAAGATCTCAGCTCACTACGACCTTTGCCCTCCAGGTTCAAGCAATTCTGCTACCTCAGCCTCCTGAGTAGCTTGAGTATTGAGCATGTTCTTCGGAGAACTGGTTGTTGTAAAGTGAGGCACTGCCCCCATCCCAACTCTCTCTCTTTTGCTCCTGCTCCCACCATGTGAAATGACTGCTCCCATTTGCCTTCTGCCATGATTGTACGCTTTTTGAGGCCTCCCCATACGCAAAAGCCTGTGCTGTGCTTTCTGTACAGCCTGCAGAACTGCAGAACCATAAGCCAATTAAGCCTCTTTTTTAAAATAAATTACCCAGCCTCATGTATTTCTTTATAGCAATGCATGAATGGCCTAGTACACATGCCTTACCAAAACAATCACTTAAATCAAAGAAAGAAAATATGGCATTATAGAAACGTAGATTCTGACCCAAAGAGAAGCAAAGGGAGTTTTCTGGATGACAATAAAGAAAAATCCCAAAAGACAGCTGGACAGCAGTTCTAGAGTTCACTCAACCCAGATTAAAACAAGCTAGAAGACACCTGGAAATACTGCTTCAAGAGGACACAGAGAAAATACTTGAAGTATTTTAATGCATTGAAATAAATTTCAACAAAAAAGCATAAAATAAATTAGTAAGAACTAATAGAGAACTAACAAACAAAAAAAAACTTGATAATTACTAACCAGAGAAAACAACAAAAAGTTTTTAATGTGTGTAGATCTAACCTAAATTATGATATAACTATTTTTGAACAATGGGGAGATACAAAGAGTGTATATATTTAAGGATGTGGTAGGCGAAGAAAGACTGCTAAATTCTCCTCATTCTAAAGAATTATAAAGTAAGGATTTCAGTATACCATTTAGAGATGTATAGAAAAGTAGCAAATGAATCCATTAAAAGATCCAAAGGAAGTTTTCTATGGGTAACAAGAAAGGTGGGGATAGAGGTGAGGTCAGGAAACTGATTTTTACAATGAATTTGATTCAACTGTTCATGTTTATCATAATTGAAAAACAAAAACTAGAATCATGCATAGCTTTGATAAAATAAAAACTAAAAAACTTCAGTGCCTATACATTGTAATTTCTCAATATTATTTCTACTGGTAGGAATAATTAAAGAACTGTAAAGATTTGTTCTCTTAAGCACCTTAAACTTTCTTTTTTTCAGTAGTATTTACATTATCCATTTTCCCAGTAAACACTTTTGTTCTATGATAAAGAAGTATATTTCAACATAGCATTGTCAGGGTTATCACAAAATCCCAGTCAGTCTGAGATTGAATTAATATGTTTCACAATACTTTACTTTTTGTATAGTTAAAAATGTTATTTTTTTGTACAGAGACATAAGAAATGTGTGTACGTAAATACTGAGAAAACACAAAGTGTAACCATAATGTGAGACTCATCTTTTAATAACCTAACCAGAGAATAGTTTTTAAGAATAACAACATTTTAGTGCATTAAATGTGAAATAGTATATTTATCTCAGTTAATCCTGACCACATTCTATTTTAACAGCTACTATTTTAATTTTAGCATAGAAAATGTTAATATTATTAAGTAGCATTTATTGAATGTAAATGTGCAGGACTCTGTATTAACATTTCCTTTAAATTACCTTATTTAAACCATTTTACAAATGAGTAAACTTAGATTCAAGAAGGCTAATTTGTCCATGTTCACAGCTAATATAGGATGTAACTAATTTCAAAAATATTTTTTGACCCTAAATCCTGTGTTCTTAATTTCTGTATATATTGCCTGTGCCATAATTAGTTATTCAATCCTACATTCTGGAGAACAAAATGAATATTCAGTAGACTGTATTCTCCCACACAAAAGTATGGCAATGGTTGCAAGAACATATACAGTGATCCCAGTAGGAGAGTTGGGAAACATAATTATAAGAACTTTATCAAATTCCTTATCATTTGTAACTTCTCCAGCCTTCCCATCTTGGGTAGATCTTGCCTATTTTTTTATAATGATTGTTGTAAGGACTAGAGTGGAAAATAATTATTGAGGAGATGGAATCAAAGTACACAGACAATTTTGTTGCATCCAAAGGAATGTTGACCTAAGGGAAGTGATGAGATTAAGCTATGATATATAACAGATAGATTGAAAGGACTGATAAATCCTAATTTATTATATCTGGTTCTGATTCTCCCTTAACTTCCAGATGCATTAGGATGGCCAGTAACCAAATGTGGCCGACATCAAGTAACTACTCTTTGTGTTTGGTTGTGTAGTGCCTTTTCTAGAATGAAAGTTCTTTGATTGGCATTAAAATGTTTTAAAAAGATGTTTGCACATTGAGACCTTCTTACATTGAGAACTTCAACTAACCATTTGTCACCTGCCCACATCCAAAAGTCTATTCTTACCTCAGGCCACCTGTCTCTCCATATATGGTGAATGGTCAGGTGCAACACACAAACCTCTGCCTATTGGAAGGAATTCCACTCACCACTGTCTGTTATGGCAACCACTGAGAAAGGATATATTGCTGTCGCAGTCCATTTTTTATTCGTATACACCTACTGAGCCCATTAACCTATAAAACAAACTTCGCCTTTTTTCTCCCCTGTGAATTGGTCATGTCAAGTCAGGCAGTCCCATCATAGGTGTGGTCTGTGGAAGAGGCATTGGTGCAAGGTGCAACTGTGTGATGGATGCTGTGGAAGTTTGGGACACCTGCTAATGCAGCTTACTTGTGACTCCCAGTCTTGCTTATGCCTCACTCTGGAGGTACTACTTGTATTTTAAAATGGATTGTTGATAAAGCCCAATTTTATTACTTGGTGGATCTACAGAGCCCTAATCAATGGGCATTTCTTGTCCTATAATCACATTATGATACATGGTCAAATAATTTATTTCTTGCCTAATATTTCCCGAAAATCATATAATTCCCTGTTGCAAATGGCATATACTTAGTGTAGAAACTTAATGGCCTACAATGTGATTATCCTACTAGTGCTTTCTCTGTACTCTGAATATCACCAAAAGAATACCTTTGATTCTATAGCCGAGATGTGCTGCAGAGCCCCTTTTACTTCCAGACTCCACCAAAGCTGGTGGCCTTTAAACCCTAAGGACACTATGGATGTAGCAGTTCTCTCAATCTTATGAAGGCCTTCTTACAAGTTGTAAGGTGTATGATATTTTATCCTATTTGCAAGCTAAAATTATTAGCCTGTAACAGTTTTGTGAATGCTGAATTAATAAAGACAAAAAAACTGCTCTATCAGAGATGAAGAATTGTTTTACTCACAGCACAGCCTGCAGCATGAGCATCATGCTTGCATCAGTTCTCCTTGACCACCAAGGCTGATTAGAGTGATGGAGAAGGACTAGGTACATGCTGCACACATAATGGGTTTGCATTACAGCCAAGCAACTCTGAGCTTAAGAAACCCAAATCTTTAAAAATGAGTAGTAGGCCAGGCGCGGTGGCTCACGCTTGTAATTCCAGCACTTTGGGAGGCCGAGGCGGGCGGATCATGAGGTCAGGAGATCGAGACCATGGTGAAACCCCGTCTCTACTAAAAAATTAAAAAAATTAGCCGGGCGTGGTGGCAGGCGCCTGTAGTCCCAGCTACTCGGAGAGGCTGAGGCAGGAGAATGGCGTGAACTCGGGAGGAGGAGCTTGCAGTGAGCCGAGATTGCGCCATTGCACTCCAGCCTGGGCGACAGAGCGAGACTCCGTCTCAAAAAAAAAAAAAAAAATGAGTAGTAAATCTGCCTGATCTATATCCCAAGGGAAGACCTGGGCATTATCACCATGGACAGAAAAAAAAACAAACAAAGAAACAAACAAACAAAAAAGCCTACCATCTGCTCTAGAGAGAGACACTAACTGTATGTTTAAATACTCTCTGCTGCACATTTTTGAAAAGATAGTCCAGAACAAACGCAGCCAGTGCCTGTGCTTCCAAGGCTGTAGAAACATTGGAGACCCATAGAGAATTGTGTGTCCCAAAAGGCCTTCAACGTACTTGCCACTTCTAGTTCATTTGGTCCTATGTCTTTGGGGAAAGACTGAAGGCATCATTACCATATATATTGCCCAGGCTGTTGTAGGGCTACTCCCCACAGAGATCCAGCATCTCCTTCAGTTAATGGACTGCAGTAGAAAAAAAAAATGGATGATGTCTGGAATCTTGGTAAAGAAATTATGACTTTTACGGAGATAGTAGGCATTGCCTTCCTGATTCCCGTACTTGTATTTTTATTTCTGTATACTTCAAGCAATATTCTCGGGAGCCTATCTATCTAGCCCTTAGGATGACTTGCACTATGAGCCATCTCTATAGCTCTCAACAATTATGAACACACTGGCTGTCACTGTGACTTTGCTGCATATAATGATAACTGTACCCACTCTTCTAAATGTTGAATGCCGACACCTGACATTTACTGACAGGGACTACTATCAATTCCATTGTTTTTAGTGAGTTCAGTTATATAACAGTATTTCCTACAGTTAGCCCTGTTTCTCAGAGGACTACCACCACTCAGCTTCTTAGTGATGCTAAGAAGTCACTGTCACTGATGCTAAGAATTCACTTATGTCACTGTCATAAATGAATTCATTGTTTTGATAAGCAGAGTGTTCCTCTCTGTGTCCTCCAACAAAGCTTAAACATTTTCTGGTCTTTCTAACTTTAGGTAGCATATCCAATTTCTGAGCCTTTTGATCCCCTTTTTACCCATCTTCCACAGTAGTTTTGCCACTCGTAGGTCATTTGAAATGGGCATTTCTGTTTCCATGTTTCTGAAATTTATCCTACCAATATGTTAGCATTATAACCCAGGGTCCTTTCTAGAGTGTTAAATTTTTATTTGTTTATTTATTTTTTTTTTTGGAGACAGAGTCTCGCTCTGTCACCCAGGCTGAAGTGCAGTGGCATGATCTCTGCTCACTGCAAGCTCCGCCTCCCAGGATCACTCCATTTTCCTGCCTCAGCCTCCCGAGTAGCTGGGACTACAGGCACGCACCACCACACCTGGCTAATTTTTCGTATTTTTTAGTAGGGATGGGGTATCACCATGCTAGCCAGGATGGTCTCCATCTGCTGACCTTGTGATCTGCCCACCTCGGCCTCCCAAAGTGCTGGGATTACAGGCTTGAGCCACCACGCCCAGCCTCTTTTTTTTTTTTTTTTTTCGGGGGGTGAAGTCTCACTCTGACATCAGGTTGGAAGGTTGGAATGCAGTGGTGTGATCTCAGTTCACTGCAACCTGTATCTCCTGGGTTCAAGCACTTCTCCTGCCTCAGCCTCCCAACTATCTGGGACTACAGGCACTCGCCACCATACCCGGCTAATTTTTGTATTTTCAGTTGAGACAGGGTTTCTCCATGTTGGCCAGGCTGGTCTCGAACTCCTGTCCTCAGGTGATCTGTCCCCCTTGGCCTCCCAAAGTGCTGGGATTACAGGTGTGAGCCACCATGCCCGGCCTGGAGTGTTAAATCTTGTATTATCAAATAGTGCTTCTATTTCAATAAAGTCTCACTTATCCAACTTTATGTTCTATCCCCCAGAATCAACACTATCACCATCTGTCCTGGACATACTCTCCTGACTCCTGCCTATATGAAGGCTAGGTTTTTTAGCTCTTCCAAGGTAAGGTCCCTTCCCTCTCCTGACAGTCCCAACAGTTCCCTTAATGTTGTGACTTAATTATTTTTGCCTATTGGTCAGAAAAAAAAATGAAGTTAGATCATGTTGTCTTTCAAGGCAGAAGCTCCTGCATTATCTTCAGGCATGGAAAGTGTTAGCATTTAGCACGAAATGGACTAAATCTGCAGGCAAGAAGATTCAGAAGAATGAGAGCATTCACATTTGAGTACATCAACTCAGATGTCTCCATCCTCTTCTTACAGGCACGCTACTTCCACTTATCTCTACTAAAATTGGGAATGTAACTCTGCTATGCTTATAATTCAGTAAGACATCTGATCCTTAGCCTTTCCTGCTGTTGTGACAAGAGTGCTGTCTGGAAATTAAACTTAGCCACTGATTGGTGTTGAGTCACTTTCAGCCTTTTATTGTTTTTCTCAAGATATAAACTGCCCTAAGCATCAACCATCAAATTTCATAGTCCTTATGATGATCATTTCCTCCATATTGTTAGGGCACTGTTTGTTCACTCCTTTCTGTCAGTTTCAGTTCATCTCAGTTCAACACCTATGAAAGTTTTAACAATTGCCCTAATGACCGTGCCAGAAGTCACCAGTTCTTCTACAACTACTATAGGTGGTAGCCTTATTGTCAGATGACCCGGAGCTTCAAAATCTCAACTTTATAATGACCTTTTGTTAAAGTCATTCCTGGTATCAACTGTCATAGATTGGCTTTTAAGAAAACAGACTCTGAGATGGAGAACACCCTCGAGGCCAAAACTTATGAGTGAGTGAAAGAAGCAGGATTTGGCAAAATTTGGCCTGCAATGCAATTATTAAAAGGCATTCAATGAACCTTTGGAGAACTCTGGAGGTGGATTCGCTGTATGTAGTTATCCAGATTTGAGGCAAATGAAGTAGTCTTTTGACAAATCATTGGATGTAGGCTGCCAACAAAAAGGGGGCAAGACCTTGAGGTTGGATGCTGTCTTCGGACAAAGACAACCTCTAAAGTGTCTCAGCTGAAAACTGCCAATTGTTGACTGTGCCAATCCCACCTCTGGGAGTGAGTGCTTCTTTTATTAAGGAGAAGATCTAGGTAACACAACACAGCATATATGATAACAATAAAATAATTGAATCGTATTCTATGGCATAAAAATATACCAAGTATTACAGAAGCAAACTAATCAATAAATTTCCAAGTTCCTATAAGACTCTATCCCTTCACTTTATGTTCTAGATTCTACACCCTCTTGTCAAAAGAACTTTGTTCCTGTAATTATTCTTCCCACTCCAGCATCACCACTGTCTCTATTTTATCCCTAATGACTGTGTGAGTCCAGTGAGCATGCAAACATACTCTGGTATCTTCTATCAATTAGGGAAGAAAGAAGAAAGAAGCAAAGCAAAAGGTATAGGGGAAAAGACAGAAAAAATAAATTTTAAAAATCTTCTGAATATACATACACGTCTTCCAGCATTTATGTTTTTCTCTGCTTCCTTATATAGCAACATTCTTGAAACAGTTATCAAAAATCTGTTTCCTCTTCCTTCGCCTCCCTTACTATCTTCTCCCTTCAGCCTATTCTAAAGAACTGATGCCACTCCATGACATTAAAACTGCTCCTATGAAAGTCCCTAAAAACTAACCTATTATCTATATTAATAATTTTTTCTCTTTATGTATTTTAGGGATTACTCTTGACACTTTTCTACCTGATATCTACATTCATTCTTTAGGAAATATCATCTAATCATCTGGCTTTAAATACCTTCTACATATTCTAAACACCCAAAGCTCTATAGGTCTGACCTCACCTGTAAGTTACATAACTCTTTGTTCTTTCATCTGCATGGCATCTCCGTTTAGATGTCTATTAAACACCACAAAGTTAACATGACTAAAATAGAACTATTGATATCCCCATACAACTGTTCCTTTTTTTTTTTTTTTTTTTTTTAGATGGAGTTTTCCTCTTGTCACCCAGGCTGGAGTGCAATGGCACGATCTTGGCTCACTGCAACCTCCACCTCCCAGGTTCGAGAAATTCTCCTGCCTCAGCATCCCGAGTAGCTGGGATTACAGGCACCCATGACCACACTGGGCTAATTTTTGTATTTTTAGTAGAGACAGGGTTTCATTATGTTGGCCAGGCTGGTCTCAAACTCCTGACCTCAGATGATCCACAATCCTCAGCCTCCCAAATTGCGGTGTGAACCACTGCAACTGACCAACTGTTCCTTTTTTTAAAGCAATGGCATCACCACTGAACAAGTTGCTTAAGCAAAAAATCCATGTGTCATCCTTTATTCTAGTCTTTCCTTTTTTGCCATATTGAACTTATTACCAAGCCCAGTTGACTTTTTCCTCCAAATCACTATGTAGTATCTTCCAAGATTTATGTCTTCTCTATGACCATCTTAGTTCAAGCCATCATCATCTCTTAGAATATTTTAATAACCTTACTGTCAGACCATGTTCCTCAACTTTTGCTCCCTCCTGTAAATTACTCCATGCACAAGATAATTCAAGATTATTTTGGAATTTTAAATCAGATCATAGACTTTCCCGACTTAAATTATTTCAATAGTGTTTTTTTGCAATTAGAATAAAATATAAAACCATACCTTGGAACACACAGGTCCAGATAATCAGGTGATACCTATCTTAGCTATGCCTCACTTCTTGCTGGCTTCTCTCCAGCTGGAACCATACAGGCCTGCAGTCAGTTCTTAGATGACCCGATACCTGTTCTTTCCCAGAGTCACTGCACTGGCTGTGCCATCTGCTTGAGATTACCTCTCAGTTTGGGCCACTGCAAGTTCTATCTTATCATTAAATGTTTTTCAGTCTCTTGCTCAAAAAGAGCTCTCATGGTCACCAATATAAGCAAGTTATCTCATTACGCTCTTATCATATTACACTGTTTATTTTCTGCATTTCACTCATTAATATCTAATTTTATTTTATTTATTCTGTTTCTCTCTAATACAGCATGAGCTCAGGTAATTGATACTGTCCCTGAAATATTTACTGTCTCATCTTCACTGCTTTAGAATGTGCCATGCACATAATAAATACTCAATATTCCTTGTAGGAAAGAATGGAGACAGGAAGGGAAAGAGGCTTACAAGAAAAAAAAAAGAAAGAAAAGACAAAAATAATAGAGATTATTCACCAAATTTTATTTGCTGAAGTTAGTTGCAGTAAAAGGCTAAACTAAGGTACACATCATTGCAGATTGTGAAATACATTTTATTTTACTGCCTTAAAATTTTTTCCTGTAGAATTACGTTAAAGATTTGCAAAAAGGGACTATTTCTGGCAATTACCACATTATTATATTGTGCATGTAAATGTTGCTATGTTCATTGAAAACAATGGATATAGCATTGCATTTAAAGTACTTATCAAGTTAAAGCACCTATGTTTTGAATGTAATTTCTTAAGTGTTGTGTTTCTGAGATCAGCAATGACATTACATTTTTTTTCTTCTGTTCCACTAACTGACAAGTAAGCATGTTTAACAAATATTTGCTTAAAACTAAAAGATTATAAATTTAAACAACTTTTCCAAAGTTTTCTTTTTGAGAAATATCCTATAAAATTTGGATTATTTTTCTGCAAAATTGATATATAAACTTTTTCTTCTAGTAGGCTGGAATGAATTCCTACTAGACTGACAGTCATGCAGGTAACAACTATAAAGTCTGAACACGCACAATCACACACACACAATTCCTGAGACAAAACAGTTTTTGGAAGAGATTTGACATTTAGAAGGAACCAGCACCAGGTATTAGAAAGACAACTTAAGGTACAGGATAATTAGAATAACTGAAACTTCTTTAAAAACCTTCATATTTTGTGTTAGTAAGAACCAGAGGACAAGACCCAGTGCAACCACAGCACCCCACTGTCCACCCACCCCAAAAATGGAGAGGAAATCCTGGGAAGAAGGCAGTTAAAAGTCTGCATATGAACTCTGGCCAAGTCTCTATCTGAACCTTAAACCATACTTATTGGGGGAAAAGGAGGACAGAAACAAATTATCCCAGAGCTGAGGCTAAAATAACTACAATTTGAGCAGTCACCTATTGCAAACCAGGCAGAGCTTGCAGTTTGATATTAATCAGGTTAATTGCCTTCTAAAATAAGAAATGAAAGCATCCACATTCATCAGAGGAATGTAACTGAATCTATGGTCTCAATAGCATAATATTTACAATGCATCTGTGTCAATGTGTCACATTCATTTGGCTAATAATAGTTCTCTATATTGTACATCAAACACACAAAATAACTAGTCAATAAAACTGTTTTTCTTATGATCATTGACTTGTTGAGGACATGTTGTTCTATTTTTTTTTCACATAGCATAGTTCTCATTTAAGGGATATATTTTATCCAGTTTAACTGTCCATTTTCTTTTCATTGAGGTTTTCTCTACACACAGTACTATGGGACTGAAGAGTTACTGGGGACTAATTGGCCAAGCAGGCATATATTCCAGCATCTTTCAAAGACTAGAACATAAAAAAAAAAAAATAGTTCAGAATAGACTGACATTAATCATCTACATTTGCTGTCTTTCTCCCTAAGTCCTCCCTTTTATTTAAAAGTCCCTCCTTGCTGTGTGGAAACCATAACAGAGGAACAAGTATAAAACATGTTAGCCAAGAAGACAGCAACTTTTTTATGAGAAGACAATTGGGAAGTTAGTGAATTGTGTTCTTAATCTTAATTTGAGCCTTTGCTACCAAGAGCATTGTAACATGACTGATGAGGAAGGCTTTAAGCCTGGTGGCAACAAGCTTTTCTACCAATTTCAGAATTCCACTAAGCAAGACATTGATGGTATGTTGAAAATGTGCAGGGGTAACTGCCTATTTTCTTTTAAATTAGCTCCATATCTCCATAGATAACAGCTGCTTATGTTCTGATCAAGACACATTAAATACGTTCATCATACTTAATGAGTTGATGTTTCCTCTATGATAAAGGCATCAGCCAATTACTCAACTAGTTTTTTTTTGACTGGAGATAGATAGATTGATAGATAGATAGATGATAGATAGATAGATAGATAGATAGATAGATTAGATAGATAATTTTAATGAAAAGACAAGTAATGAACACATATAATGATAGGCTTGCTCTATTCTTAATTCCTTATCACAACAGCTTTTTCCAAGCATTTACCCAGTGGGATATTACAGAGCGTCTCCTGGGTTTGATTGCTTAAGGTATATGTAATTATGTGATTGTCTGTATAATTAAGGCAGTGAATAAGTAGGTTAAAATATACCCTGATTTTGATTGCATACTTTTCAAAGAGGGGCTTTTAAGCAATATCCCAAGAGAGGCTAGTATAAAAGCTCAAAAGAAGGTGCTCTGTCTGATGCCTATGGGATACATGACGCAAACCCAGACAGCAAGCCTCATGCTTGTGCGTTCTCTCATGTTGTTGTGCTACAATGTACCAATGATCATTTGCTCCCTTAAAAATCACCCTAAAACTTAGTAACTTCAAACAACAGTCATTTTATTTTATCACAATTCTGTGGGCCAGCAATTTGGTCTGGATTCAGCAGGGTGTTTCTTCTGATGGTCTATTCTGAGATCATTTATGTGACTGCACTCTACTATGAGTTAACTTGGAGATGACAGACTTAAAAAATTTACTCTTACAAGGCTTTGTTCTCTAGAAGACTAGAGCTTCTTCAACCTTCTTCACATTATAGCACCAGGTTTTAAGAAGAAGAAATAGAGGCCAGAAGGTTTTTGAGGCCTAAGCTTAGAAATTGTACCCAATTACATTCACCTAATTTTATTTGTCTAAGCAAGTCACAAAGCCATTCCAGAAGGAGTGAGAAAACACACCTCATATCAAAACCACATTGCAGAGGGCCATGTGTACAGGAATACGAGAAATGTTAAAAGTCATACTTAAAGTTTACTAGAAACAGAAATTCTTATTCTCTACCACCTTGTCCTTCCCATAATCTTCAAGACAAATTCCTCCTAAGTTCTCATAGAACCCAATAGGAGAGAAAATTCTACAGGAGAAACAGGAACAAATAAGGGTTCAAAACAAAAACAATATATTCAAAGTATTTCTTCATGTATCCTCTGGACTATTCAAATTTAGCACTTATAAGAACTGTTTTTAAATTAATTTCTATTTATTTGAATAACCATACTCCAAAGTGATGTAGGTTTAACTTCCCTTCCTCAACCAAAGAATTCACATGTCCCAGAGTCAAACTCTGGACCTATAGTATATTTGTTCTGTAAGAAAACATGTTCCCAACAAAGATCTTCCGAGTTGATTTAAACACTTTTCTTCTTGGTTCTGCCTGGATGTTCCCCTTTCACTGAATCATTTTCTCTTGTCCGTTGGGTTCCCTCCAAACCCCACATCCACCTCTACCTCCTAATAATTAACGAGACAACTTGTTTAAAGCCTGGTATATTTATTTCAATAAATTCTGAAGTCCTCCTTCAGCATGTTTTTGAATTTCATTCTTTAAAGCACAGATAATCCACTGATCATGTTTATATAGCATAGCTATGTATTTTTATTACCTGGTAGTGGATATTGTCAGTGCTCTATTTGGATCTATTTGGATCCTTTTTAATGTTTGCTTTATTTTGCTTGTAATGGCCTGTACCTCTGACTCTTTTCAGAGGAATATCCTTGAAAAAAGGGGATGATTTCCTGTCCTCAGAGAGAATGGGAAGTACCTAGGAGTTTGGATTCCGGGGGCAGCCCTTGGCAAATAATTCAATGGTATGAAAGCTCAGCTCCCTTGCCTGTAGAACTGGCAAATCTAAGGTGTACTTCATACACCCTAATCCCCCTATAAATCAGCTGAAGTTACTTTCTGCAGTTCTTTGCCTAAAACTGTACTCTTGCTTGGCGTCCTTCCCTTTTCTGCTTAGCATCCCTCAAGCTCTTCTATTTCTCCCAGGAACACATTTCCTAATAGATCACGCTGCACACAAATGCTTATCTCAGGTTTCTGAGTAATCTTATCTCAGAAAATGAACCAAAAATCTGCATACTATTCTAAACTTTAAAAAGTTGTCTTGATGAACATTGATGCAAAAATCCTCAATAAAATACTGGCAAACCGAATCCAGCAGCACATCAAAAAGCTTATCCACCATGATCAAGTGGGCTTCATCCCTGGGATGCAAGGCTGGTTCAACATACGCAAATCAATAAATGTAATCCAGCATATAAATAGAACCAAAGACAAAAACCACATGATTATCTCAATAGATGCAGAAAAGGCCTTTGACAAAATTCAACATCTCTTCATGCTAAAAACTCTCAATAAATTAGGTATTGATGGGACGTATCTCAAAATAATAAGAGCTATCTATGACAAACCCACAGCCAATATCATCCTGAATGGGCAAAAACTGGAAGCATTCCCTCTGAAAACTGGCACAAGACAGGGATGCCCTCTCTCACCGCTCCTTTTCAACATAGTGCTGGAAGTTCTGGCCAGAGCAATCAGGCAGGAGAAGGAAATAAAAGGTATTCAATTAGGAAAAGAGGAAGTCAAATTGTCCCTGTTTGCAGATGACATGATTGTATATCTAGAAAACCCCATTGTCTCAGCCCGAAATCTCCTTAAGCTGATTAGCAACTTCAGCAAAGTCTCAGGATACAAAATTAATGTACAAAAATCACAAGCATTCTTGTACACCAATAACAGACAAACAGAGAGCCAAATCATGAGTGAACTCCCATTCACAATTGCTTCAAAGAGAATAAAATACCTAGGAATCCAACTTACAAGGGATGTGAAGGACCTCTTCAAGGAGAACTACAAACCACTGCTCAATGAAATAAAAGAGGATACAAACAAATGGAAGAACATTCCATGCTCATGGGTTGGAAGAATCAATATCGTGAAAATGGCCATACTGCCCAAGGTAATTTATAGATTCAATGCCATCCCCATCAAGCTACCAATGACTTTCTTCACAGAATTGGAAAAAACTACTTTAAAGTTCATATGGAACCAAAAAAGAGCCCGCATCGCCAAGTCAATCCTAAGCCAAAAGAACAAAGCTGGAGGCATCACGCTACCTGACTTCAAACTATACTACAAGGCTACAGTAACCAAAACAGCATGGTACTGGTACCACAACAGAGACATAGATCAATGGAACAGAACAGAGCCCTCAGAAATGATGCCGCATAGCTACAACTATCTGATCTTTGACAAACCTGACAAAAACAAGAAATGGGGAAAGGATTCCCTATTTAATAAATGGTGCTGGGAAAACTAGCTAGCCATATGTAGAAAGCTGAAACTGGATCCCTTCCTTACACCTTATACAAAAATTAATTCAAGATGGATTAAAGACTTATATGTTAGACCTAAAACCATTAAAATCCTACAAGAAAACCTAGGCAATACCATTCAGGACATAGGCGTGGGCAAGGACTTCATGTCTAAAACACCAAAAGCAATGGCAACAAAAGCCAAAATCGACAAATGGGATCTCATTAAACTAAAGAGCTTCTGCACAGCAAAAGAAACTATCATCAGAGTGAACAGGCAACCTACAGAATGGGAGAAAATTTTTGCAACCTACTCATCTGACAAAGGGCTAATATCCAGAATCTACAATGAACTCAAACAAATTTACAAGAAAAAAACAAACAACCCCATCAAAAAGTGGGCAAAGGACATGAACAGACACTTCTCAAAAGAAGACATTTATGCAGCCGAAAAACACATGAAGAAATGCTCATCATCACTGGCCATCAGAGAAATGCAAATCAAAACCACAGTGAGATACCATCTCACACCAGTTAGAATGGCCATCATTAAAAAATCAGGAAACAACAGGTGCTGGAGAGGATGTGGAGAAATAGGAACACTTTTACACTGTTGGTGGGACTGTAAACTAGTTCAACCATTGTGGAAGTCAGTGTGGCGATTCCTCAGGGATCTCGAACTAGAAATACCATTTGACCCAGCCATCCCATTACTGGGTATATACCCAAAGGACTATAAATCATGCTGCTATAAAGTCACATGCACACGTATGTTTATTGCGGCACTATTCACAATAGCAAAGAGTTGGAACCAACCCAAATGTCCAACAACGATAGACTGGATTAAGAAAATGTGGCAAATATACACCATGGAATACTATGCAGCCATAAAAAATGATGAGTTCGTGTCCTTTGTAGGGACATGGATGAAACTGGAAAACATCATTCTCAGTAAACTATCGCAAGGACAAAAAACCAAACACCGCATGTTCTCACTCATAGGTGGGAATTGAACAATGAGATCTCATGGACACAGGAAGGGGAACATCACACTCCGGGGACTGTTGTGGGGTGGGGGGAGGGGGGAGGGACAGCATTAGGAGATACACCTAATGCTAAAGGACGAGTTAATGGGTGCAGGAAATCAACATGGCACATGGATACATATGTAACAAACCTGCACATTGTCACATTGTGCACATGTACCCTAAAACCCTAAAGCATAATAAAAAAGAAAAAAAAAAAAAAAGTTGTCTGTTCTGAACCCCATTTCTGTCATTTTACTAGCTGTATTAGGCTGATTATACCTGATGCTCCATCCTTTGTCTACGGCTGTATTGAGTTGAATTTTATGATCTATGCAAGCTTGTACACGAATACATATGCTTTCTTTTTAAATATGATGTTAGATAACCTCTGCTTAATACTCACAAACACTCTAGAGTTACTTCCAATGTAGCAGAGAAATTTTGCTCTACCATATTAAATAACCACTAAATCATGTGTTACATCAATACATGAAAAGTAACTGATTGAGCTAAACATTAAGATTATTTCAGATACATGAAATAATCCTCCAGCCTAAAATATTTAATTCAAACTCAGAATTTCTGTAAGTCTGTCCTTCCTAGCATCTTCACAGAAAATTCAACAAAGGTTCTTGCAAAATCCAACAGAAGATTTCTTTTTTTTGCAAATTCATTCCATAAATATTGGTGCTTATTGCTTGCAAGGCATAGATACAAGTTGGCTATAATGGGCTTTATCAGTGCTTAGGCAGTTCAGTAATAGCAACCTAGAGTATTTCTAAACCAATGCTATTGGTTGTCAAACATGATTAGACCAGTAAGTAATAGATGTTCCTAGTTCACTATTAATCTTATCAGTTTCTTGGCCAATCATTAATGTAAAAGCATAAATTGAGTGCCTAGTCAGTGCTAATTATTAAGGCATTGCAAGCTTCTAGGAAAGTAATCACAGCGGCCGGGCGCGGTGGCTCACACTTGTAATCCCAGCACTTTGGGAGGCCGAGGCGGGCGGATCACGAGGTCAGGAGATCGAGACCACGGTGAAACCCCCTCTCTACTAAAAATACAAAAAAAATTAGCCGGGCGTGGTGGCGGGCGCCTGCAGTCCCAGCTACTCGGAGAGGCTGAGGCAGGAGAATGGCGTGAACCCGGGAGGCGGAGCTTGCAGTGAGCCGAGATTGCGCCACTGCACTCCAGCCTGGGCGACAGAGCGAGACTCCGTCTCAAAAAAAAAAAAAAAAAAAAAAAAGAAAGTAATCACAGCATTTGTGCTAAAATAAGAATTTTCCTTAACTTTGAAATAAATAATGTATCAAACAATAATAATCTAAATAGTGATTATGTGAAGTCTTTAAATTCTTTTGTATTGATGATAAGTGTTGGAGTTTAGAAGAAAAGAAATGAGGACAGAATTATGGACATCTTTACTGAGAATTAGAGAAAAGTAGTGTGTTGGGGGTTCCTAAGACCACCCACAAGCTTGATGATTTTCTGAAAGGACTCCTAGAACTCAAAAACACTCTTATATTTGTCTACTATGGTTTATTACAGTGAAAGGCTACAGACGAAAATCAATTAAGGGGAAGGCCCATGGGCAAAGTCCAGGGAACACCAAGTACCTGTTTCCACATCTCCTCTGGAGGTGTGCTTAGTTACCCAGAGACAACGTGTGACCATATTTGTGCAGCATTGCCGACCAGGGAAGCTGCCCATGCCTTAGTGTCAAGGGATTTTACTGGGGTTCAGTCTCATGGCCATGTAGCTCCTACATGTCTGACATTTAGTCTGCTTAGACTCCAGACTACTTTCCCCTCCAGAAAAAAAACACAAGCATTTACCAAAAGCTACATTATCAGAATGAACTTATGTGGTCAGACTGGTCTGCTTGGCCAAAGACCTCAGGCATACCAAATCAATCTCATCAGGTAGAATATTTTACAAGCTCGCAGATTATCTCCCAGGAGCTGTCCAGTGGTAACTGAGGATTGCCCTCCCTTTGGAAAGTCCAAGGTTTGAGCAACCCAGGATTGCTGAGTGAATGCTTTCCTGCCCAAGTAGCTTGGCAAGGAAAGCTTGTAAAAAAGTGATCAAAGTGCAATTTCAGCTTGAAACATTTAGTTTGACATATCAATTACTATATATTCCACTATGAAGAGAATATCCACTGATATTCTCCATTTCTGGAAAAATAAAATTATGTATTAATGTTGCAGAAATAAGTTATGGGACTAGGTGGATCTGTGATTGGAGTGGGTAGGAAAGTTGACCCAGTTGTGTTTCTCTTATTTGAATGGAATAAAACTTCATGAATTTCAGTTGTTTCATTATATCACTTCTATCTTATTTACTCTATTTCATCAAATCTTGTTTTTAATATTTTGTTCTTTTTAGAGGATGGAACATTTGTGTTTAGCAAGCTGACATCTTGTAACTGATGAAAATCCAAAATGTGGGGTACATGAAACAAGCTCTTTTGTCTTCAAAATGTGCCACTCTCAGCTAAATCCTAAGCTTTGTTTTTATTTTCTGGTCTTCAAAAATATACTAGAAATGCTATTTGACAAAGGAAAGATAGTCTAATTCTGTCGGGAGAAATAAAATAAGAAGATCCTAGTGCCATTAGGGGCTTTACATATTTAATATATACATATCTTATAACTTTTCAAATAAGAAGTAGATTCTGAATTAGTAAGACTTTAAGAAAAAAATTAAGTTCAGCAATTTTAATGGTCATATTTAGGTTAGCATAACTCAGTAAACAAATAACAAACAACACAAATGAAAATATATTGAGTATTTAGTCTGTACATTTTATATTTATAATTAAAAAACAAATGTCAATGTAAGTTGGCAGCATGGTTTTTGTTTGTTTGTTTTTGTATTTTAGAGATGGGATCTTGCTTTATTGCCCAGATTGGTCTCAAACTTCTGGCCTCAAACATTCCTCTGACCTCAGCCTCCAAATAGCTGTAACTACAGGTGCATGTCACTATGCCTGGCTAGCAGCAATTTTTTTGTTTTTTGTTTTGCTTTGTTTTTGTTTTTGTTTTTATTTGAGATGGAGTCTCACTCTGTCTCCCAGGCTGGAGTACAGTGGCAAGCTCTCGGCTCACTGCAAACTTCACCTCCTGGGTTCAAGCAATTCTGCTACCTAAGCCTCCTGAATAGCTGAGATTACGGGCTCACACCACCACACTCCACTAATTTTTGTATTCTTTAGTAGAGATGGGGTTTTGCCATGTTGGCCAGGCTGGTCTTGAACTTTTGACCTCAGGTGAGCTGCCTGATTCTGCCTAACAGAGTGCTGAGATTATAGGCATGATCCATCGCGCCCAGCCCTGACAGCACTTTAATGAAAATAATATACAGATACTTCACAAGGCCAAAGGAAAGAAGGGAAGGGGAGGGGGATAAGAAAGGGAAGGGGAGGGGGATAAGAAAGGGAAGGGGAGGGGGATAAGAAAGGGAAGGGGAGGGAGGAGAGAGGAGGGAAGAAGGAAAGGGAAAAAGGAAAAGGAAAGGAGAGGAGAGGAGGCCGGGCGTGGTGGCTCATGCCTGTGATCTCAACACTTTGGGAGGCCTAAGTGGGCAGATCACAAGGTCAGGAGTTACAGATCAGCCTTGCCAACATGGTGAAACCCCGTCTCTACTAAAAGTACAAAAATAAGGTTGGGAGCAGTGGCTCACGCCTGTAATCCTAGCATTTTGGGAAGCCAAGGAGGGTAGATCACCTGAGGTCAGGAGTTTGGGACCAGCCTGGCCAATATGGTGAAACCCTGTCTCTACTAAAAAATACAAAAATTAGCCAGATGTGGTGGTGCGCCTGTAATCCCAGCTACTAAGGAGGCTGAGGTGAGAGAATTGCTTGGATCAGGGAGGTGGAGGTTGCAGTGAGCCAAGATCATGCCACTGCACTCCAGCTTAGGCAAAGAAGGGAAGGGGAAGGGAAGGGGAAGAGAAGGGAAAGGGAAGGGGAAGGGAAAGGGAAGGGGAAGGGAAGGGGAAGGGGAAGGGAAGGGGAAGGGGAAGGGAAGGGGAGGGGGAGGGGAGAGGAGGGAAGAAAAGAAGGGAAAAGGGAAAGGAGATGAGAGGAGAGGAGACAGGTAGGCATCTCCCAGTGTAAGATAATAATCACATATGTTGACTGAAAAAATATAGAATGGCCTATTACAAGAAATTATATTTATTAAATTTATTTTTATTGTAGTAGTCATATTTATAAGCATTTTGGGGAGTATTTTTTTGTAGAAACAGGGTTTCACCATGTTGCCTAGACTGCTCTTAAACTCCTCAGTTCAAGTGATTCACCAGCCGCAGCCTCCCAAAGTATTGGGATTACAGGTGTGAGCCACCATGCCTGGCCTATTTATACATATTTAAAGGAAACATGTTGAAAGTATATTCATTGCTTAGTACATACATGTTTCAGTGTGTATGTGGAGCTACATGCAACTTTATTTCCACAGTCTTCCTAGCATCTAAAAACCAAAAAATGGAACAACTACCCTTGATTAATCTACCTAACAGAACACTTTTTATCACTTAACTCGATAAAGTTTAGTAAATCATTATTCCCTATGGCATGATGTCTGTAATTGAATTAAATTCTTCACTGTCTCACAAACATGCAATACCGAGTACTGACTTCATGGCTTATTTTGTGCTTTACTTCAATGTGGTATTTATTCTCTCTATAAATTCAAATATTATGCAAGTTAAGACCTATCACCATTGTGATACCCTACTAGATTGTTCCAGTTTTTATTGACTGTTTAAAAGGTAAATTATCATAAAGGTTAGATTTTATGATATATGATTTAGCAATTAGACCTATTATATTATTAATATTAATAATTATTCACTATCATTTTACATGGTAGTCTTCTCTAAAAATCTAGAACAAGAGCCCCCAACCCCTGGGCCACAGACCGGTACCAGTTCATGGCCTGTTAGTAGCCAGGCTACGCAGCAGGAGGTAAGCAGCAGGTGAGTGAGAAAAGCATCATCTATATTTCCAGCCACATTACCACCTAAGCTCCACCTCTTGTCAGATCAGCAGTGGCATTAGATTCCCACAGGAGCACAAAACCTATTGTGAACCACACATGCAATGGATCTAGGTTGCAAGGATCTAAGCTCCTTGCTTCTTATGAGCATCTAATGCTTGATGATCTGTCACTGTCTCCCATCATCCCCGTATGGGACCATCTAGTTGCAGGAAAACAAGCTCAGGGCTCCCAGTGATTCTATTTTATAGTGAATTGTATAATTATTTCATTATATACTACAATGTAATAATAATAGAAATAAAGTGCACAATAAATGTAATGTCCTGAATCATCCCAAAAGCATCTCCTACCCTGGTCCATGGAAAAACTGTCTTCCACAAAACTGGTCCCTAGTGCCAAAAAGGGTGGAGACTGCTGATCTAGAACATGAGTTTCAAGGTCTGTAATTATAACTTCTACTTGTTAGATTTTCCCTCTTTTAATACCTAATTTCATTCCTGATGCAGAGCATTATTGCTTATCATATTGCTACCTATTAGGAAATCCTCAGAGGATGTTTGTTTTTTCTAACAAGAGTTGAGGGTTTAAAATATACTGCTTCTTCCACATAGCTTCTTGTTTAGAATTCCCTTCTTTCGGAGTCTACTAGTCATAGAAAAACTGCACCTGGTCTACCCTCTCCAATGGTAATCTTGTTCTCAGGTATTGATGTCTTATCATATTTCTTGTCTGTATTTTCCATTTGGAATTAGATTTTATTAAATACCATAATTTTTCATCTTTTTACACATATTCTGTTTCTCTAACTGGATTAAGTTAAAGCACAGAGTCAGAGACTGTATTTTATGCTTTTAAATATTACCTGTAGCAACTAGCACAGCTATGTAAGGGGAAAGTGTACTCTTGAAGTCAGTCAATGGTGATGCTAAAGGATAGACACAATGAAGCATAGAAGATTATACATCATAGTATATGACATGGAATTTCACATTTCTATTAATAATAAAAGTTTTCTACTTTATTAAATGAAGCTACACACAAAAAAATATCTAATTTCTTGGTAGGCACATGTGCATCATATAGTGGTGAAAATAATCAGTAAATTGTTTAATTGTTTTAAAGAATGATTCATTTTCAATATTTTCTTAGGATTACTAACATAAGGAGAAAGAAGCAAATCATTCTTATAGATAACAATATTTTATTTCTATGTAATAACATAAGAGCCTCTCAGACATGAAAGTTGGTCTATAATCCTACAAATAATGACTTCTCCAGCCAAGAGACTCTGCCTTAGGCCCAACTATGACCTGAAGTCTCTGGTGAAGAGGAACTATGCTTGCTAGTAGTGTCACATTGCTTGGATTTTTCTGAGTCTTTTTCACACACCAAGATGGTTTGTCAGTGCATTGTGATTGTGTGCCAGGAGACACCTCATTACTGGTCTGCATGGAGACAAGAAGGAAATGAAGGAGGCTGACATGGTTTGCATTAATTACATAGCTATCTGTTGTTCTTGCAGCCATCCAAGCATATAATAACTTAAGTAGAGTTTCACTGAGTTAGAAGCTGCAGACTCTTGTTATGTTTTAGCAAGCTGATTCTCTATTATAGCACAGTCAGTACTTTTATGTAAAGCCTGACAAAGAGCAGCAGTGGCCACAGACCTTTGTTTTCTCCTGGCACTCAGTGCCACTAGGATATTTTCAGTGTGCAAATACAAGAGAGGAGGTAATGGATCATGCCTTTGGAGCCAGAGTTAACTCTTCTAATCATTTAAAGCTCACGTACGAGTCGATTCTGTTTCCAACCAGAAATTGGATCCAACCAGAAATTTTATCCAACTGGAAATATGTTACACTAGATATAAAAAAGAGGCTCATCTATTTTTACATTTTTTAAAATTAAAGACATTAAAAGTAACTACAACTTCTATCAAAGAATATATAGTTGTTCAAAAATCACTGGTGGAAATGTGAGATACAGTGGCATGTTGTGAAGAATGGTAGTCTTTTTCATTCACAAAGCAGTGTTGGCACTCACAGAGTTTAGCAACAGTGAAAGCCAAAAGGGTTTCTTTCACAGAAGAAACAGTGTATTAGTCAAAATGAAAAGACATCTCTTAAAATTTTGGAAATTGACATTTACTTTCCTCAGTTGAGTATACCCTAAGTTATTATTGGGAAAAATAAGCAAAAGAGTTACACCTGGAGAAAGCAAATGTCAGCTTGAGAATAAAGCTGTTAAATGGGGAGGCCTAAAGAAGTGGGGCCCCAGTGCTATTCTACCTAAACATAATAGCAACAACGTATGACATTTGTATAGTCTCATTGAATCAGAGCTCAAAGTGTTTATCAAAGGAGAGTTAACATTCATTAATTAACCCATCTGGCTGCCCCTGTCTATGGCTCTAAAAATTAAGCAACAGTTTCTTCATTACAGACATTCCTAATTGCATTTATTACACTAATTAAGCATCCCTTGTGCTTTAATTAAGCGCACAAATGTTGGGGCATAGGACCCATCTCCCCCAGAATGGGAGATGATCACCTCCAAACTGAAAGGATAAACTTGAGATACTTAATAGCACTTTAAATAATTCGATCTGAGAACCCTGATATTTCAGACACATACAAGTAATAAAAACTTTCAAGTGTATGTATCAATCAAGAAATATTTACTAAGGGTTTATTATATGCAAAGCACTGTGATGAAGCAAGTAAGGATGACAGATAAGCATAACCCACTCTGAAGCTCAACTGTTGGAGGAGGAAATGCTAATTTCATTATTGTATTTATGTCCCCAAACACATTCCAAAAATATATGAGGCAGCTTATAAGCTAATGTGATCAAATAAAACAAATGAAGAAATGAAGACCTCTGGGGGAAGAATGAGCTAATTTAAAAATACTTAAACCCTCTAGAGCCAGAAGGGAGAATATATGAAAAGTGTGAAAGAGTTGGAATCAACACTTCCAAATCTTGATGTTTTATGAGTATTTAATTCAATTATCATCTTATAGTTATGTTGGGGCACATTTATCAAGATTTCAGCAATTACTGATTTTTGTGACATTAGCCAGTTATAATGTGCAAAAAATAACTGCTTCTGGTCCTGCACTCTGCAGAAAATCAGAGAAGCAGAGCACCCAATTCAATCAAGATGTTGTAGTTAGCGTCAAAGTCATTGCTTGAATATGGGAAGACATGCCACAGTAACCATCCTGGACTCTCTATCTCCTAACTACTTCATGGACCAGAGGCTTATAAATTTCCAGGTAGCTTGTTAGAAGTGCAAAATCTAAGATCCCAGCCAAGACCTATTGTATCAGTATCTTCACTTTAACAAGACACCCATGTGATTGACACACTTATGGTTATGCTCCAGGACCATTGCTTACTCTTCTCTATGGGAAGTGAAAGGGTTATCTGCTTTGAGAATGTAGAAGAACCTAAGAGTGTTTGGCCCAATACCTCTAGATTGTTCTTTCGGCTCCCCTACGTGTAGAGAGGGTACTTTTTGCTCTGTGTTTCATCATGAGGTCAACTTCTTGAGACAGATCCCTGTTGAAGAGTTCTATGGTAAATCAGCTTTGTCTGGGACAGACAGTGTCAGTAAAGTACTAAAGTGCTAGAATAGCAAATTAGGAAACCAATGCAGAAACAATTTTAAGTCAAGTGTTCCAGTCAGCTTTACTAAAAAAAAATTGATTGTTTTATTCTCTATGTCTGATCCCTATGAATGATTTTTAGACTATAAGGGTTAATGGATGATCCCGATAATTTTTGTTTTAAAAAATACCATATTTTTGGCCAGGCACAGTGAATCACATCTGTAATTCCAGTACTTTGGGAGGCTGAGACAGGAAGATCACTTAAGGCCAGCAGTTCGAGACCAGCCTGGTCAAGAAAGGGAAATTTCATCTCTACAAAACATTTTAAAAATTAGCCAGGCGGCCTGCACCTGTGGTCTCTGCTACTTGGGAGGCTGAGGCTGGAGAATTGCTTGAGCCCAGGAGTCTAAGGATGCGAAAAAATACTTCATGTATTTTTTGGCAGCTCTTAACTGTTGCAATTTTTTCCTATTACTGAGTTATTCGTGACCTCCACTTTTTTGACTAACTAGCTATGTCCTCCAAGAGATGTCTATTTCCTATTTCATTTGATAGGACTCAGACTTTTTAAACATGACCATCTTTTCTCCAGATCACCAGGAGTTATAAAGCTTTCAAATCTCTTTAATCATTCCTTGCATAACTTATTTTTTATTTGTGCAATCACAATTTAAGTAATTTCCACAAATATTTCTAAGTATTTATTCTGTATCTACTCGAAAGTGATAAGGTACACTAGAGATAGACGTGAGAACATCTATTCACTCAGCTATCTTATATATAAAGAAAAATAAGAACGTTTCCATTTCCCTCTGACCTATTGATGTTACTTCAGTAATAGGAGAATGTAAATATAGCTCCCTTTTTGGGAATAGTATTAGTAAATTCAAATTAGTATAATTTAGTAACAACAAGGGAACATCTTGATCGGGTTTAGTTAGTTCCAAGCGTTGGCTCTTTAGGTGCGAGTTCATAATATTTTAATATAAAGGAAGACTCAGCTTTGCCTAACCCAATGCAAGACAGTATCCCCATCAGCCTTCGCAGGTCTGCCTCATAGTCAGTGTGGACTTTCTACAATCACATCAATTCCTTTGGCTAACTTAGCAAGAGCAGCACAATTTCCTCCACAACAAAATGGTCACATTTCAAAGAGGGGGCAGGAGTATCTGGAGATATCCTCTTACATTTTCTATTCACAGGGTAGCACCAACTCCAATACCTGCTAATAATTAACTAAAGAAATGTAAAAACACGAAAGGATTCAATTCGTTTTGTTTGAGGGCACATTGCAGAGAAGAACACATCATAACACTGGTCAGTTTGGGCGGGACTGAATATGCAGTGTGAATCCACGTTACAGGAGCAGATGCCCAGTGGGAAGAATGCTTAGGAGCTAAAAGGCCCTGAACTATAAAATATTCAATAATGGACTCCGGAGGTGTGTGAAGAATCATACATTAATAAGGATTAAAGTCACTTTGAGGTGATTGCGTACAGCGTGCCCATTTTTATATGGATGGAAGTTTTCAAGTAAGTTGAGAAAATACCTAAGAGAACAATTGCAGGAATGTATGCTAAGACTAGGTTTAGCTTTGTAAGAAATTGCCAAACTGGACAGGGTGTGGTGGCTCACCTGTGTAATCCCAGCACTTTGGGAGGCCAAGGCAGGTGGATTGCTTGAGCCCGGGAGTTTGAGACCAGCTGGGGCAAGATGGCAAAACCTTGTCTCTAGAAAAAAAATACAAAAAATTAGCCAGGTATGGTGGTCATGCACCTGTAGTCCCACCTACTCCAGAGGCTGAGGTGCGAAGATTGATTGAGCCTGGGAGGTTGAGGCTGCAGTTAAGTCTAGAAGGAGCCACCGCACTCCAGCCTGCGCAACAGACTGAGACTGCCTCAAACAAAACAAAACAAAACAAAACAAAGAAAACAAACAAAAACAAAGAAATTGCCAAACTCTTTTCCATTGTAGCTGTACTATTAGTGTTGTCACCAACCATAAATGAAAGTTCCTGTTCCTCCTAATTTAAGCATTTGATATTGTCAGTATTTTAGATATGACATTGTAAAAAGTATGTATTCATATATTATGTTTTTGAATTTTCAATTCCCTAATGACATATGATAGTAAGCATCATTTTATAGGCTTATTTGCAATCTATATATGTTTATTATTAAACTGTCTGATCCTATCTTTTGCCCACTCTTAAATGGTTGTTTGTATTGTTATTGTTTAGTTTTCAGAGTTCTTTGAAGAACATGGTGACTATAGTTAATAACAATGTCACTTGAAAATTGCTGAGAGTAGATTTTAAGTGTTAGTACCACAAATAAGTATAGGAGGTAATACATGTTAATTAACTTGATTTAGCCATTCCACAATGTATACATATTTCAAAACATCATGTTGTACGCTATATATGTACACAATTTTTGTCAATTAAATAAATAATACTTTTTTAAAAAAAGAATTATTTGCATGTTTTGGACACAAGTCCTTTATCAAATATGTGTCTGGCAAATATTTTGTCCTAGTCTATGGCTTGCCTTGTCATTCTTTTAACAGTGTCTTTCATAGAAAGGAAGATTTTGATTTTAATAAAGTCCAACTTATCAATATTTTCTTTCATGGATCACGCTTGTGATGTTATATATAAAAAGTCATAACCAAACCCAAAGTCACCTATATTTTCTCCTGTATTCTAGAAATTTTTTTGTCATGTGTTTTACATTTTGATCCATAATCCATTTTGAGTTAATGTTTGTGAAAGATGTAAAATCTGTGTTTAAATTATTTTATTTATTTTTTTGCACATGGATATCCAATTAATTCAGCACAAGTTATTGAAAAGATATCCTTTCCCCATTGAATTGCCTTTGCTCATTTGTCAAAGATCAGTTGACTATATCTGTATGGATCCATTTCCAAGCTCTCTATTCTGTTCTATTGATCCATGTGTCTATTCTTTCACCAATATCATGTTGTCTTGATTACTGAAGCTTTATGATAAGCCTCGAGATCAGTTAGTGAATGTCTATAACATGAAATAATGGGCTAATCAACTCTCCTTGGCATATTCCTATGAGGACTTTCGTAAGTATCAGGGTTTGGAGGTCTTCTGTGGACACTGTAAGCATAAATAATTATCTAAAAATAAATATTCAAGATAGTACATCTTAGGAAATAAACTCCTCTTTCAACCCATGTAAGTGAGTTTGTAGAAAAACTACATTTTCCTAGCCTCCTTTTAAGGAAAGTACTGAAAATTCCAAAATGGAGGAAATATAGTGGTCGTATTTATGACACAGAACTAAGAACTGAGTCTTCAAGATAATTCGATAAAATACATTAAACACAAATAAGACTTGGCAGCTCAAACTTTTTTTTGCCTTCTTCTGGGTTAAAGAGTCTCCCTTCTGAAGTAGTAGATACCAATTCTCCTGCAAAGCCCACTTGAACACTTAAGAGATGAAGGTAATTGAACATAGCTTACCCCAGTGGAGGGTTTGGCATCAGAGAACAATAGCAAGTTCTAGTACAGCTGGTTGTGGAGCACAGCTTTTTTTCTCTGAAATATCTCTTATCTCATCCTATCCATAATTCCATTCTGACTACCTTGGCCCTCAGATCCTCCTGTTATGGGGTATGTCAACCACTCCCTAACCAGTTTCTGTCTGCTCCAATTTATCATTATAAATAACAACACATTTTCCTTCTATAATAGAAAACTTTGATTTTACTTACCTTTTTCTTCTTCCTTTTGGCACTTTGGTTTTAATTACCCTTTTTTATTGTAGAAGCCTTTATTTTAAGATGGATTTCGAGTCCTTTAAGTCATTTGATCCAGCTTACCTTTCTCATCTCTTCTCCCATCACGGTGCTAAATGTGCTTTATTCTCTAGTTACATAGGGCTGTCTTATGTCCACTCAAAACAGTACGAATAACATTCAAATCCCCATGGATTTGTCTTTTTCTAACAATCTACACCCCATTCTTCACTATTAAGATTTATCAAAAAACTTACATCAAGCTCCCTGGTTGGCCCTGTGTTTCCTTAGAGCATTTAGATTAAACGCAATGTGATATTAAAAAACACATATGATGGTGCTTGCTCTTTAACACTTAAGAAAGTTTAATTTTCTTGTCTTATCATATGTGTACTTGCCTGTCTTCCTAGGATGAGGCTTATAATGAAGAGTTTAATTTTTTTCAATTTTTTATTACAAAGATCTAGCATATGAATGAATGAGGAATGAATGAATGAATTTATGAACAAATGCAGTAGTATTGGTAGATTTATTTTTTTTCTCTTTAATTGATGGAACACACCATTAGTGTTTCTCTGCTTAGGCAAATGCCAAAAAAAAAATCCCTTATTTCACAAATTGGTCATCTGTGCAATGTTTAAACCACAGACAACGCAGGGTTTCAAGTCTGCCTCTTCCTACAAACAGCAGAAGCAGGAGTTCACATATCTGCGATTCTCCTTCACTGAGCAGATGCTTCAAATGAGGGAATATTTAAAACTTGTTGGTTATAATTTACATCGTATTAGTCCAAATAAAAACATGTGTTATCAAAAGAAAAATTAAATGATCATTAAGTTAAATAGCTACTTTGTTATCATTGTGTTTATTGTTTCAATTTTATCAGTGCAAACTAGCAAAAAACATTAATTTGTACAGAAATCAACATACTCATTTTGACCATTATATGTGCATATCTTCAGACTGAAATCATTTAAATAAAAACAATACTATGTGGTGAAGGTTTGCTTTAGATTTAAAAACCACAGAGGACTACAACCTTCTCCTTTTACAGGATGCAGAGACTGAAGTTCAAAGAATAGCTTGTTCAAGGTCGTTCTTGAGCTCTGACCTGCCTGGCTTCAAGAGGGTAAGGCTTTGTGATTCATTCATATGTACATGGGCAAGGAGGAAAGGACATTTATGTGATACTCATCAATGAATACCAGAAACATGTAAGTGAGGTATTATGTGAAGAGAGAGAAATGTGTACGTTTTTGGATGAAATACTAATGAATAGGATTAGACAACTGGGTTTTAGGATCTGGAATTTTGGCTTAACACCTGAGCAATGATTTAATTTATTGAGGCATTATTTTACTCATCCCTTTTCATTTTTCTCCCATTTGTTCTTCTCTTCCTTCTTATTGCCCCTATCTTTTACTATCAAATGCATAGTACAGGCTCCATTTCCTTTTAGATCTGTCTTGCCCTTTACCCTTGTTAAATTTCTTCTGCCCTCTAATTTTATAGTATATAGAATCTAGAAAACACAAACAGCTCTTAGGTTTATTTAACAAGTATTTACTAATCAATCACTGAGCAAGGGTGTTTTAGAGGGACTATAGAAACCAGTATTCTGCACGGTGAAACAGTATTTTCTAATTGATTCATGTGCTACCTTGGTCTTCTAACTTCCCTTAAGGATGCATGTATTTTCTGTTGCTGCAACACTTAACAGAGGGATAAGTTCAGTTGGAAATCTGATTGATTGATTCTGTCTTCCTTGTCTATAGCCTTTTCTTTTTTTTTTTTTTTTTGAGACGGAGTCTCGCTCTGTCGCCCAGGCTGGAGTGCAATGGCGCAATCTCGGCTCACTGCAAGCTCCGCCTCCCAGGTTCACGCCATTCTCCTGCCTCAGCCTCTCCGAGTAGCTGGGACTACAGGCGCCCGCCACTACGCCCGGCTAATTTTTTTTGTATTTTTAGTAGAGACGGGGTTTCACCGTGGTCTCGATCTCCTGACCTCGTGATCCGCCCGCCTCGGCCTCCCAAAGTGCTGGGATTACAAGCGTGAGCCACCGCGCCCCGCCGTCTATAGCCTTTTAAATACTGATGGTACTTCCATGCATCTCACCATAGAGGGCAATTAAATATCAGTGATAAATTACACTCTTCTTGATTTTTTTTCCCAAAAATAACCCCTCCCCTAATCACTTGACCTCTGTTCCCTACTCTGGATTTCATTGTCCCTGTGACTTGACTTCATTCCGAGATTTGACATCTGCTTCTTTTTTCTCAGTTTGATTTTTAAAAGGGGTTCTTCCATTTCTAGCCTTATTGACTGCATTTTCTCCCCCTGGGTTCTTTATGCTTCCCAGGCCTTCTTACAGATTTATTTCTAAATATTCCATTGTGAGATCCAATCTATAGAATTCCCATTTGGTTAGTTAACCCCTGTTGGAAATAGGATTCCACCAACGTCTACACTTACAACCAAAACAGAGAGATCCAGGTATATTAATGGAGAAAGACCAAGGAATATAAGTGTATGTAACTTCATACTTTTTTTTAATCTGGATTTTTCAAGGGGTGATATGATCATCAGAAAGAACCAGAAAAAGATGTATGGGGGGTTCTAGGAAAAGCAGTGTAAATAGACAGTGCATTTGTATAAAGGATTTAGGAGTTAATGTTGAAAATGTGGACTAGAACAAAATTATGAAAGCTTGGCCATTCTTTTTACAGTCTCTAAAAGTATGGGAAGTTTTTTTGTTCCTTAAGGGCTATTTCTATTCCTGTGAGTTCACCAATTATCTTAACATTTCAAGCTGGCTCTTTGGACCTTGAAGAAGAAATTCTAAAGTTTGTGAATAATTTGGAATGTGGTTTGCTAACTTTTTTTTTCTTTTTTAGCTTGTAGGAGGGCGAATGTACTTCTTGCCCTGATTCAGTGTCTTATACTCCTTCCTTGTTTCCAGAACAGTAGTTAATAGCTACAATGCAATCAATATTACTTTACCCTCTATAGCATCTCCCATACAGGCAATATTGCAAACTGCTTTTTTCTTTAAATAATACAGTAACCAAGTTAAATAATAAATAATAGCCCAGAGAGAGGGGAAAAAAATGAATGTTATGTACAAAGGAGGAAAAATCGGCCTTTCTATACAATTTGAAAGGAAGTTAGAAGTTTATGAGGTAGAGGCCCAGGAAGATCATATATCATGGGAATAACTGTTCTCTGTTTCAAGCTTTCTGGGATCTTCCTAATTTTATGAAGGCAGTTTTGAGATGTCACCTCAAGATGATAAGCTTTTCAAGGAATATGAGAATTTGCCACTAAAGTAACATAGTATTACATCATGGAAAAGAAATGGGCCTCAATTTTAACTCTGGATTTTGAGTATAGAATATAGTTTTGTTAAAGATATCAACTAGTATTTAAACGTCTCCTAAATTGCGTGGAAGGCTCTTGTTTGACAAAATGCAAATAACACCAAGCAATGGATCTGATGAATATACTCAAAAATGGTACAGAGAATCAATATTAATATTCTTCCAAACAATGCATAATGATAGAAAGCCATGGCTCAGGCTCTTACCTGCTCGGGTTGTTCTGTTAGCTTGTTATATCTATGCAATTTTTGTAGTGCAAAACTCTGTTCATCCTTTGGAGTTCAGTTCGAGTGAAGTCTCCTCTGGGATGAAACTCCCAGAGGAATTGCCCTCTCACCCCTAGTTCCCTATCCCCATTCATATTACTTCCATTGAGGACTCTCTCAATAGAGTTTGGTATGATTGCTGTTATTTTATGCTACTTCCACTATTGAAGGCTCACCACTAAATTTCCCAGTTATTTGTGCATAATGATTGGTCAATGACCCTTCACCCTAATGAAAAATCAGCTGAAGACAATAGAGTTTAAGTCCAATAAGTGATGAAGAGATACAGCTCTGAGAATGTGAGCAGAAATTTTGACTGCAGGATCTTGCATTTTAAAAGGTAATATGTTGGTCAAAGGCCATTGAGTGGCTATTGAATACACTGACAGAGGACATGTTTCCACCTGTGCCATCGCTGATTAGGAAAAAGCCTATTGTATATTTCTAAGTTCTGACTCCTAGATTTATCAAAGGAATTAAAGAGCTGAGCCATTCAAAATTATTTCATATCATCTGTGAAACACCTCGGATATAAGTGGAATGAATGTTTTTTTCTCTTCTTACCCAAGACGGACTGTCTAGAGTCTTTCATCACCCTCATATTGTCTTTTCCATTCAGGTTAAAATCTAAAAGAAAAAAGAAAAAAAAGTCCAACATTCAGAATCCCCAAGATGCATATGTAAATCCTAATAGAAAATGCTCGGTTTAAGGTAAATATAATTTAGCCATTAAAATTGGATTCTCAATTTCAGGGTATTTTTTTAGGAGGGATTTATGCTATATTTGGCTTAGCCAGAGAGAGTATGCGTTTACTCCTGATGCGACGTAGGTAAAGAAATGAACAATTTATTTTTCTCATGCATATTGGTACTTAAGTTTGTTTTCATTTCAAAGAAAAAATGAAAGTTTCCCCACTCAATTTTAAGCTCATAGAGGTAAAGAATATGCCATATTTAACTTGTATTTTCAAGGTCTAGGACAGAGAATATCACATACTGGGAAGGACTATGTTAAGAAAAAAATGAATAAATGGAGTACATAACTCTAGACCTCAATTGACTATGTTACCTACCTCAAAGATTTCTGGGAGAAAAAAAAAAGAGTGCCCACAATATCGAACTCATTCTTCCCTACTGGTCCCAATCCTCTTCTCATTGTGCACATTGTCCCATCTTTGAGTAGGCACAGGAGAAGGACAAGCACCAAGAAAGCTGCATGCAAAATGTAGAGGCTCAATCTATTTTATTTTTATTTATTTATTTACTTATTTTTGAGATGGAGTCTCACTCTGTCACCCAGGCTGGAGTGCAGTGGCACGATCTTGGCTCACTGCAACCTCTGCCTCCCAGGTTCAAGCAAGTCTCCTGCCTCACTCTCCCAAGTAGCTGGGAATACAGGTGCATGCCACCATGCCTGGCTAATTTTTGTGTTTTTGGTAGAGACGGGGTTTCACCATGTTGGCCAGGCTGGTCTCGAACCCCTGACCTTGTGATCCACCCTCCTCAGCCTCCCAAAGTGCTGGGTCACCAGTGAGTTAGCTGCACACAAGAAGCAATCAGGCAGTTAGTACCTCTTAATTATCACATTAGATGCAAGAGACTCCAAGAGCTCCAAGCACTCAGAATAGGGAAATATCATGCAGGCTATAGGGGCAGGTAAAGCAGTGGGTTTCATTTAAGCTGGGATCTACTCCAGTGTCACTCCTTTTTTAGCTCTGTAACCTTGTTTGCCAATTGAGGCACTCCAAGTCTCCTTTTTCTCATCCATGAAAGCAAAAGCACAATACTTGCCGGGCTAAGTATCAAGGTTGTGTGGAGATCACTGAGCTAGCTTATCTAAAAGTAATTTGAAAATCATAAGCACTAGCAAGGATGTAAATGATTATTACCAGTTGAGGAGGCTTCAAGTAGAATCTGTAGGGTTTTAATATGAAGAAAGAAAAGGGTGGGCCTGCACTGAAAGCACAGAGGAAACATCTGAGCAAACCTCTGGGGTACAAATAAATCTCCACATGTGCAGAATTTAAGAGTAAGGTGTTCTAATAGGTGCTGAGGTGGAAGATGTGGGGAGCGTGAAATTTATGGGGGATCTTGATTTTGCTTTTTTTTTTTTTTTTTTAATTCATCTGCTCTCCCAACCCCTCCACTGTAAACCTGTCAATGAAAGGCAATTGTGTCAGACATACAGAGGGTCAGTTTCTGTCCCATTGGTTAGAACATGGGCTCACTATTACTTAGTAAAGCAATTGTTCTGAATCCTTTATCTGGCCTGTTATTCAATCTATCTGTGTTCAGAAAAAGAAATGCAGAAGAGAAATAGTGGATTTTTTCATCCTTGAATAGGTGTTTTGTCAAAGGCCCAAACCTATAGCAGAACTGTTATAATGATTTTCCAAATCCACTCTAGGATTTTCCATTAGTATTCATTTTCTCTTCATACCAATGGCTACCAACTCAAATAGAAAGGGTTGAGAAAGTCCCCCTCAAATGAAAAATTCTGCCTGAAGCCTGAACATACAACCTTTCATAATTTATTTTAGAAAAGAGGGAGGAAAGCTACAAAGTTTTTATATAAACATGTATGATTATATACATATATCAATTTGCATGAAAGAGAGGTTTCTCTGTGGCACAATGACAGCTAGTATATTCTAAAATAACTTTAGTTTGCCATTGATAAGAGACTAGAAAGAAGAATATGTGTGTTCATGAGTGTCCATGAGTGTCTCTAAATATGTATGAGTGTTGGGGGCAGGGAGGCAAATAATGAAACAAAAGAAGTATTACCAGTTTCTGAATTCTAGTCATTTCTAGAAAGTAGATTAAATGCCTTTAAGAAAAAAAAATTACACACTTGTGATTTGCTGCAAACCCCATGACCAGCACATAAACAGATAGTCATTCAAAAAATATACAAGGCAGCCTACACTAGCAGAATAAGTGCCATGAGAATGCTAGGAGGATATCTAGTTTAAATCTAAGGTTAATCATTAAGTCTCTCTGATCTTCAGTTTCCTTATCTATGAAATCACTGGAGTAGTTTCTCCTCTTGTTGTCTGTCTTAAGAGGTTATTTTGAAGCTCAAGTGAGATATAACAGCATTTGTAAATTGGTAATAGATATTCAACTTTTAAGTGAAATGTTATTTTGAGGTATATCTTCATTCACTGTCACAAAACAGTCACAAAAACCTGGTCCTTGAAAGTTAAAGTGTTATTGAGGGTAGCTTGATAAAGGATTCAGCTGCCATTAGGCAGTTGTGGTCACCAACCTCCAAGATGGCCCCAAGTGATGCCTGCTTCTTACCCTTATGTACAGGGTCATCCCACATTGGATTTATGTTGGTCCATGTGACCAATAGGTTATGATGGAAGCAATGGTATGTCACTTTCTACATTAGGTTAGGAAAAACATTGAGCCATTGAGTGTCATATATAAGGCTTCCTTATGAAGCCTCAGGGCTTAGGAGGAAGATGTAAAAATTCTTTATAAAACATAATGATAACAGCCAGCATTTGCTGAGGGCTTACTATATGCCTGGTCCTCTACTAGGCATTTTACAGAAATTGCCTCATTAGATCCTCACATCAACTTGTACAAAAAACGTGAAAGTGACATTAAGTTTCCTTATGCTTCTCTGTGCCCTTTCTATTAGATCTTAGCATTGGGTCTGTTTTAGGACAGGAGCCTCTATTCAGAATTATGGCCCCCTTTTTTACAGTTGCCAAAGAATTAGTTCCAGGATATAGTATATTGCCTCTTTCTTTCCTACAGACAATTTTTCTTTTAATGTTGTATTGAAAGCAAAAGTGAAAATTACAATCATATAACATGAATGCAATAACTGTATTGCTTTTAGTGAAAGGGCTATTTGTTCCAATGCAGATGTTAGTGTCAGAGAAAGGGTTGAGATGCAGTTTGAGCTTCCCAGAGAATGCCTTTATTAGGATAATTCCAAAACTGAAAAATAAAACAACAACGTTGTGTGTTTTGGATTAGATGCACAGAAACACACACACACACACAATAACTTTCCTCCTTCTTTGGGATAGGAAGGATGTGTATAAGTGTGTGCGAGCAGAGGAAGATTTATTATATAGACAGTGGATGGGTCATATTTCAAAGTGGAGTGTTCCAGGAGTTGCCTCTTCAAACTTCATTTCTCAATTAAATTGGGATAGGAGAATTACGGGCATTAATCCTCTTTGAGCTGAGACAGGGATTAAAACAAAAACATGTTTCACCTAGTCAGTAACCCTAGGAATCCACCAGACCTGAGCGCTCAGATCAAATTTATTTTGAGAGCTCACTGAAGTATTTAAGCTCCCCTTGATTAGATGTTATAATGATCAGACAGAAAAGTACAACGAGCTAAACTTTGCTAAGAGCTCGACGGCATTACCAACCTAGTTTATTCTCAGACATGTGACAATTTCATTAATTTATTCATTTTAATTTGGAAAATTATTTGCTCTAGAAAAAAGACTTACATGAGGCTAATGTTCAATTTGTTTTTCGTGTTCTTTAAATGCTAATGATATGTATTAGTTTAAAGGGCCTGCCCTCTCACTGATTCCCCATCCTGTGATATATGATATAATTACAATGGCAATTGATCTTTGACCGAAATGTTGGTAAAATGGAATGGAAGTTGCTTTTCACGTGCCAAGGTTACAGTTAAGGACAAAGGAGCTTGCTCAGGCTTGGAGATTGGCTTACAGAGCTCTGCGTAACCCCAGATATTAATTGCTTGCCTTTTATAATCATCACGTTCACCTACTTGAACATCAAGAAGGGAATGAGGAGGAGCAAAAATGACTTGTCATGAGAAGATGGTTAGCCACTATCTGAAAGAAGTCAGAGGCAGGAGCAAAGCTTGTCAAAGTGGTTTGGTTTTGGAAGTTTACGGAGAAACTGGTACAAGCCTCACAATAGATAAGAATGACTGAAAGATTTCTGCATCCAGAATGTGGAACCCACAAATCAGAAGGCTGCTCTCTCCTCTGCTACTAAACCTTTCTAAGCCTCTTCTTCCTTCATTCTAAAATGGTGTTAATAATAAATGAGCCGCACTCCTTATGAGATTCATAAAGAATCCATGATTGCTGGAGAGAGAAAAGGACCTAAGAGGTCATCTAAGTAACTTCTTTCATTGTAGGTCAGCTCAAAGGAAACTTGAATGACATACATAATTATGGCTTCAGTAATTCAGTAGAAACCTTTAAGCATAGCCAATTGAAAAGTCTTTCAGTTTTAGCAAGGTTGAGACTTGCCAATCATTTATTCCTAAGGGCTGATGCTTTATGTCACTTCTTTTTCTTATACCTGCTTCAGCTAGAGAAGCCTTTGGAAATGCTCAGCACCTAAGACGAAGGAGACTCAGGAGATAGCGGGGTGGGGATAGCTATATCCTACTAGTATGAGACTGATTAGTGGCTCAATGCATATGATGCCTCAGTCTTCCATTGACCTTACATGAACTTCATTGAGCCATTTTATCAGGGTAATCTATACATTTCATTGAATATTGATATGTCTAACTAGATCACCCCTCATGAAAAGGAGCAAGCCAGTGCTGAGTAAATGCAGGGCTAGATCTAGGTCTAGAATAGTTAATAAAACATACCTCATAACTGTAACAAAATATAAAGGGAGAAGTTAAGAAAAATAATGGAAGTAGAATTTTTAATTGTATAATTTTTCACAGTACTTGTTATTCAAAAGACTATTACTGTGCCAACGAGATAAGTGCACAAAAACTGGTCCAAATGAATTCAATGAAGAATTTGAGGCTGTCTGGGTAACAAATAGTTTACTAGAACAGCTGAGGAGCCAAGGGCAGTGTTTGACTCTGAACTATAAGAAAAAGACTCTGTTTTTGGAGCCACACTGAAAATACAAAGAATGTCACTTCTGAATATAGAACATAATTTCTGCCTACACACATAGCTGAGTGGCCTCCAATCTTCTACCTGCCACAAATACCTTTAGAAAAACTACCTCTTTCCAATATTTTGCTGATTTTGCCTCTCTTTTCTGTTGAAGAAGAGCTGGAGAACAAGCTGAAGGTCACTTCAGATTTTCCAAATCAATGATTCATTTAGCAATGTAGTCATGGCTTAGAAAGGCAGTTGCATACCCGAAAATGAAAGGAAATAGGAGATTTCTGCAGCTCCAATGGGATCAGAGTGAGCAGCCCATATTAGTCAAGGGCCTGAGCCAGGATTTGAAAAGACATGCTACTGAACATTGAGTAAGCCAGTTTCGTTTGATTAGACAATGAATGCTTACTTAAGAATATTTGCGCTAATGCTCTCTCTGATTTAAGTAGGTTAGACTTGAGTTCCCAACTCCCACTCATATGTTTCCTAACAAAAAGCATCACATAAAAAGAAATTAGTCATGATTTATTTTTTAAAAGTAAAGACTATAGCTTGCAGGAAAACATTTATAAAACTTGGTGAAATTCTGCAATTAAACAGGCAGTAGGATAAAAGAAAAATAATAATAATAAAAATAAATAAAACTTGATGAAATATATAAGACCTTCTCCAATGGTTATATTGTTATAATAAATACTTTAATAATTTCCAAAACAGTGTCTGACCCTTAAGAAAGAATATGTTTATCACCATCTCTGTAGAAGTCATATTAAAAAGTATTCCTGGGGAAGAGAGGAAAAATTAAATTTTTAAATTAGCATGCTAGAAGTAGGTAAATAAATCAGAAGCACATCTTTCTTCAAATACTAAATACATAGCTGTAGGTAACTCACAAAAACAGACATGGAATACTTTATAGAAGACAATATTTTATAAAGTAGTTGGTATCAGCTTAGTATTCAAAGATATCCTAGGAAAATGACACAAAAATGATTGTAATCAACAATAACACTGACTCTAATACTAATAGCAAAATTAATAACTTACATATTTCTCTCTGCCAGAGAAATGTATTTGCTAAAAGTAATAAGTAGAAATGTCTGTAAGTGATTCTGAGGAAGACAAAGTATTTTGACTGATGAAGAAAAGTCTTAATGAAATACTGTTTTGCATCAATTTCTACAACATTTTAACTAAAAGTGTGCATACATTTTAGCAACTATATTAATCAAATATGTATATGTTGAGGTACTATTTTATAAAATATTATAACATAATATTTTATTTAGAAAATTTTGGTCCAAATAATTCTACATTAAACAAATATCTTTGTCAAAATTTTTCAAAAACCTATCTGGATTGCAAATAAGTACTTTAAAAATCTGATGGTGGTATTTTATGAGGAGAGTTAGTCTACCTTACCTTTCCTGGTAATCTCCTTTGAGGCTCTGAAGTATCATATCATTTGGCTAACCACATCACTCAGTTTCTTCCTGCTGTCAATCTCTCCCCTGCAGCCATGTGAAACCCCTGCCCTCTCTCCCTCTTTTTGTAGACATATAGATGGTTCAGTGAAAAGATAAATATAATTGAAAGAGTTAGAACTTGCTTCAACACGAACGATTGGTTCTATTGATCTGACTAAACTGACCTATCTGTAAGTTCAAAAACTAGATGCAGAAAAATAAACTCATTTAAGCCATTTTTTATTTGCAATAAAACACATACTTATTTTTATATATGCAAAACAGTCAACTGAATTTAAAGAATTATTATTCAAGTGGCTGCTACATAGGTAGGACCACACTAGCACCATCATGGCATTCTGAATCATGCAACAGAAACAGGATTCGGTTCTACACCAAAATATTTGTACTTGGTTTAGAAACGGAGTATGTATCTGTGTGATAAAGAGCAATATAAGGCAATGTATAATTAAGTACCAATATGTCTGGGTTATAGAAATAAAAACAATGAGATATCAAAAGAGAGAACTATGTTTAGACAAAGAAATCAGAAATGCATCTCACAGGGACTTTTTAGTAACAAGTATACCCTTTCCTGCTAAAATTATCCCTTTGCTGTATCCATCCATGTAGCTTCACCAGAAGTTGCCATGTGCTTACCTAACTCAGCTTTCTGGAAAGAGTATACTTGATTGTTGGATGACCTGTTATCAATGCTGGACCAATATATCCCATTACCTACCAAAAATATTTGAACTTTAGCTCAAGAAAGTTTCTGGAAGTTTGTAAAAAGAGGTAGAGGCTCCACTTTATACTTTTCTCTTCCTTAGATTAAAGAAATATAAGTGATCATTCTACGGAAAAGAAAGATTGAGAATCTATTTGGAATTTGAGTCCCTTTGTTTAGCTATTCTTTTTTTTTTTTTTTTTTTTTTTTTTTGAGACGGAGTCTCGCTCTGTCACCCAGAGCTGGAGTGCAGTGGCGCAATCTTGGCTCACTGCAAGCTCCGCCTCCCGGGTTCACACCATTCTCCTGCCTCAGCCTCCTGAGTAGCTGGGACTACAGGCACCCACCACCACGCCTGGCTAATTTTTTGTATTTTTAGTAGAGGTGGGGCTTCACCGTGTTAGCCAGGATGGTCTAGATCTCCTGACCTCGTGATCTGCCCACCTTGGCCTCCCAAAGTGCTGGGATTACAGGCGTGAGCCACCGCACCCGGCCCTGTTTAGCTATTCTTAATGCTAAATCAAATTCTTATCCTTGAGTTCTATGTGACTTCCCATATCTTTATGAAATGTCCCTTTCTTTTGAATTTAGATTGAGTCAAGAGTCTTTAATTTGCCACAAAAGCCTTAATACAGAAATGAATGGGATTTTGTTTTTTAGCTCTAGTGCTTTATTCTTATTAGGAGTATCATGATCTATGAAAACTGTTTGGCTGACATGTATTATTATAGCTAAGTGACATATCCCAGGCCATTTTGGAGTCTCCTCTGTACAACAGACATATGATGTATTTTAGCAATTCTGACAACACCGAAAATTCTCTAAGAATTTTGAGAATGAAGATGCATAGCCCGGCATCATCTTAGTACTGACATTTCAGTGATAACTTCCTGTATTTGTTTCATTACTGAAAAGTAGAAAGTTATACCGTATTCAAGAAAGTCACAAAAAAGAGCAATAAAAATGCCAATGATTGATTTTTTTTTTTGTATCACAGAGGAACACATATTTGTTTATCTTGGTTTTCTATAGATCTGTAAGATAATATGTCTTAAAATTACTAATAAAATGCTTTTAAATTATTACAGCATATAATTTTTAGTAAAGGGGAGAAAGTCTAAGAATGACTTATTCAATGAGAGCACATTATTTATCAATCTATTCATCTGTGTTTAATAAAAATCTCAATTTAACTTTACAATAACCCCATTTTATAAATGGAAATATGTACACACATAGAATAAAAGTGTGCTCCAAGCTTATAAACAAAGTGGCAGATGTATCACTAGAATTTAGATTTATTGATAAAATTCATCATTTCCACCAACCCATGTTTAATTCTTCTTTAAAGTCTTAGAAAATTTTAAATAATAATAAAATAAGAGTAAGTATGAAGTCTGTGATCTACTAATATGTAGACTTAGAAACGAAACCTATTTCTTATAGTTGATAACTAATACTTGATCTTTGGGTTTCTAGAATGAAAGAACGGTCCAGTTAGGAAGAGCTTCAAGGGGATAACTTACATCTGTTCTTTTAGAAATGAGAAGCTAGAGTCTAGAGCTCCTCCTCTGTGTTACTTTGCTAAAATAATCAGTGACTGGAAAATCATGTGGATAACTTCAGTATTTCCCAGAAGTAGTACAACCAAGTTTTTATCTCCCTCTCAGCTTTAAACCTCAAAAGGGTTTTCTTCCCCAGGTTTGTGACAGTGAATCAGTCTCATACATATAGTATTTGTTCACTGTGTAATTCATGGATTGTCATTCTAAGGATGGAAAATAAAATGATTTAAGGTTAAATGTCTTATGTCAAAATCACAGATGTAATAGATTCCTAAGAGAGTATTAAAGCAGTAGGAATGGAATTACCTTTAAAAATTAAATGCTTAGCACTAAGAAGAAAAAAATGCCTGCCAAACAATAAAATCTGTGCATTTTCAACCTGGACACCTTGCCAAAGTTGATTCATCTGAAACATGTATGTGTGTGTACATGTGTTTTGTGTGGAGACATTGCTCATATTTTGTGTAGGGCAGCATATAAGAGCTCCAGGGAAGAGGGACCCAAGCCATCAAAGATGTAAAAGCAAAATAATGTAAGAAGTATTTACATAGTGGCAAAGTGCCAACTGCTTTTAGAAAATAAGTTTTATGTAGAAGAAAAAGAAAAAGTCACATAGGAAATGGAAATGGCACCATGTTTTATGCTCTTTGAGTATTGGACCAAATTTTGTACTTAATTTGGTAGCAATAATACGTAACCCATGGCTTACAAACAGAGAAATGATAAAGATAAACCTGGAATGAATACATTATTAGACAGATTGATGAGGAGGTTGACTACAGCGGGAAGGTCAGTTCAGAGACTATTACAGTTATCTAGGTAATAGCAACGGGAACAGAAAATAGAAGAATACATAGGACTTCTAGTTAAAGAACTTCATAGGATTTACCAAGTTCCTTCCTCCCAGAATCCTATACATTTTGCAAAACATTCTGAAGGGAAAACAAAATGAGGCATCACCATCACCACCACCAATAACAAAATCCATTGATTCCCTTAAGCTGCTTATGTAAGTCCACACTACTACTTAGAGGCACACAGGCCTAGAACTCAAGATTCTAAATTGTTTTCCCCACAAACTTTTTGGTACTGCTACTTCAAGACTGCCTTAAGTTTGCTAATGTAGTTTTTCATTGTTAACATATCAAACTTTTTGATATCCCGACATTTAATTTAAAAAAAAACAACACATAACTGAACACTTTCCTGAGAGGACTGAATGCATTCTCTCAGAGCAGTTCTCTGAGAAAGTCAGGCAAGCTATTCCCCCCTTGAATGTTAGCAAACAGAAAGTTACCTTTAATTCATCCTCATGTCCTTTGAATAACTGTTTTGTTATTTCAATAAAGGTCAGAAGGCTTAATGCACAGAGAAAGGTTTGCTCAGGGTTTTTTTCTTTTCTTAAATGAACACAAATGCAAACCTTGTTCATTGGTGGCTTTGAAATACATGATTTCCTCGACCAAGAAGCAGTTGTGATCTTTAATCAGAGAATGAAGTCCAGAGTATTCTCAGGAAGAGACCTAGCCTTATTTTAGTGCTGACTTTTGAGGACTTGAGCTATCCCTGGGATGATAGATAAAGAAAAAAATGGTGGTGTTCCTGCAGAAAAAAAACACGTGTTATTTAATATCTAAGTTTGGGCTGAATTACAAGTACCAATTTATCACTATGGCTATGTGGTTTAATTTTTGTGTGATTTTATTGTTTGTTTTATTTTTTAAAATGAGGCCATTAGTCTGAATTTTAGGCTAGATAATACAATTTTCTCTCTACATAAGGATACAACTTTCTCTCTACATAAGGATATAACATTCTATCTCAGGGAGGATATGCTATGTCTATTCATGTTGATCTTTATAAATTAAAGCAAACATCCTTTTGCTCCCTTTCTATACCTTGCTAGACATTTTTTCATGCATGTATCCAACTTACTTTTTTTTTTTTTTTTTTTTTTTGACATGGCATGTATCTCTCTCTTCCAGATAGCTATTATCTCTACTAGCTGGTATCTATTGTTTCGGGACTAGCTGGGAGCTTACATTCTTCCAGTTATTTTAAAAGTAGAAAGTTATCGACTACAGGGAGACATTGCTGTGTAAAATCAACAATAATAAATATAAATAATTGCAGCAATACATGTTTGTTGATCATTTATGAAACAGCAGACTGTATTAACAATGCTTGGCAAATATTGTTTCATTTAGTCATTAAAAAAACACACTAAGGGGTGAACTGTTTTTACCCCTATTTTGAATGAAGTCAATTTAGAGAAAGACAAGTGAGTTTAGGCAATCCCCTCAAGGCAAAGTAGCTTATAGATATATTGCTGTATGTATTTTCACCCCTACTCTCCTATCAGCTCTTATGGAATCCACTCTAAGAGCCTGCTGAGATGCTAGAAGCGGCCCTATGTGCCTGCACGTTTTGAAGCAAGGCAAAGTTTATTGATGAACACAAACCCATCAAGGAAATATCTTCCTGAATGATGAAAAACTCTTTTTATTTTATGAGTAGTTTCTGGAGTTTACATATGTGGAAATATTACACAGTCAAATTTAATTTCTCAATTTAAATAGAAAATCAATAAAAGAAACAAACACTTTACCAGTCTTTAACTTAGGTGTAAATTTAAGGGTTTTTTTTCAAACTTCACTTCTTTCCTCTTTTCATCAATTACAAAGAGAGCTAATGTCAATGAATTAGTTTTTGTTTTTATGTAACTGATTTAATGTTGTAATTTTGGAGACTCGAGTAGCTTAATGTAAACCCCCTCATGACATAAAGGAAACTGATTTCTGATCTTAAAAGTGCTGAACTGAATGAAAGGGAAAATAAAATGCAGCTTTGAATTAAGATTTTGGTCACAAACCTTCAGACTATGGAATTCCAGTTCCATTTTTGGTTTTGGTTGTCTAGGGCTCCAAGCAAGATCAAAGACCTCTTTCCAATTTCATTTTTAATGAGTTACTTCTTAAAAAGCAAAGCCTGCTGCACTCCTGGGTCTTCCACATTGGGACTCCCCTATGAGCTGATTCCAACTTCTCCAACACCACAAAGAGATCTGTGTGTGATCTGTGTGTAGACCAGCTCACAACCAACATTACCCCAAGTACCGTGGACACACATCCAGAGTGGCCTCCATCTGCATTTAAATTCCAATGTTCAGAACTTGGAAACCCACCAAAATAGACACCAGTCTGCCCTGGCACTGAGTTTGGAGTTCTTAGGTGATTTCCATCCAAGATCCTCTCTGGCAAAGCACCACATGCTCTCTCTCCTGACAAAGGGAAAGGGAAAAAAAATTTTCACCATGAACAAAGAGAGGCAAAACATTGTCAAAATAAACCAAAACCCTGGGACAATAGGGTTCTATTAAAAATGTATTCCTATGTGAGCATTCATTAATCCTTGGTAATTTGTGGCTGTTTGAAAATTGTCACGTTATTTAATTGTGCACTCATACATAAGACTAACTGTAGCAACCCATGAGTAGATTAGGATGCTTTTTTTTAAACCCACACTTATGCTTTTCAGTCCATTTTATGTTTTTCCACTTTTCTTTGAAATTACATTTTAAAATATTGTTAATTGGATCACAGCACTCTATAAAATGGATAATTAGATAATCCCAACATGATTTGAATTGTGACCAAAAGGAAATCTCATTTTGCTGGATTCATTTTTTCATGTGGTAAAATTGGAGACTGACAAAGAACGAATTGTGAAGAACAAAAATAGATGACTCTCTCTCTCTGTGTGTGTGTGTGTATGTGTGTGTGTGCAGATAGGAAGGGTTGGTTTCATTCTTCCAAAACTTTGGAAGAATCAAAACAGAAGCCAAAATCTGAGGAAACAGGAAGAAGAAAATAATGAAAGCATGAGAACATTCAACTTAGAGGGTTCTCTCAGGTTCACAAAATCCTGTTACTGTTCCAGCTCAAAGTGGCTTGCAGTTCAGCAAACAAGAGAAACCATTTCAAGGACTAGATTACAATTCATATCTACAAACCATTAACTGAGCACTGTACACCAAGAACCATGATAAACCTGCCTGTCTCTGAATTGCAACAAACCCTTGCTATCAGACTTTTTCAAATGCTGTTTCTTTTCTTTCTGATTAGAACTCACTTCCTTAGGCTTGCCCTCTTTTTTACCAGCTGCTATTGCACTCTTCATTTAGGTAACTTCCTCTCAGATGTCAGGATTCAGCTTAGTGCCCACATTTTCTGAAGACATTGCCTTGATCCCTTCCCACTCACCAAATATCTTTCCTCTGTGCTTCCAATGTATCCTATAGTTTCCTATTAGTGTCATTTATGACATGGTATTATGACTACTGATTATCGTGTTTGTCTTCACCAACAAACCAAAAATTCTATAAGTCAGAAATCACAGGCTATCTTGTTTACAACTAGTACCTCAGTGCCTAGCCTAATATTTGATATATTGTGAGTTAAGCAAATATATATTGTGAGTTAAGCAAATATTTGTAGTCTAAATGGTAAAAAATAAAAAAAAGAATGCATCACACAGTTTATCTTAGACCTGATGATCTACTCAAGCCATATAACATGTCCCTATATTCACAGGGAAACTGGAGCACAGACTACCCACACTAGAACTTCCCTACTTATATTTATTCTATCCACCACAGGTCAACAAAAACCAGAACTTCTTCATTTTTCTCAGGCTTCACCAAGGAAAAGTTGACTTTAAACCATTGCTCCCAAGGACCTTACGTGATTCCTGATTCTTGTGTATACTACTGGTCCATCTGCCAGTGGGTTTGCCCAACCATCTGGCTGAGTCATACTGTTTGAATCTTTGCTTCAGTGTCTCCTTAGAGCATTTCTCCTTCCTTTCTGTTGTGCAGTCTTCTCACTTTCTGTCACCTCTCTCAACAGCTGCTGCGGAAGCTGCCTCTGCTCTCATTTGAGGGCATTACGAGTCTGGCCCCATAGTACTGGTATGCAGAAACATGGCTTCCTTCATGCCAATATTGCTCAAGATGCTTTTGAAACATTTTTGGGGACCACTTCAGTGCTTCTTAGGGAGGCTATCTTTTTATTTCAGAAAGATTTCAATAACATCCAATTCTTCCCTTACAGAAGTTCCATTGAGGTGAAGCAATGATGCAAGGCTTTTGGCAACCATTCCCCAGCTCCCAGCCACACATCGCTCCACTTAGCTTGAGTGACAGCCTCCAAAGAAAAGGTAGGATTGGCCTGTCCCCCAAAAGGAAATGCCATCCTGGAGCCTGATTTTCATTTTAAAAAGTAGCTCCAGTGACATTTTAAAAATAATTATGAAGAGAAACAACCAAAATATAGTCCCTATAAATTTATTTCCAAATGAGTGAATGCCAATAATTATCTTTTGTTTCATGTAAAAGTTTTAGAAAAAGTCAAGTTGGCATTTCCTGCACATAGAAAATTTACAAACACATGTATGTGATATATGCACACACACACACACACACACACCCCTCATGAAATGTAAGCATCTTAGAAAGAAAAATATAGTTTCACACATTAATCCTCAAAGAAGTTACCCCTACTTGAAGGAAATACAGCCTAATAAAAGACTTAACTAAGATACTATTGTAGTTTAGAGATTATGAGACCACATTAATGGGAAGGTTAGCGAAATTAGAAATAGGTGGTTATTTTACCTCTTAATGTTATGTTTCTTAAGGCAGCTCTTTAAATAGTTCCATGAGTTCTTCCTTAAATGAACAAACATCACTCATATAGAGACATTTATGCTGGGAAATGTTGACAAAGGAAGCAAAATAATGCAAATAGTTTCCTCAAGAACCTCCTTTGTATACTATGAAGAATGAAGCCTCCAGAGTTCTTGTTTCATCCCTAACCTTGTTTATAGCCCTCTTAGCTTTTTGCTCTGTGTTTTAGCTCTACTGTTGCAAATGCCTCCCAAACTGCTTCTTGAAGAGCCTTCCTCACCCTGTCATCCCAGACCAGGTGAAACCATTTTGGTCTATACTCTTAAATAACACTGTATTTCTCCACAGCACTCAACACAATTGCGAGTTAAATAATCATTTGTTTACTGTTTTCCATGTGCTAGACTACAAAGCTCAATGAGAATTGGAGTGGCAGATATCTGGCTTGCCATTATAATTCCCAACATGGTTATATGTAGGTTTTCAGAAAATACGTCAAATGAATGAGTGGCAAGCCAATATCCAGGTGTGTTATGATCTCTGCATACTCCCTCTAACATGTTCATGGTTCCATCAAGGCAATAATAGGCTTTTCCATGTCTCCTGCCTTCAGAATTATTAAGATTCATCTTTAGTCTCAACAATTCCATGAGTTTCACATGGTTCTTCCCTCCAGAATGATTTTGCTCTTCTCAAGGTGTTTGCATTGTATATTTTGCACTGTTACTTAAGTGTGTACTCACTATGCATTTTTTTCTCCCATTAGTCTGTCATGGTATGTATTAGTCCATTCTCGTGCTTCAAATAAAGACATACCTGAGACTGGGTAATTTATAAAGAAAAGAGATTTAAGGGACTCACAGTTCCACATGGCTGGGGAGGCCTCCCAATCATGGGGGAAGGTGAAGGAACAGCAAAGGCACATCTTACATGGTGGCAGGCAAGAGAGTGCATGTGCAGGAGAACTCTCCTTTATCAAAACATCAGATCTCATGAGACTTATTCACTATTATGAGAACAGTACAGGAAAAACCCACCCCCATAATTCAATTACCTTCCACCGGGTCCCTCCCATGACACATGGGGATTATTACAATTCAAGGTGAGATTTCAGTGGGGACACAGAGCCAAAGCATATCATTGTACTTCTTTTTTTCTATCTTTTTTTGGGTGGTTCTAAGACAAAGAACATATGATGTAGGAGAAATACACACACACACACACACACACACACACACACACGTACATGCACATATACAAACAGAAACCAGGTAGACAGATAAGTGTTATCTTGGTGATTTTGTCTCATACTTATCCCACTGGCCATTTATTAAACTTAAAGGTGGTTTTAACATCCTGGGAACACCTCGCTTTCTCCTCAGAATGGCATTTTGGTCAATTTATCTATGCTAAATGACCTTGACTATATTCAATAAGTACTCCTATCATCCAATTATTTTCCTTCTCTCAAAAAAAGAATCACTTTCACAATAAAAGATAAAACAGGGATGTGTTCAATCAATTTATATTGAACAAATGAATTATTGTCTACATATCTCTAGCCGTCTTTTAAATACATATTAGATATAAAACAAATAGAGGGAAGTACTTGTTTTTAAGTGCTATAATCCTATTGACAACGTGGCCTATGATACCAAGGTTTTTGAGCATATATCAGCCAGGTTGGACTTGCTTATGTAAAGGTAAAAAATAACTCCCAAATCTCAGAAACAAACAAACAAAAAACCAGTAACGTTTATTCCTTACTCATGTTATTTGTCAACCACGAGTTGGGTGGCTCTGTTTTTAAGATACTCAATCAGGAGACTGTCTGAGCAAAGCTTCTATGCTGTGCTTATGATTCCAAAAGTGGGAGAGAGGAGCCAGGCAAATGCACACCTTGGCCAAAGAAAAGTCAAGACAAACCTCAGAGGGGATGGAAAATGTTATCTTATGATGTGCCTGTAGGAAAGAAAACAGGCATCATTTAGAGCATAGCACTAATGTCTAGCACAAAAGGAAACTGCTAAATTTTGCGATGTAAATTATAGATTACAAAACAATGAAAGAACTAAGGGAAAAAGGGAAGATAGACTTTACAAACAAAAAGGACGTAGATCTTTGTTGTCAAGAGAGAATACATTGTATGGCTTATTTTTAAAGGATTAAACTAACAATGAAATGTAAATTCTCTTATTCTCAAATATTTAAGGGGGAATAAACAGTTGCTACTTGAGAGACTTTAGTCCTGAGGGGTCCTGAGATTTCAGTACTTCAAACCAGTGAGAAAGGGACTTGATTTCAGGATTTAATGCCTGGAAAACGGGACTGGCAGGGCAGTCAGAGAATGGTTACTAACGCTGTCCGAGAAGAGTGGTGTCAAATCATGGGATGCAGGCACAGAATCTGGAATTTAACTGAGAAGCACTACATAAAGTCAAGCACAGAGGAGGGCGCTGGCGAGCACAGTGCTTCTGCTAACTCTCTCTATTTGGAGTGACTCCCCACGATGGCGGACTGGTAAATAAGATGGACCTTCCAGGAGGAGCCTGTACTGGCCATAGTGAGGGGATGTGTTCCACCCCAGGCTGATTGATAGGATTCCCAAATTGGAGGGCAATTTGAGGTGCTTACCAGGAAACTCAGGCATAAGACAAGCTGGATGGAGAAGGAAAACCTGGTGGTGTGTGTGTGTTTACATTAAAGACATTTGCAAAGTCTGTATAGGAACTAGTGTGTGGTAGGTTGATATTTACAAACAGTAGATCAGAAAATCAGATCAAGAGAGGGGTTCATGGTAAAGAAAATATTTCTGTAATTCATAAACCACATGTTGTGACTTTTTCCAGAGTGTAAGGAGGATAATTAGGTAAAAATATTTAAGAATGTTTTTGCCTAGGGAAACCAAGCATGCTGAATTAAGTGCATGGTAGTAGAGAGAAGAAAAGGTGCAGACAAATCAGATGTCTTTAAAGCAGAGGATGAAGCTGATAAACTCTGAAATTTCCAAACAATACCGGTTGGGACAAGCATTATCTATACCCAGGGTGTCCAATCTTTTGGCTTACCCAGGCCACATTGGAAGAAGAAGAACTGTCTTGGGCCACACATAAAATACACTAATACTAACGATAGCTGATGAGAGAACATAACTGCAAAAAATTTTATGTTTTAAGAAAGTTTACAAATCTGCTTTGGGCCACATTCAAAGCCATCCTGGGCCACATGTGGGGCACAGACTGCGGGCTGGACAAGCTTGATTTACACCAAGGACAAAAAAGCAAAGTGCTCACATAGAATCTTCTGCAAGACCAAGAGGACTCTGGCCTCTAAGTCTGCTATCTCCAGTTATTTTCCTCATGGTTCACATGGAGCCGAACCACTCTTGTTGAGTACCAGATATTACTCTGTGTACATTTTTCCTTCAAAGGTTGCTATGGAGTCTGACTTAGGTTTCTCCACTGAGTTACCCTGGTAATTTTCCCAAGGTCAGATAGATGTCAGATACAGTCTTCGAGAAAGTTTCACACCATGATTGTAACCCTGAGTGTGCTTTACTTGCCATTGGTTCTCTGGCCAGATGATGCCAACACCCTCAAATTTGCCTTCACATGAGTGTAGTATCAGGTTTCCAGAAGCATCTTTCCTTTTTTCTATTTAGAATTTAACTCTTAGTTGCTCAGTCATCCCAAATTCCAATATCACCAAGTGAGTATGAATGCCTCATATGGCTAGGGGAAAATTTTGACTTCATTTTTTTACATATATCATTTGTAAATCTCTACTAAACTTTTAACATTTGCATAAAATATTCTGGCACAAATGTGGCAAAGTTATTTGTTTAATAATCAGTGATTGAGAAATGACTATGTTCTTTGATTCGTGCTTATTGGTTGAATAGATGTGAGGAATGCCATCTTTCCTGTTGAAGGGTTCACAGGACAGTGTGGAAATAAAATAAATGGACAAATAGCTGCAGTTCAGCAAGTTCAGTGAAAGAAGGTGGTGATGATGAAAACGGTAAAATCTGTAGCCCGCAGCTACAGGACCCCAATAACTGTGCTCTCTGGGGTTCTAACATGTAACTGAGTGGACATACTAATGATCTGATACTTTTTACATTACTCGGGCTACTATGAAGAAAGACTCTTTTTTGTAGTTGTTTTGTTTTTTAGAGAAAGGGTCTAGCCATGTTGTACAGGCTGGTCTTGAACCCCTAGGCTTCTGCGGTCTTCCTGCCTCAGCTTCCCAAGTATCTAGGACTACACACAGGTGTGAAGAATGACTGGTTTCTAACTTCCCTCTGAACTCTGCTCCCTCCGATTAATTTTAAATCTCACCAGGCCTCAGTTTCCATTTGCATTCACAAGAGGGCATTGCTCTTCCTCCAAGTTCTGTTTGAAGGAATAATTAGGGGAGGCATTGAGCTTTATAAGAGAGCCACTACATCTGGATGCCATACATTTTTCTGGGGACAGCCTTGCCTCTGCAGTGAGCCAGGGCCCTACATGGTTTCCTGCTTTGTATTCAATGGGTTAAGATGAAACAAAACAAAATAAAACAAAACAGAATAACAATAGCAACAAAGAAACCCACAGGCATCTGTGTTGACAGGACTACAGTGAGATCCTTGACTGCAGAGGTTTCTGTCAAACAAAGAGGCCAGGAAAAGTGTGACTTATACACCATTGGTTACATATTTTGGCCAAGATGGGAGATGAAAGAACACCATCAATATTCTGTGTAATTGTTGATTACTAGTGCTGCTCACGGCAATTATATTCCTGAGATGGTCAGGAAAATTGTATTTCTCTGGAGAAAGCTGCTTGGGAGTTATTTCATCTAGTACCCATACTGATACTATAAAATAAGAACTAGTGGATATAAAAATTAGAAAATCATTATTTAATCTCAGGAGTTTGTTGTTTCTTCTCTTTCTTTTTTTTTTTTTAATTTAGCATCAATGAAAAGGATGAAAAGATTATGACTGACGGAGTTGTCCGCACTCTTATTTGCCAATATATTGGGAAGCAACAGCAAGGAATTCATCTTCTATTAGCTGGACACAAAGACTGTTGGCATCTAAAGTGTTATGCCCAGGAAAGTAACACTGATGAAAGGGCTTGTGAGAGTGGCTTTCATTAGAACTTATCCAAAGGGTGCTGACATAATCAAGGCTAGAGCCTCAAGGTTCTCTGTTGGGTTCCAAATCTGGAAGGACATCAATCCTCTCTTCCTTTTTTTTGTTCTCTCTCTCTCCTCTCTTCTCTCTCTCCTTTCCCCTCTCTCTCTTCCTCTCCCTTTGTCTATTTTGTCCTGCAGAAACTGTGGTCTGTATGTATCACATCTTACCCAGTGGCTGGAGCAATCTGAGCCCTAGAAATTCTGCTGAGAAACCATGGTGATTTTCTTTTCTGACAGCTTCCCCCTCAACTTTCACTGACCACACCACTAGTTGCTGATGTGTAGAGCCACTCCTCCTGATGAACCTCATAGGCTCTGACTTCCAAAATCTCCCACTACTAATACCAAGATTTGCATAATGCATGTTTCAGGGCAGGGCCATCATGCAGGACCTCCCAGTGGAATCACTAGGCTTTCCATCCAAGCTACCTAAATTTCAGAAAAGTTTAATTTGACAAACATTCATTAGATGCTTACCATAAGCTGAATATTGCATTTAAATGCATATTAATAGTAATTTACATATTTTTAATTAACATGTATGATAATAATATGTAATAAAGTGTAATTAATACATAATATTGATAAGATATATTACACTGGAGATTGCAAATCCAATGCTTAACAGTCTTAGCAACTGTTTGATTATTATATGGCTAGTGTTGTATAAAGCACTCTTTATATATTAGTGCATTTCATCTCTACAACATACCAATGGGACAGTTCATATTACAATGTTTTCATTTCTCATGAGGAAATTGAGGTTTAAAGAGATTATATTATTTGCAGTCACATAGGTAATTAGTTGTAAAGAAGACTGAAACCCAGAGTTCCTTACTGCAAAGACCGTGCTGTCAACCACAGTACTCTCTCTCTTTGCTTCAACACAGGCAACATGCCTCTTCTCTGTTTAGTGACTGTGTGCTCCAACTTCATGATGCAATTATGTCATTATTCTGTGAGTGGGGCCACAGATGCTGCTTGATTGATCTACTTCTAAATTATTGTAGAGATTCTTAGGTACAATCCCATAGCTGGGCTCACCTGTTCTCATATTTGCTTGCAAAGCGTCACTGTCCTGTTCTTAGCTCTGAGCCATTCTAGGGCATGGTGACAGTAGTTGTCACTTTAGGAGTCTGCATACCATCTCTGTCCTTTACATGCTCATAAAGATGGCACAAATCCCCTATCCAGTGCAACTAGCTTCTGCTTTTGAGAAGTCATCAGCTGCCAAAGCCTCCTGTTCCTTCTTAGTCAAAACCCAAGGACCAAAGAAGTCATCTGAATCCCAGATTACTTCCTTGGGATCTTTGTTCTTTATATTCCAACCTTAATCTGGTGGCCAGGCCAATAATTAAAACAAAATTCTAAGACACTACGATGCTTCACTGATGTCTGCATTATCTTACTGTCCACAGCAGAACTTTGCTAAAGTATTTAATTTATACTCAAAGTAAAAACAACTCTGTATAGCAAATATGGAAACCTATTTAGCAAATCTATACACAAATTGAAACCTGCTCCACCCTAGAAGTTTCTACTATATATATCTGTCACTCAAACCCTAAATAGCCTCCAGATCATGCCTTATGGTTGAAGTCCTTAAGAGGTACCATCTGTGGCATGGCCAGGGTCGGCTCCTCCTAGAAAAACAGGCTGTATATAGCCCCGGGGCATCTTTGCTGTTCTGTCATCACTAAATCCTACCTTCTTGCCTATGGCTCTAATTTTCCTCTTTCACGCAAGGTTCTGCCTATAGGGTCATAGTGTCTAAGAATATCCCCCACATTCACCTTCTTCACCCACAGTAGCTGACAGTGAACTTCTATATAACCAATAACTGATGCTAGGATTTTAGTACGCAGTCTCTAGCAAACAGAAATATTTGGGCCAATTATGATTCTTTCACTGCACAGGTTCTCAATTTGCTCTCTCCCCCAGCATAGTAGGGACAGGACTGGGTTTTGTGGGATCCTGAGAGCTAGGCAACTGAATATCTTTTTCAGGAAATCAATACAATATTATGAACAAAAAATCACAAATAATATTTTTAAATTAGTATTTATTTAGTATAATGAAATAAATCAAAATAAATTATAATTTTAAAGGTGAAAAATTCCACAGATATTACTATATAATGGTATAAAAATACTGATTTCCTAAAACACCTATATAATATTTTAATTTTGAAAATATTTTTGCAATCTTCAAATTAATGTACTATGTAATGAACTTTGTTTTGATGTACAGCTTATGAATTTTAACATTTGTAGATACATGTAACTACTAACAAAATTGGGATACAGAACAGTTAATCATACCCCAAAATTTCCTATTATTTCTTTGTAGTTAAAACCATCTCTCAACTCTATTCCCTAAAAAAAAATGGTTTGTTCTCCTTCCATATAATTTACCTTTTGCATAATGTCATTCAAAGGAAATCATATGCTATTATGAATTTTTCAGATTGACTTTTACCACTAAAAAAAAATCTTTCTGATTCATCCAAGTTGTTGTACCTATCTACAGTTCAGTTGTTTTTATTGTTCAGTAGTATTCCATTGCATGGATGTACTCATAGTTTATCTCTTCATATTTTTTCTACACTTGTGCTTGTACACTCTTCATAAGATTTTATAATATTCTCTCTAAGATAATAGAAAATCAGACTTTCTCCTAACAAGATTGAACTTCGATTTTTACTGCTATAATTTTAAAAAATGTATTTCAGGGCTGGGTGCGGTGGTTCATGGCTGTAATCCCAGCACTTTGGGAGGTCGAGGCAGGTGGATCACCTAAGATCAGGAGTCTGAGACCAATCTGGCCAACATGGTGAAACCCTATCTCCACTAAGAATACAAAAATTTGCTGGGCATGGTAGTGTGTGTCTGTAAGCCCAGCTACTCAGGAGGCTGAGGCAGGAGAATTGCTTGAACCCAGGAGGCGGAGGTTGCAGTGAACCAAGATTGAGCCACTGCACTCCAGCCTGGACGACAAGAGCAAAACTCTGTCAAAAAAAAAAAAAATTATTTCAGTTTTATCACGTTGTTTCTGGTGAATTTGAAAAACATTTTCAGATTGCTATCAAAGTTGGGGAAATCTCCATCAACTTTCCTTCATACTTGAGCAGTACAGTTTGGAAGAATTTTCTGCTGATTAGCTCTCACTGCACACATTTCACTCGTTAATTTTCCTTCAGTTGCCCAATCCTGTGGGTGCCAGGAACTGAACGGCACATTCATAGGACAGTCAGCCCCTGACCCTATGCTTTCATGTTCACAAGTCACTCAAGTCAACACAGTCGGAAATAGGAATAGTCCTGGATAGCCATGCATCCTCTGAGCTAGTAAGAACTTAATCATCCATAAAAGGATTGCAAATCACTAACCATATCCCACTATATCAATCCAAATGTATCCTCAACTCAACTTTCCCTTAGCTCAATGCAAATTTGCCTGCAGCCATTTTAATGCCATCTTGAGAAAGAGCAAGTGTGATAGGGAAAAAAACTCAAAGTAGAAATAGATAATGGTCTTAATTAATGGAAGTTCAAATATCTTACTCTGCAAATTTGTGAAGCTCAGAGGCTTTATTCTTAACCATTCTACTATAGCTGCCCTCCATAGAGACTAGGCCACAACATTAAATCCTGAGGACTGGTTGGTTTTGAAAACTCCTTCTAATCCCATGTCTCTCTCAGGGCTCCTGTTCTGAGGACGGGAAATGTCAGGAACTACGGAGAATAGTATACTTCTAATTTCTCTCTTGGGTTTTAGAGAGTGGTTCTCAAGATAAAATTCATATATGCATTCTCTGTTTTCCCAGGTCTCTTTTAGGGTTTCAGCTAGTTCCAATCCTTATAATGCTTGCTCCCCACTCATTTTTTCTCCCCTGAGGGTCTTAGGAATATTCTCACATGTGCTCCTGAATGAATTATATTGGTTTCCCAAGGTAATCCACAAAATATTCATTGTCGATGATCTCTGCCAGCTATGTAGCATGCCAATGTTCTCAGTGGACACCACACAACACTCTCCTAGAAAACCAGCACCTCCAGGGGGCTTCTGTGGGCTGCAGCCACCACTCCTGGCTCTAGAAATGTTTCTAAAGGCATCTATAGGTGAAGCTATCTAAAACTTAGTGGTGCTGCTATCCTGGCGTAAAATAGAGAAATGTCTTGTTCCTTGCTGATGGACAATGTGATTAATTGCTTTGACAAATCAAACCATCAAACAATAGCACAAACATGCTAAGGTGCTAACAGCCTGAAGGACCCTTGTAAGTATAATATTTCTCTTTTCCAGCTGAGAGGGGTGATTTTTAGAGGCAATTATCTGGTCCTTATTTCCCCAAGAGGGATCCTCTAATTCTAGGAAGCATCTTCTATACATTATTAAGATGGATGGAATATGGTCTGAATGACAGTAAGCCTGCTGCCCAGTGATGAAGCACCATGCAATCTGTGGGTGCATGACTGATCAATGGAAGGGAACCCTATAATTATGAACTTTAGGACACAATTTGGTCTTATACTTGGTCTTATTATGTTCAACATGGAGATAAATAATCAAATGTATTACATTTGTGAAAAAAAGAAAGTTGAAAATAATAATATACTCTATGGTAGAATTAATAATACAAATTATAAATAATTTTTGAAACCAATAATTTCACCCCCAGCACTGATTCTAGGAAAATGATCAGTGATGTATACCATGATGTACAAATGTTATTTATTAAATAAATATTATGAGTAGTAATTGCTGTATTAATTTGCTAGGACTGCCATAACAAAGTAGCACAGACTGGTGACTTAAACAGAAGTCATCTATTTTCTCACAGGGCTAGAAGTCCGAACTGAAGGTGTCAGCAAGATTGGTTTCTTCTGAGGCCTTTCTCATTGGCTTGTATTTGGCTGTCTTCTCTTTGTGTCTTTATATGATCTTTCCTCTATTTGCTTCTGTGTCCTGATCTCTTCTTATAAGGACACCAGTCATATTAAATTAAAGCCCACCCTAATGTCCTCCTTTTTAACGTAATTTCCCCCTTAAAGACCTATTTCCAAATATAGTCACATTCTGATATAATGAGGTTAGGATTTCAACATATAAACTGTGGTAGGGGACATATTCAACACATAACAGTCATATAATGAGAGACTCATTAAATTCATTTTGGTACATTGTACTTGATACTCTGCAGCCACTAACAATTATGATATTTTGTGAATAGCTATGGGCATAAGACAATGTTCATGGTAAAGAGTCAGTTTTAAAAATGTGTTGTAAGTCAGGCATGGTGGTTGTGTGCCTGTGGTCTTAGCTACTCAGGAAGCTGGAGTGCGAGGATCACTTGAGGCCAGGAGTTTGAGGCCAGGCCACAGTGTGCTATGATTGTGCCTGTGAATAGCCACTGCACATCAGACTGGATGACGTAGTGAGACTCTATCTTGAAAATACATACATACATACACACACACACATAAAGCTGTTAAAAAGTTGAGAATATAATATCAATTTTATCAAATTACAATAATTGTTGCCTTATCTGCTCATGAAAACCTAATTCCTTAAGCAAATCTCACTGTCAAAACTTTCTGCAGGTTGCTTCAGAGTGATCCACAGATGCTCAGTTAAAAGTCAACATTCAAGATGTCCTCCATGCCTGGCCAAATAGGGCCTAGGCTTGCCCTACTGGCCATGTAGTCTCTCCTGCTGTTCTTTCAGGCAGAACTACTTCCTTTCAGAAGCCACCACTCCTCTTGGCACAATGGTGATGCTGCCATTCTACTCTAGGCCTTGCAATGCACCCTGCCCTGCTTCTTCTCTAGGTATTGTGTCAAGCCCCCCAGGCACTGCTTGGCCCCAATGTTTTCCTGATACCTTCCTGAGACCCTGCAGCACCAGGCAGCTCTTGGAGGGCCAAGGCTGAGTACCATACTACGGTAAAGTGAGAAAGGGTGTCCTGTTCCCATTGTGTTGCCAGTTAAGTTATTTGGGTTCTAATAGGATGCAGGTTTGTAGGTGAAATAGCACTTGCTGGGCCAGGCGCAGTGGCTCATGCCTGTAAATCCAGCACTTTGAGAGGCCGAGGTGGGTGGATCGCCTGAGGTCAGGAGTTCAAGACCAGCCTGGCCAACATGATTAAACCCTGTCTCTACGAAAAATACAAAAAAATTAGCCAGGCATGGTGGTGGGCACCTGTAATCCCAGCTACTTGGGAGGCTGAGGCAGAAGAATCACCTGAATCCTGGAGGCGGAGGTTGCAGTGAGCCAAGGTTGCACTACTGCACTCCAGCTTGGGCAACAAGAATGAAACTCTGTCTCAAAATCCCAAAAAAAAAAAAAAAAAAAAAAGAAATAGCTCTTGCTGTTTCTAATTACAGATTTTCTGTTTCCTACAGCTTTTAAACATGAGTCAAATGGAGATTAGGTTGGAAGAAAACTCTAAAGACAGGAAGTTCTGAAGGATTTCTAACTATTAGGTTGGTGCAAAAGTAATTGCAGTTTTTGCCATTGAAAGTAATGGCAGAAATCGCAATTACTTTTGCACCAACCTAATAATTCACACTAAGGTGCCTGGATCTGTCATCGTTCCAAGAGGTTGAAGACATCTCACCAAGGTTTATCAGCTATGTCAAATCCCTACTTAGAACTAAGTTGGGATACCTGATGTGTATGTGTGTGTGTTTGCATCAATATTTGTTCTAAATAATACAAATTATAATATGGTCATATATTCAGGGCATGTGTATATAGATATTTATGCAGAGAGAAGGAGAAAGACAATTACGAATTACTATTTCTTCTGGGTTGTATAATTATGAGTGTCTATTTTTCTTTTGTTTGACTTCTTAATTCATATACTTTTTTAAGAAGCATTTATTATTTATACAATTTTTTTAGCCCTCTAAAATACAGGGGAAATACTGTCAATAAAGCAGGAATAACAGAGGAAAAGTTCAACAGGTCAGAACTAATAATGTCAATTTTAATAGATTTAATCTTAAAGTTCTAAATTCTATTAAAAATTATTTGCATCCGTATACACAGGAAACTCTGGTCTATTTCCAGATGATGTGTAATGGTTCTGAGGTTTTTCATTGTTCCTAGAAGAGAAAGAGTCCACTTCCAGAGGACAGTCAGCAGGGGATGCCTGAGTTTGTGTGCAGTGTCCTCTGACATGGATGCGAGAACTCCAGCCATCATTAACTCAAAGAAGAGAGGACTTGCACATCTTAGTAGCTTTCAATATCTGACAGGCTGCCTCATGAAATAAAGATAAATGGATTTATTGGATTAGATAGGTTTATCTAGAAAACAAACTAAGGCCAATATTTTCTTCATTTTAATACAAATATATTGACCACCTACTCAATGCCAAGCATTGAAGATAAGAAGAATAAAAACAAAAAGAATGCTGTAGAAGCAGGTATCTCTCAATACATTTTAAAATGACTGTATGAAAACGTTTACTCACAGAATAGGTTGATTTTTTTTTTCAGGTGGCTTTTAATATAGTGAGTCTCCTATCCTTAAAATGTTCTGAGTGAGGCTGTACAGTCATCTCCCAAGGATGCAATATCAGGAATTTCTGAATTTAGATAGCCTAGAGCTATGATTCTCAAACTTTAATGTTGAGCAGAATCACCTTGAGGGCTTATTAAAACACAGATCCCTGGGTGCTTCCCATAGGTAATTTGCATTCTAATAAGGTCCCAGGAGACACTGATGCTGTTGATCCATGGACCACACCTGGAGAAGCAATGGCCTATGATAGGATGATAGGTTCTTCCTTCCAAGATTAGTCATTCTAAGACCACAGAGAAGAATGTCTCCCTTCTCAAATTTATTTACTTCAGCTCACTGAAAAAGAAAAGATGGTTGAAGAAAAGAAACAATCTGCTCAAAAGCAAAAACCACCCAAAGTGATAGACCTGTTTCTGGGGCAGTGAGATGTTAAGAAGAAAAAGTTTCAAGCAAGCCTCCCTTGATGATTCTTGTAAAATGGTTTCAAATATAATTTTTTTTCAAAGATCCCCAATTACACTTTACACAGCTCTTAGATTGTGCTGACAAAGCTTTAAAAAATGATGCATTTACTCCATGCAGGCAGCAGTCTCTGGAGCCGAAGCCTCAGCGTTAGTGATGTGTCGCAGCTGGTTTCAGGGCTGCGTTGAAAGCTTCAAGCTTTGGCACGACTGAGCATTAACTCAGCATTAAGCAGAAGCTTTGACACTGGAGACTACAAACTTGGATGGATTAAATACACATTTTGAATATCTCACAAAATACTAGCATTAAAGGAGAGAAGCAGATTGTTAAAAAGAGAGAGTATGAAGGGTATAAAAAGCGTGCGACGTAAATGAGAAGAGACCAATGTCTGGCAAAGCTATCCTAACCTTTGCCATAGCTCCCTTTTCTTTCGGACTTTAGAACACTTACATCCATCTTTTCAACAGGAGCAGCTTTTTGAGATATTCAACTATGTGTGTATTTACCATCAAAAGACAATACAAAAATTATTGATAATATGACACACTCTGCACTAGCAGATTTCATTAAGAGATTCAGGCCAATTGGGGCCCAGCCTCTGGCACCAGAACAACAGTCACCATAAAGTAAGCATTCAATATATTTGGATAGGTTACTAAAATATAAGTAACAAATAATGTCTTCTAGTTCTAACATGCATGTAACTTTTTTCACAATTTCACAGATAATGACTCATTTGATTCTCACCATAATTCATGTGTTAGATCAGCATTGTCTCACCCATTGCCTTCCCCAACACATTCCCTTTTAAAAATATATATATAGTATCTGAGAGATTTAGTTCCTTGCCCAAGGTTATATAGAGGATTAAAGGAAGTTTCAGGGCAAAATGCCAGTTTTACTAAAACCAAGTTCTCAGATTTTCCCTCGCACTATGCATACATCAATTCCAATTCCCAATTCTACCACTGTAAATAAATTCTACTCATATATTTAAACTCCACATTCAATGAGAGCCCTCTAAAGATTCTGGAGAATCTCCCTGTAGAAATATAACATAATAGTGACAAGCAGCAATAACCTACTATTCTCAGCATCCAATGTTTTAAAAGTAGGAATTTAAAAGTTTTCCTTTAGAATTGCCCAACTAGTTTGTCAGAATTCCACTTCAACTCCAGAGTAGACGTATCTGTTAAATACAAAGTTTCGTTCTTTTCCTTCCTTCCTTCTTTCCTTCCTCCCTTTCTCCTTTCCTCCCTCTATCTTTCTCTTTCTTTCATTTTAGTGGTAGTGTTGAGGACAGGAAGTTCTAGATCAGATTGAGAAACTCAAGTGGACTAAGGAAACAGAAGTCATGCTGGCAAATTTTCACTGTAAGCATGTCTTAAGTAAACAGCTTCACCAGCTAAAAGAATGTTTTGGGATGCACATGCATATTCTGTCAACTGAGACTATATGTAAAAATTCTAATACAATTGTTTGCAGGTATTAATTAATCCAGCCATCTGATTGCTTTTTTGCTGGCCCAACACGATGACAAATTTGGTTTTTATTACTAAATTGCTTGGAAAATATCTAGATATTATGCTAATACAGTACCAGATCCATTTTCTTTTTTATATTTCTTCAACCTCCAACAATTGTTTATTAAACATCTACCCTTAAGTTCCTGAACTATAAAGTTGATAGATATGGTCCTTATTTTCAGTAAGTTTGGACAGTGGGAAGGAGACACACATATGTCCAATTATGTGCAACAAATTGTTACCAGTAGCTAATAGAAGTTGCTATGATCTAAATTATTTTGTCTTCTGCAAAATGTATATATTGAAATCTAATCCCCAATGCAATAGTTTTAAGATGTGGGGCTTCTGAGAGGGGTTTACACCCTGAGAGCAGAACCCATATGAATGGGATTAGTGCCTTCATAAAAGAGGCCTAAAGTAGCTTCTTCACTGACTTCACCATGTGAAAAGTCACTGTGAAGCAGAGAGAGAGCCCTCATCAGCCATCAAATCTGCTGGTGCCTTATTCTTGGATTTCCCAGCCCTTATAGCTGTGAAAAATAAATTTCTGTTGTTTATAAATTACTCAGTCTAATGTATTTTGCTATAGCAGCCTGAATGGACCAAGACAGAAGTTTATATGGGAAGAAGTGCCGCACAATGAATTGTTATCTGGGCATGCTAAGAAAACTTGTATAACAGATGCGATATTTTAATGAAAATCTGTAAGAAAGAGTCCACTAGGGCACAGCATATTGCATACAGGTATGGGCTGATAGAAATCTAAAAGGGTAAGACACAGATTTTGTCTATTCAATCTTACCAATGAAGATAATGCCACTAGGAGAACTTTGACAGAGCTAGGTGGCTATTGTCACAGGGACTCTCTCTAGCTTTGCATTCTAATAAGTTTAGAGAGTTGTAATGTTCTTCTCCACCTACCCTTCATTTAGGGTTGATAGACACATCTGATATCACCACAATATTGCAATATTATTGAAAACGAAAAAAAAGGTTTAGGGTCCTGGTTTATGCAGGTGGGTTATCTTAGAATGAATTTAATTCACAATTCTGCTTCTTCACTCTGCTTATCTAACCAAAAAGTTATTTGTACGTATATTTAAAAGTTAAACCTGTAGTAAATCAAATATTTCCTGGTAGATAAGTCTATCATGGCTAGGCTGGTCCACAGGAAATAGATTCATTGGTACATCATAGGAGAGGGTACACCCCTAGCCCCATACCTGGAAAACAAGGTGACAGATATTAGACAGAAAGACCAAAGCAATTGGGCAGGAAAGCAACTGGCTTCAGGAACGACTGGCAAGTGAGTGTAGCAGAGCAGCAGGGAGCACAGGAAACACACACGGTGAGCATGAGGAAGCCTGGCAACAGAGAGTTCTATCCCCAGGCCATTCTGCAGACCTCAGGAATACTGGCACCAACAAGCCAGTTTCCCACTCCAGAAAATTGAGCTTGTTAAGATCACCTAATCAGGGACAAGACCTAGGGAACATGAGAAGAGGGTAAAGCATCAGTATGGGTTTGTTCTATTCATGTGGCCCCTCATGTAGTCTGAGTAGTGAATTCAGGAGGCTAATACGATGGCTTATTTTAGAAAGGAGAAAACTGAGTGTCAGGAAATCCAGACAGAGAACAGTCACTGGGCCAGGAGCAAAGTTAAGGATGCTAGGTCATTAAACTCCAGCCCAATACTTCCAAAATACCTTGTGACAAAAACTGACTGTCAGAACCCCATAGGGCTGTATCTCTATCTGTGGGGATCTGTGTGTGTTTCTGTACCTGTTTCAGAGGGGTATAAAAAGTGGGAAGGGTGAATGAAGATGATCAGGTTATTACATTACCCTTTAAGGTTTTAAAATCTGATGGCATTTATGACAATCATATTGTGATCCATCTACTAAAACATAAAAACATGGAGGCCTAATCTCTAGGTTTAGGATGCAATTCTGTCTCTGGAATATCAAGTAATGCAGTATCGAATGTAAAGGCTGCCTTTGACTGAGGACACTCTGGGAAACAATTTTCCGCTGCATGTTAGCCTATCTGCAATCAAAGTGTGTGTGTATCTCTGATTTTTTTAATCCCTTCACTTCTTTCTTTCTCTTTTCCCTCATTGTGTCCTTACTTCCCCCGCCTCCCTCCCCCGCAAAACACTTTTCTCTTGCCTATGGAGATGAGAACCAAAAGGAAATTGATGCAGTGGCGAGTTTAATATGACATTTGAAAAGTGACTTTTTGATTTTCAATTAACCTTGCACAAAGAGGAAATATTGAAATTCGCCCCTTTGTTCTTGGCTGGATCTGCAGACAGGCTGGTTGGTACCAAGAGCTGAACCGGGTTTTGGGTGGGGCGATAGGGAAGGAAGAGGCAGTTTGAGGAAAGTAAGAGAAAATCTGGCACCTACCAAAGCGCTCTGCTTCCAGTTGCACAAAATGAGACAAGACTAGCCTGTACTAATTACTCTCAGAAGGGGGAAACAGGTAGGAGAGAAAATGCTCTTGTCATTTGCTTGACTTAATTGTATGCTTTTATGAGCCGTCTGGCTGGAAGGATTAAAGTTACTTTTAATAACACTTCCTTTCAGAAAGGATGTGATTTGAAGTTTCCCAGCAGGGCCTCCCAGTCAACAGCAGGAACCTTTCCCCAGTCCCTGACCCCTCCCCTTCCCCCACCCCCCACCCGCCCCCGCCAGTCAACCCTCTCCCCTTCCCTTCTTCGAAAGGCCCATTGTTCTGTTTGTAGAAGAAAGAGATGCTTACACCATAATATAAAACAATAAAGTTAACTCCATTAGTCTCCTCTTTCCGGATTTTCTATGCAATCTTTACTAAAGGCAGTAGTATCTCCCCCCGCCCACGCAGCCTCTCCGCACTCCCCCCTCCCCTCCTCAACTTCCTCCACCACACTATTCCCTGCACTCCCCACCCGCCCCCCGCCGCCCTCGCTCCTTTTTGCAAAAGGAAACCTTGAAAATCATATATGGAAAATAAAGTAGCTTGACGCTTTGGACCTCATTAAGCTGCGTGTGGACACCAGCGTGGTGACAGTGACAAGGTTCCATAAACACACGCATCGCAGGTGATTAGGGCAGCCCGCTTCCGCTGATGGACCTTCCCCTTTTTGTCGCTGTTCTTGCAGGGTTTCTGCTCCTTGCTCCCTAGCTGTTTTCTCTCTCTCTTTTTACCTTCTCACTGTTTTTGTCTGTGTTTCCTTTTGCTCTGTGGTTTCCACCGCGCCAGAGTCTCGACCCCGAGTGGCATTGGCAGGGTCCCCCGCGGCAGACCAGGGGTGTTGCGGGCTGCGCTGGGTGGGGGACCGCGCGCTGCACGTGCAGAGCCGCCCGGACGGCGGCGAAAGGACAGTGGTGCACCCCGCCCGAGGCCCCCAACGATCCATCAGGGCGGCTGTACGCGGGAAGACGCTTCATCTCATCCCTAGATGGCAGCAGGATTCTGAAGCTGGCGCAGCCCTGGGCAGCCCTTTCTGGTCTATTTTCCTGAACAGATTGCCAGGGGGATACGGCGGCTAAACAGCCCGGCGCCTCCCCGGAGTGCAGCTCAGACAGAAGAGCAAGCCGGACAGACGCCGCTGGCGAGGCTTCGGGGGTCAGATCCTGCAGCTTGGACACCACATTCTCCTTTTTGCACACGGATGTGCTACTGTGTAAAAATAAACAAACAAACAAAAACAGGGGAGTTCAGCTTCTTGGAGAATGTGTCATGGTCAAGACCAGTGATTCTGGACGGTGACAAAAGTCCTGGAGGCCTGAGTGCACAGAGGACACACGCACAGATGCACATGAACTCATGGGGAAACACTGGTCTTCTCTGCCAGGGACCAGGCAGGCCATGCAGGAAGGGAGCAGGATGTGAAGATTCAGACTTTAGCTCCAGCTTCACTACCATCCTGCCGTGCACTTTGGGGGAAGATTCGGTCTGTCCCTGAGCCTCAGTTATTTCATCTGTAAAATTGGGGTTATTATAGCTTTCAGTTCTGTGTACATACAAAAGACTGTTAGGATTATCAAGAGGAACAAAGAAGGGGGAAAAAAATCACTTTGGCAGGAACAGGCTCACTGCTGCAGCTTTTGGCCCAGAGCAGGCATTTTTCTTCAGAGGAAGCTTCCAAATGGTGCTACAGTATTTATTTTGATCAGCCAGATATGACTTATTTGAAAACAAAAGGCAGAGGTTGTTTCGCACCTTAAAAGCTGAGGGCTTTTGTCTCCAAACCACTTATTTTGTCCACACCCAGTCTCTCATCATGGACTTTGTCATCCCTTGGAAATCCTTTACATCAGAAATCTTTATCACCAGAAACTACACACAGCAGCCCAATAGCTGCATCCCCGAGGGCCCCAGGATGAAATAGGAAAAGCTGAGACTACTCTGGTTGGAGTATATGCTATATTGGAAAAAGTTACTGTTAACATGGCATCTAACATACTGTGTGAGTCAGAAAATTTTCTCACCAAGTCTGAGTCAGAGGTAAAAAAATCAAAGATTTAAAAAAATTCCTCGTATTACATACAGTACATTTTGCTTGTTTTCTGAGTTCTGTTCTCTTCTAGCACCATGGCAACCTTCGTCACACAAGGAGCAGGAGGACAAAGGTGACAGACGTTTACCTCTTTATTTTGTCTGGCGTCTTGTTTCTTCACTCTCACCTGATTCAAAATTTCAGCAAATGTACCAGGGCCAGAAAGACTTCCTCCTGACCCTGACCCCAGGAATTCTGTAATATGTATAAAACCTTAAGTAACTTTGATTATTTACACCAAATAAAGTAGAGCTTCACAGTCTACAACTTTGCTTACTGGGGGTTTTATGGGACTCAAAGTAAAGCTGTTTCAAAGTGATAAGGAGGTGGGACAAGGGGGAAAACAAGACGAAGATACTATACAAAAGTCTAGCCGTTGAGTTATCCTTCCTTAAAAACATTATGCCAGATCATGGGGCAGAAAACAGAGTCGAAAATTTTCTATCATTTGACTACTTCCCCTGTTCTGTTTGAATATTAGGCCTAATTTGAACTATTATTAGCTCTAGCTTCTTGTAGCATCAACCCCAGAATTATTATCACATCAGTAATTCCAGCAGTCTCATACTATACTGTTGACTCACCACATCACCTCATCTTATAGCTTTCTAACAGTCTCTCTCATTCCGCCAATTCTTCAACCTCATAAAGTCCTCTGCTTCAGTGATCCTCACACTATCCTGAAAATCAGCTTCTCATTGTTCCCCACCTAGCTCTTGCCATAAGCCTTGCCAGCCTGACCCCCAAGCTTGGTCACCTGGATCATTCTTATTAAGAGCCCTCCCACCTTCTCTTCTGGAAAAAGCATAACCCTAACTGGAAACTTATAGAGAAGATAGAAAAAGATCAAAACTGCAATCTGCATTCTTTTCTCCTAGAGCCAGGGAACAAGACAATGTTGGTGGAAATCATCCAGCCTTGCTTAGTGTTATAACAAATTCACTGCACACAATCTTAGATGGACCTTTTATGCTGCCTAATATTTTACTTATTCTTGATTATTTATTTTTCACTAGTTATTTTGTTCATTTACCCACAGTGATTTTTCTTTCCTGGGATCTTTAGTGAATATGCCGAAACACTGGCCTTCTCTTCAAGGTTTTTACCACCCTATACACTCTCATAGCAGGCAAACCCCTCAATTACCTCACAGAAAATGAAAGCCACTGGGGAAAATGGGCCTCATCACTCTGCTCCCCATCAAAATGTTTATCTACCTGTACTCCTTTGTTTACTTCCTTTCCTCCTGTCTCAAGGGAGAGAAGGCCTCTACAGTAGCACTCCATCCAAAAATTCTCTCCATCTCATTTTTTCTCATTTCTGCTAGGATAGAGCTTCATCAGTTATTCTCCCTCCTTCTACGTTTTTAACCACCTGCTCTGACCCTCACAGTGTTTTTCTTTCTATTCCCATTCCCTTCTCATTCATGTATTAATCATCTGTCATACTCTCTAGATGACCAGAAGTGCTGAACTACAGTCATGTGTCACTTAACTATAGGGACACATTGTGAAAATTGCTTCACTGGGCAATTTTGTTGTTATGCAAACATCATCATTTCCCTACACAAACCTAGATGGTTTAGCCTACTATTCACCTAGGCTAGAGGGTATGACCCATTGCTCCTAGGCTGCAAACCTATAAAGCATAATATTGTACTGAATAATGTAAGCAATTATAAAACTTCGGTAAGCATTTGCACATCTAAACATACATAAGCATAGAAAAGGTATAGTAAAAATACTGTATTATAATCTTATAAAACCACTGCCCTAGCTATGGCCTATTGGTGACCAAAATGTTGTTACACAGCATATGGCGGTAGTTGTAGGATCACACACACACACACACACACACACACACTCCAGTCCTCTGCCACACTTCTTTACCTTTGTTCTTCATCCATGTCTCTGTGATGTAGAATGACGTTCTGACACTTTTTTTTTTCCCAGATTCTTGCTCATCCTTTAAGACTCAGGCTCAAGGATCATACTCTAAAGAGTAAATATTTCTTAACATCCAAAATAAGCTAAGATCCTTTTATTTTGCCCTTGCAGAGAGCACATACCTTTTGATAGCAGTTACACACTCATTTTATCTCAGTGTAATTTCTATTTAACACACTAGACTATGAGCTCCTGAAGGGCAAAAACTGTCTTATTTGGCTTTATTTTCTTGGTGCCAAATGCCGTCCCAGGCACATAGTCTTAAACTTTGTTTTATATGAATCAGTCATATTGCCTTCTATACCTGTTGCCTTGTAAGAAAAATGTTTGCTTACACCAGCAGAATAGAGTTCCCTAAACTCTGTTCTGTATCATCAGGCCCCTCTCCTTATTTTGGCTGTTTGGACTGTGCAGTGTACTAGTTTAAAGGCCAGCCAACCTAACTGGTCAATTTTCTATAAGATGGACTGGAAGAGAAAACTGTTCTGAAACAATCATGATATAATCAAGGAGTCTTTCAAATTTGAAATGGATGCTGTAAAGGAGGAAGGTGGCAGCAAAAAAAAACAACTTCAAGGTCAGGAGACAACTAGAAGCTAGGAGACAAGAAGAGTTATAATGGTCCTTCAGTGAGCTGAGTTTCAAGAGCAGAAGTAATAAACGTATGTTTAGATTCAAAATAATAATCCACCTCAAGCTCTCATAGAAAGTGTCAGAATGGAGACTAGAACCCAGGTCTCTTTATATTAAGACCAGTGCTCTTTCTAGTTCAACTTACCTGTTTTGTTCATTATTTTATATAACTTAATGGGCATTTCTAAAGTTAGGTGTAAAATATTCAGGCCTTACCTAGTAAGAAAGAAAGGAAGACAGATATAAAGTTAGGAAGAAAATAAAAAATAGACCATTGAAATAGAAAGGAAGAGTGTGAGTATAGCAACTATGTTATTAGTTAACACATTATAAATTACTGAAGGTGGACTTTTTTAAGTTAAAGAGTTCTGCATAGGGAATACAAATTAATGATCACAATTGATTGGTGTTTACCACAGCCAGGCAGTCAGTATATCATCACCATCATCATCATCAATCATCATCACGTATACTTAATGGTCACTACTCAAAGAACTAACATGTATAAGATCTTCACAATAATCCCTTGAGTAGTTACTATAAAAATGCAAACATTAAAAACAGAAAATTGGCCGGGCGTGGTGGCTCACGCTTGTAATCCCAGCACTTTGGGAGGCCGAGGCGGGCAGATTACGAGGTCAGGAGATCGAGACCACGGTGAAACCCCGTCTCTACTAAAAAAATACAAAAAATTAGCCGGGCATGGGGGCGGGCGCCTGTAGTCTCAGCTACTCAGGAGGCTGAGGCAGGGGAATGGTGTGAACCCGGGAGGCGGAGCTTGCAGTGAGCTGAGATCGCGCCACTGCACTCCAGCCTGGGCGACAGAGTGAGACTCCGTCTCAAAAAAATAATAATAAATAAAAATAAAAATAAAATTCAGAAAATTGAGGCGCAGGAGTTAAGTAAATTGATTAAATTACACAGCCAAAAAGTTGAAGCCCAATAAATATACATTTATTCACATGAATTATCTAATTTAATCATTGTAGCAATTTTTAACAGGAGTAATATAATCATATTTCATAGTTATATATAGCTACCGTTTTATAAAAGAAAAATCTGAGAGATCAGTTGCGTAACATTTTATGCTCTTTGCTAGTATGACCCTATTCTATCTGATATAAAAATACGTGTCTTGGCCAGGTGTGGTGGCTCATGCCTATAATCCTAGCACTTGGGGAGACCAAGGCAGGAGGATCACTTGAGCTCAGGAGTTTGAGATCAGCCTAGTCAACATAGTGAGACCTTGTCTCTTCAAAAAATAAAAAAATTAGCCATGCATGGTGGCATGTGCCTGTTGTCCCAGCTACTTGGGAGGCTGAGGTGGGAGAATTGCTTGAGCCCAGGAGATCAAGGCTGCAGTGAGCTGTGATCACACCACTGTACTCCAGCCTGGGCAACAGAGCAAGACCCTAAAATAAGAAAAAAAATCCACATCTTCTCTAAAGCATATTATGCTTTTGTCTTTCATTCTGAATATTGGGGAATAACTAGGATGTTACTATGAGCTCGTAAATTATCTTCATATATGATTGTTTTTGTTCACATGTAAATAATGTTTTTAAATCTTCATTAGGAAAAATAATTTTTAAAATAACTCAGAAAATAAACTTGTAGCTCCCCGTCTGCTGTGGGTCTTCAACATCACATCAAAGAGGAAATTTGCCTTTAGACTTCTCCTGTTACTCCTTTAATTGTAGCTTCTCATCTCTTTCAACCTCTCAAAGTCATCTGTTCAGATTTTTTCTTAGACAATAAAGCTATAATAAAGCTATTATTTCCTTAGAAATATTTTTTGCATCAGGGTGCCTCTTAAGCCTTGAATTAAAAGAGGACTCCTTGAGAAGACAGTAGAACCCTGACCCTGTCTCCTATATGTAGGGGTGAGGTTCACCAAGTAACCTGAAACAGACCAGCAGTGATCAGGAAAAACCCTCTGCAATGTCTTTTCTCAGTACCACATATATGAGGCAGTAGTCACTGACTGTTCGTAGAAAATGCTAGTGAGTAAGAGCTTCTATTTATTGAGAAGCTTAGTAAACCTGCCTTTCTGTTGGCTGAGGGAAAAAAGTGATTACTTTGGATAACGAGGCATTGCTTTCTGGATACAAAGACCAGGCTGATTTTTTTCTCCACCTACTGACAGGGAAAGTCAAACTGTTCCCTAAAATAAAATTTCTGGAAGGAAAGAGAATCTAGACTGGTATCCAAGCCCCAGTTTACAAGCCTCTAAAATTCTCAGGAATGTCTACTTTTTCAGTAGGGACTCCATGGTTGTGCATGAAATGGTATGGTGAAAAGTATGGAAAGAACGAAGGAGAGAGGGAGGGAGAAAAGAATGAGTCTAGTTCAAGATACTTCTGCAGACTGGGCAAGATCTGGGCTGCAGGAGCATCCTGTGAACAAAGAAATACTTCACTGAGTTAGAAGGCCCTATCTTACAGAGTGATGCCTTGAGACCAAAAATAAACAAATATAAGCAGAACTAATCCGTTTCTCCTTGGCCACTCGGAAGAGAATTGAAACACTTCAATGGATAAATTCCCGTGTCTTTAAGAAATTACAAAAGGGAAGTAGGTGCCAAAAAATATTTGTCCTTAAGCAGGATTGGGTGGGTGGTTGGATTAACTAAACACAATCAGAAACTGAAGTATATACCAGTTCTGAATTTGTGGAACAAGTCATACTGATCACAGGTTGAAATCATAGGGATCCCCTCTTGATGATCTAAATATCCCCTGTATCCAAATGGATGTGTCTCTAGTGGTAGGAAAGGGAGTTGTAGGCAGGAGTTCTAAAATCACAACACAAAGGAGACCAATCCACTGTTGGCTTCCAAAGCCTACTGCCTTTATCAAGCACTGCCTTGAGCCATGATGCTTGTCACCAGCAGCTCCATAAATATCTCTCAGTGTTTATTTTTATGGTCATTTTGAAAAAGACTTGTTTGATAGGTTGGAAAAATTAAAGCTTATAAAGACTGAGGAAAAAATGTCTTTAGTTCCAGCAGCCACAGTTCCTGACCTATGTATTATGTTGGGCATGTCTGACTCAGAAACCTCTGTTGGACCCACAAGCAATCTTTATGTCCTACAGCATATGGGTCCTAAAATATTCTTCCTCCGTGAAAATTACCCCAGTTTTAATATTTAATTATCTTTGGATTATTTTCCTCCCTGAATTTCTGTAATAATTGTTAGCAGTACAAGGGAACCCCCCCTTTCACCCTCTGAAAGTTCACTGAAAATCACTGATGAGAAGCTGACTAATAGGAGAAAAGGCACACACATGTACATGGGAGCCTTCAGAATGAAGACACAAAGACACAAGGGAAATTGTCTATTTTTGTGCTTAGGTTCAATAACATATGGACAGCCATGTAGAAATATGATTGGACAAAAAGGGTATGATCTAATGCTACTAGACTGAATGAGGAAACCAGCCCGGCCTGTCCATCTAGATTCTTCTTGGCTTCTCTGAGCATGCATTCTTCCTTTCTTGGTATGGGGCAGGACCCTCTCCCAAATGGGGTTTTCATGTCCTACAGCCAAACGACATAGGTCAGATAATTTTTTATGGCCAGTTTTTGCAAAGAAAGGCAGAGGGAAAGTTAAGAGTCATATTTTTAGGGTTTTTGGCTCGCTTTGGAAAATAGGGTTCAGGTTTCTATGACCCACCTTAAGGAAAAGGGGTTCTAGTTTCTATGGCTAGCCCTGGGAAAGAATAGGACTGAGAGACAGGAGGGCAGCAGAAGGTGAGAGGAAAACTTTTGCTTCTGAGGCTTTCATTTTGGGGTATTTTTTTCTGAGTTCCAACAGCTGCAATATTCATCTTGTCACATTTTTATATGCCACTCTACCCTGTTGTTTGATAGTAAGTATAGGGAATCTTACAATCTCAGGATAATGTAAAATTCTTAGAAAATGTACCTAATGCAATGTTTGTCACATGTTTTTTTCCAGAGATCACTGGAATTCCACAGAGAACTATGGATATTCTATGGGGGAAAAGGGTGGTGATATGTGCTCTTTTAAAGATTTTGACAAGCTGTCTATTAAAAAATCAGCTTACTTTCATTTGACTTATACATTCATAATTTCAACCCTTTCTTTTTTCCATTGAAAAAAATTTTTAATAGTCACAAACCAAAAGGAAAAAAATATTTTTTAGTGTTTTGTTCAACAATACAAATAAAAAATTCTTCACAATGTTTTCAAATATAGAAGATAGATTAATTGGAGCTTGAGTGAAAATGGTTGAACAACCATATAAGTATTTAAAATTGTTATTGTCAACCTGGAAAGATGTCATTTTGTTGAGACATAGAACTTTACACTTGTTCTTCTCTGTTCAATATTCTTATCAGTGTTAATGTACCAAGAATTACTTTAAAACTATAGATAATAAGATGTCATACCATACTTTCCACACCACACCAAGATGCTGAATTTCATTTCTTCCTTCAAATGCCCATAGCACTTTTTTGCCTCAGGGAGTTTGGAGCTGGTGTTTTCCTTACACAAAATACTCATTCTACTCGTTCAGTTCCTCCACTGCCTACCACATGTGACAGGCAGTAGAGGTGCTGGATGTATAGAATTAATGTTTTGTTGCCATTCCCACCAAAACACACAAAATGCTCACATAAATGCTTCAGATGTATCCTAGCTGTCTTCCAGAGATTAGGGAACATATTTGTATATAAATGAATATTAAAATGGTGATGTCCACTTGCTGACTGAGTGAAGATGATGCTTGTATCAAACTGGTGACATTTGGGCTGAAATTTGAAATTTGGATTGCATAGGATTTTTATAGGCTAAAGATTGAGGACACTTATTTGTCCCACTATATTTTGGACTAGCCCATGACTCAAATCTTTTATAAAGTTCTGACTACCCATTTTAAAAAATGGACATGGATAAATGGGAGTACACAGAGAAAAAAGCAACTAATGGTAAAGTACAGGACATATCAGACAGGGCATTGCTGAAGGAATTGGATGTTGAACCTGAAGAAGAGAAGGAGACATGTCATGATGGTTTTTCACCATGATACCATGATACCCATAGAGAAGAGAGATTGACATTATTTCTTGAAGCCCCAGAGAGAGTTTAACAGAAGGACATTTGGTAGAAGTTACTTGGGTAGAAGAACTGGGCTCAGTATATGAAGATCCTTCTGCAGACTACAGTGAGTAAAATACAAAATAATTACATACTGGAATCCCTGAGTCTGGAAGGATTCACATGAGGACTATGTGACTTTCTGCCTAAAACTAATAGAGGGCAGCATTGAACTGGGTGCAGGACACAAATAGATAATCTCTAACCCCTTGTCAAATTCTCATTGGTTTAGAGTGGCAGAGATTATGTTTATGCCTTGTTTTGTTTTCTCACTTGTAAAACTTGAGTGAGGATGATAGTTATAATAACACTAATAAAAACAATAATAGCTACTTTATAGATTCCTAATAAAATTATATATTGTAAGTGATACAGAAAAATAAAAACAATAATAATTAACATTTATCAAGCACTTATTAGAGCTAGGCACTGCACTAATCATATTTTGTTCCATAAATATTTATTTGTTGAATTGAATGCATTAAATATTGTTGTTGATATTAATGTCTTATACTAAAATAAATAAATGACCTTAATTGAATGATTATTATATCCCTTAGATCATGATAGATTCATTCTGGCTTTCTCTTTTTCCAAGTGTCATTGCTTACTCTGTAGAGAGACTGTCCCATCAGCAAGAGCAGTGTGCCTGGGTCTTTGCAACAATGCTGAGAAAAGGCTATAAACCCACCATAGCTATTCACACTTACACAAGCCAGAACTGTATATTTCACATATAGAAATTGGCCCACAGTGTAGGAATTAAAAACATTAAATAGGAATTGGTAGGCTTGGTTCTAGTCACCAATTTGACATCAACTTGTTATGCCACCTAACCTCATAGGTTGTGTGTGCACATGGGAAATGAAAGTTATTTATTTTTGCCTATTTTATTTCAATTACCTATTTTAGATTCAATATTCTCTTTTCTCCTTAAAAGGTGAGTCTGTGATAAAGCTGAAATTTTTAAATTTTATAGTTGTTTTAAATGGGAATCCAAAGAGTCAGCAAATGAATCCTAAGACTGGAGGATTGGTACGGGAACAAATTTATGCAAATGCAATACATAGAGTAGATTGTAGAGAGTCCAGTGCCTTAAGAAGAAAAATTGTAAGAAAAGGGAAGCAATCAATTTTGCAAAAACTCGTTTCCTCATTGGGTAAAAGACAATAGGATTTCTTACAGATAAGGAGTTCTGTGGTTACGTGTAATTTTTATCTATTCTCTTTATAGAAACTAAATATAAGCACAGGAGTCCTCTCTTCCCTTTGCTTCTAAGCTAGTTTTAAATTTTCTTGCTACGAAATACAGTCTGTGGTGGCGATGCAGTGGTGCGGAGGAGGGAAAGTTCTGGTACCGGAAGATTTCCGAAGAGCTTTAACAAAGTGCCAAAAGGGTTTCTTGTGCAACTCTTCTCACTACGATAGTTCCCCTCCAGCCTGATTACAGAACCGCTGTCAGAACACAAAGTCATCGACTGCAATTAAAAACAGAAATAAAGCCTTGATATTTGAAGAGAAGTGTACACAACGAACAAGATGAAAGAAAAAAGAGAATATAATTCATGATAATTGAATTTCTATTTTGTGTGAGGAATTTAGGGACTTTATAACAATTCTATGATTTAAGTGTTAGTATATCATTTTTAACCAGAGGAAACTGAAGTTCACAAAGGCAAAAATTTTTCCTGAAGTCACACCACTAGTGAGGAACAAAGGTAGAATTTAAGCAAAGACCAGCTCATGCCTGCTCTTCCCACATACTGTTCAAATATAGTATTGTTTTCAAACTATTTAACAGCCATTCTTAATTATTTTAATAGACAGCTCAGTTGAAGAAGCCAACTAATCTTTATTTCTGAATTAAGTGGAAACTTTTTAAAATTAGTAGTTGGGACTATAAAATAGTAACTAAGGCATTGCCTATACTTTAGGCAATATTAATTTTGCCTATAGTTAGGCAAAATTATCTAATTACCAATTAAAGTACAAATAGAAAAAAATTGAGCAAATTGCTATCTTGGGTTTATTTTCACTTTTCTCATTCCCATTTTTTGAGTTATTTGTATCAGAAGCTGGTTATGACATTATTATAGACTACAAAGTATTAAAGCTCTATATCTAGAAGCTCTATAACTAAATGATCAGATTGTTGTCCCAGCCTATCAGTAAAGAAGCTAATTGCCTCAAATACGGTGACATTGGTAGTTATAAAATTAACACAGTAATTCTGAAGATCATTTATTGGAAACTAACACTTTTCTAGGCACTGGATATACAGTGGCAAATTGTAAAGGCAATGACACCATTCAACTAGAAATTATTTACTGATACATACTTCGCAGAGAATTAAAATAGAGAAGTTCTAAATTATAAGAAGGAACCAGCAGCGTAAAAATTAGGGAGGAAAGCATTCCTGACAGATAAGGCATTAGGAATAATGAGCCTTAAGGTGAGAATAAGATTGGCATGTTTCAAGATCAGAAAGAATGCTCTATGGCTTAAGAGCATTGGCTCAGGGGAGAGAGCTATTAGATGAGAGCAAAGGTAGACTCAGGTCAGATTATATGGGTCTTCCTAGACCAGGGTCAGAAATTTAGATTTTATTCTAAATATATTGAAAAATTGTTAAGATTTTAAGCAGGAGAGACATGATCCACATTACAATATTTGCGGACTTCCTGGTCTGCTGCATGAGAGGACAGACCAGGAAGGAGCAAAAAGATCAGTCAGCGGAGATAGGGGATACTGGGTCTATAGATGAGACTGGTAGAGACAGAGATGGAATGAAGTCGACAGATGGCATATAATTTGGCGGCAGAGTCAGCAGGTCCTACTTGTGAATTTTGTGTCAAGAGAGAGGGAAAGAGAAGAATCAAAGGTGCCGTTTTGTTTGGCGTGAGCAATAGGATTGGTCGGCTGGTGAAGTAGGTAGCTGGGGAAATGAGACAAATTCAGGAAAAAGGAGATTGAGGGTGAGAGATGGGGAAGGTAGTGAAGAGTTCTGTTTTGAACATGATAAATTTGAGATGCATATTAGGCATCCCTTAGAGATACTCGCCTGGAGATGGGGGAGAGGTCAAGGCTAGAGATACAGTTTAGGAGTCATTATCATATAGATGAATTTGAGGCCATGGGAGTAGATGAGATTACCTATGGAGAGGAGATAAAGGATCCCAGGAATGAGCCCTAGGGCACTTGAAAATTTTGAAAGCAGTATTTTTCCTTAAATAAATATCTTCCTATTTAACTAGTAGATTTAATTTTAGTAGTTTTCTATGAAAGGGTAATAATCCAAAGCAAAGCAATTATTATTTTTTCTTTGAAATTTTCTCTAATCCCTATGCCCTAAAGGCTATATATAAAGTTATAAGTAGTTTAATGAGAAAAATATGAAAATATAGGAATAATGCAATTGGTTTAAGCAGGTCTTCTTGATGATTGCTTTGTACTTGATAGCATTTCTATCTTTGGACATTACCTGTCATTCAGCCTTCCCTAATAATAGATTGTGATTGTGCATATTATACCTCTCCAAACTCAGAAGGAAGTGTTATATTCTGTACCCTATGAACTATACCCTCATGAGTTTAAACCTTGTCAAAAGTACAGCGAGGGAGTACCTTTGTCACTGAGCAATTGCAGCTCAGTATTACTAAAATCTTCTTTAAGCTGCTCATTGAAGAGTATCATGGTGGCATTTCCATCCTAAGGAAGTCCCAGTTCCGAAGCACAGTGTTATTATGCTGTATCAATTCCATGGCCTGCCAGCTGCAGATTTGAAATAGCTGCACTCCGTGAAACCCAACTTTTAAATCTCAGAAAAGGGAGTTCAACCTTTTATTGTCCTAAAATAGACCAATGTGATATGACTCACTAAGGGGTCTTTCTGATGGTGCCTTCAAAATTACCATCCTCAGTGTTCTATGTGGGAAATAAAAGTCCAGGAGAACTTTTCGAAGGCAGGCTTTTGGCCTGTGTCTCTTGAACAATATCTTTTCAGTTTCTTCCTGGCCATATACATCATGATCCACGATTGCTTATCCACCTGTGCTGGGAGAAGGAACTATTTCCTTTATGAAGGCGCATGTCTATTTTATGTGCAGGGCTATATCAAGTGGTTGAATTGCAGATGTAGTTTATGATTGATGCTAATAACATTGGTTGCTAATTTTTAAACATCTAAAAGTGTTGCATAAAATATAATACTTCCGTGATTGCACAGGAGAGAGTGTAGAAAACTCAGCTGAATCTATTTCTAATTTCAAGTCAGATTTGTGTCCTTCAGTATGCTCCTCAACACCCCACCCTACACTGCCACTCCCTTTTGGGACTGTTTTTATACACCCACACATATGCACTCACACAGAGACACACAAATGCACTTGTCTTACTTTTGCCTTTCCAACTGTTTATACCTAACACCTTCTTCTGACTCTAAAAGTAATGATTAAAATCATCTTTCTGGATTCTCCTGTCTCCAGGTGAAGGGTGTGAACTTTCCTGCTCCTGTAACCTGCCTTCCAGATCTGCTTCCGGGTCTGGATTCTAATACTATCATGATCTTCTCTGTGCTGCCTTTATTCGCACACTTCTCTCAGGTCTGATGAGGATGTTCTTACCATAGCCCAGCTCCTCTGGTCTTAAAATTCCCTGTGATTCCCCTTCCTCTGTGATGTCTACTTCCTTCATCTCTGGGTTCCTCATTATCTCATTAAATTTTCTCATTTAACACAATTTCCTCCTTAAATTTTCTCATTTAACACAATTTTATGATTCACCTGTCTTTGGATGGTAAACACACTTTTATGTCTGGCTCTAGAAAGTCAAAGTTCAATAGAGAGGAGAATAATTCTCTTCACTTCCTTTAGGACACTCGCTTGAATTCACTGCAAATGAAAATGAGAAGGTCTATGATAATATTTTCCTAAAGCATATACATTAATAATATGCCCTATTTTCTATTACATTTAGTAAAATAATTATCCATCTGAATGTTTCTTTTATTATTATTATTATTATTTTCATGCTTTTTCATATGATTTAGGTTTCCCTTTGAGGATTAAATGGCTTGAAACAAGAAAAGTCTTGAGCATCTTTTTTTTTCTTTGTACATCCTTTGTAAATCCTTGTCTCATTGACCTTTCCAAAGTAGAGGTGATGACCAGTAGTACTTCTTCCACACTGACCTTCCACTTCCTATGTCAGTTTTCAACTCTTTATAAGTAAAGAAGTTAATAAAGGAAGAAGAGGAAACTTTGATGCTGCTAACTCTTAAGCAATTTAAGCTGTGACTTTAGTAACCTTAAAGTAAATGAAGCCAGATCCAGTAGCTGCATGATCAAATGCTGTTACAGGATAATTTAGTCCAATTGAATATTACAGTAGTGGGGGGAAATATATTCTGTGCACATTGAAGTTTCTACTTCTTTAGGATAATTAAATTGCTGAATGACCATGTACCTCACTGAAAGTATCTCAAATACATATGTTCAGAAGACTAATATAACAAGCAAATATAAGGAAAGATCTGAGAGATATAGAGGAGTTGAATACATTTCAAAGATACAGAATAATATCTAATTTAAAATCACATTTTATTAGTATGTGCAGGATTACATGGTTATTTTCCATATTTTCAAAGGAGAGAGAAGAGAGATTCCAGACACTTTTCATATACTGGCATCTTAAACAATTGTGTGATCCAGCATATGTAGTTCTCCCAAACATATATGTTTCTAAATTAAGCAAGTACTTATGAACTGCATCCTATATTTGAACATCAAACCATTTCCATGTTAGATAAGATGGATCAGTAGTGGGTGTTCAGAGGACATCTAGCAGATGCTGGTCAAGATCTGTCAGTGGGCAGCATCCAGAAAGCAATTCCCCCTTGAAGGTTCATAACATGTTAACTTAATTCGAGCATTTATGAGATTTCTCTGTGTGCCTCTAGAACTTCCTACATTAGGATACTAACTTCTACTGCTTCCCAAATTCTAAGGTTCATCCCTAATTTTATATTGACTATTGCACAGGAAGAGTCCCTCCCATTCATCCATGTACCCATCCATCCATCCATTTATCCATCCATCCATTTATCCATCCATCATCTATACTAAAGGATTATTTATTGAGCAGCCACTCTTTGTCAAATACAGTGCTAGGTACATTATAAACATATAAAAAATTTTTGAAATGGCCCTTTGCCTCATATAATTTACAACATTTTGCAAAGCTTACCTGAAATTCTCATTTTCATGATTTCTCATTTTATTTTTCACCACATGAGTATGATTATTTTTTATGGACATAATTTTCTTGCTCTAAGAGTTCCTTTGTTTTTATTTCATCCACTTGCCACCTTGCTTACTCTAAATCATAACTAAGGATTGCCTAGCCTTTCATTTTTGTCCAGGAGTACCACTTCTCACACACCATTTCAGCAATGAAAATCTCTCCTTATGCCCTTCATTTCCTGCCCTTTTTGTAGTCTCTCTTCACTTGCTACAAAAAATGTATATCCAAATTTTATTTATAGTTAGATGCCTACAATTAAAATGCCACAGTCCTTGTTAAGTTTCTTTAGTAATATCATTCTCCGCCAAAACCGTGGTAGCTGTAAATGAGGTTTGAGACTCATTTTTTTTTCACAGACCAAACAAAAGCTAAATTTATGTGCACAACTGGTAGCCAGTTTTCTTACTTCTGCAAACAAGATACAATCAAGTGTTCAGGGACACGTGTCACCTTGATGCCTGTCTACCCAGTGGCAATTTGCTACCCTTCTTATTCTTTTTGTCCTCTGCGATGTTCTGTTGGCCCCTGGTTTCCTCAACATAATCATCTTCATTTCTATTAGTCTCAGGTATTCCAACTTTAACTAACAAACTCAGTATTTCTAGACACAAAAGCCACAGTGCCTGTGACTATGTCACTTTCTGTATTAGCAGGAAAGAGAATAAGTAAGAGAATATGGGTGAGTTGAAAAGAAACACTTAATAGAGTGCTTATTTAAACATATTCTAAAATATGTTTGTCTACTTGACCTAACTACTGACTTAAATGAAATAAGAAGGCATTTTAACACCATTAGTATCTGGATTTCTGCCAGAGAAAGCTCCTTGCTTTATATCCCCTTAGGCTGTACTGATGAAACTACCTAAAAATGGGGTTTAATAGCACTTAATTCATTTTAAATGCTAAAGCAACCAGTAAAGTATATCAGATGATAAAAAAAAAAAAAAAGAAAGAAAAGAAAAAGACTCTAGAGGTTACAGAAAGTATTCCAGCCTGGACTTTCTTGCTTATATATAAAGTATGTCGTGTTTTCTCCTGGAGTTGTGGTGAAGACTTGTCTTTCACTAGGCAGTGATTCATGACAGACGTTGTTTTGCTCCAAAAACAGTGACATTGCAGCTTTCACTCACGTGTTTTTCCAGTCATCACAGTCCAGTTCTGGTGCAGATACGGCTTATGCTGGCAGTCTTGGTGGTGGTTGGGGTAGCAGCATACTAAAATTCTTTACACTTAATAAAATTAAGCAGTCCAAATTTCAGATGCAAACTGCTCAGGGACAAGATGCTAAGTGTTTCTAAGTGTTTTGTTGAGGGCCAGTGTTTAAGTAAACATTACAAATTATGGTTGTCTAGTAAATAACATAGACTGAAGCCCTTGAGAAATTTATTATTCATAATATACATCATTTTGTCAGCTGGATCATGTAGCTTGTTTCTCAAAGAAATTGACGGAGGTTTTATTTTGATCACTAGCACGGAACAGTAAGTACTTTTCAAAGACCCAGGCAAGGGCAGGGCTTAAGATTCTTCCAAGCTGAATCTCCATCATAAAAGGCAGTCCAGAGAGGCAAACAGGTAGCCCATTCTCCCTGCACATGCTTTGACAGCGGGTTTCAGTGTTTGGTCAGCTCAGCCACACCATCCTCATAAGAATACATGGTTAGTCCAGGTCTTCTTTTATTGTATTTGCCCTAAGGAGCTGCATAGAAATTATTCCACAGAGCCTGTGGATTAGTCACTTGGGTACAATTTTTAGCTGAAAGTGTTTCTTTCCTTTCAAGCTCTATCATTTTAATATGTGTGTGCAGATGCACAAATTTATGCATGTAGTAAAGTGAAATAAAGTTTAATAATACATTAATTTCTAATACTATAATGGATGAATTAATGATTGAATCCATTTTTTTTCTGTTATTGTCTCGTACAATGCCCTCTCTATTCATATTTTTGTTTCAGTATGTATGAGTATCGGATTCTACTCATGTAATTGTTCATAAATGTAGTGAATATTCCTCCAGCTCCAGCTATGAACCAGCCCTGTGCTGGGACCTGGACAACAGACGAGCAGAGAAGTCAGTCCACAATTCCGATGCAATAATATACATACTGTGGTGTCAATAAGAATAGCGCTTACCAGAAGTGTAATGAAAAGACACTTATCTCAGGCTTTCAGGTCAGAGAGATCTTCCTGAAAGAGGTAACCTTTGAGCTGAGTCTTAAAATAGGAAATGTACAGTGAAAAGGAAGAGATTCTCCCAACAGAAGGAGCAGTGTATTAAAAGTCCTGGAGAAGAAAGGAGAGGCCATGCAAGGGATTTGCACTTCACTGGGTTTGCCTGGAACTCTGCATTTGCTTGCAGATGAGGCAGAAAATGAGATATTAGAGAAGGTGAAAGATGCTGGCTTTGGTGCTTGGGGAAGAAGAAAAGAGTTATTTGTAGCAAAGAAACTAAAAAGAACTTTCTTAGTTCCCTCTGTGGGTCTGGGAAATCAGTTTTCAGCTTTCTCATGTGTAAAATGAGATATTTGGACTCTACAATCACCAAGGCCCCTTCCAGCTTTAAGATTCTGTGATTCTGTGAATTTTTGGTACCTTGCAGGAAAACATGAAAGTATTCATGAAAACACAAATCAACATTCTCTTTTCTAGGAGACAACAGTTTTGTTATTTGAGATTTATATTTAGAAAATTGTTATCGTGCCAACCGTGTTTCATAAGCAATCATATCATTACATTATTGAAATGGTGTCTACTATTGGTATAAGGGAAAAAATAATTACAAATACATTGTACTTTTGAGAACAGTTCAAGTCTTTAGGAATGTTCTTTAAGAATAGTTTAATTTTTAAAGAAAATATGAGCCCTCTCGTTTTGTGCTTAAAATTTCTTAGCAAATTGAAGTGTTAATTGAAGCTACTTTCCTGAAATGAAGGGCAAAATATTTTAGGTAAAATATAGTGGTAAAAATTCAACTAAATATTAGTCATCATTATTTTTATCAGAGTAGAAACTAGGCCAATAACTTTTAACTTTGGGAGTATTTATAAGAAAAGAAAAAATATAACTTATAAATTTGTTTACTTTGTTTACTGTGGAATAGAACTTCATGTGTGCTATATTTTCAGCCTCACCCTTATTAGTAATTGCTACCTTTTTATTAACCAAAATTGTAATCAACTTACACATAATTATATATAGATATAGACATGCATATTCAGACATATACTTTTTTCCAAAAATATGTGATAACCATAAAACCCAAACATGACTACATATGTAATTAATAGGCTTTATCTCATAACCCTTTCCTTAAATCCTTTAAGAAGAATTGAGCAAAGTAGTTTAATTACTTGAATACTTAAATGGAAAAAAAGTTAAAAAACACACAGGGGCCCTGAGTTGTCTATTGAGAATCACATAGCAATCACTATAAGGAGATGGAAATAAATTTTGGTGGTTTAGAGCCATCTAATTAAACTTACCAGCCATACCGAACCCATTAATTTACTGTTTTTCAAGTATCCCATATTATATCAGATAGTCTAGAAACTTTCAGAAAACCAGTCTCCCTCAGTTACAATCAAATTTTATTCAACAAATATTTGTGATGTGACAAATGTTTGCCAACATGGAGTTCAGTGTTGAAGTTACAAGAGCAAAGGTAAGACAATCCTTGTTTCCAAGGAATTCATAGTTCCATGGGGATATCACCCTGTAAAGTAGCAATGACAAGATTTGAAATAAATGCAAATAGGAAATAGGCTTGAGGTTCTTTGGAAAGTTACATTGGAAGGACTACAACCCTATTTGTGAAGATCCCCAATGGGAATGATTTCCAAGCTGAGATCTACTGGAGAAGGGGAAGTTAGAGAAAGAGACAGGAGTTTGGACCTGATAAATATTAGTGTCTACAGGCTGTGTGGAGGAAGGGAGGAGCAAATAAGCCTCAGCAAAAGCAGCCAGAAGGGTGATGGGAGATGCATATAGCTTGAGTTTACAGAAGACTAGGACATGAGAAATTTCTGGAACAGAATGATTGTCAAATTTGAAGCCTATGGAGATAATAGGGAGAAAATGATCAGAAAGCAAACGATGGATTCAGCAATGACAATGTCCTTAGTGTCACTGACAAGGGTTATTCCATAAAATGATGGGAATACAGCCCAAGGACAATAGGTTGAAGAGTGACTTTGAGATGAAGAAAGGTGACAACTCTTTTTATAGTTATAAAGAGAAAAGATGTAGTAGGGTGGAAAGTGGAAATGTTCCTGTTAGTGTTTTTTGTTTTAGATTATATGAGAGCCTGAGTAACTTTCAATACCAATGGAAAGGAATCCGGAGCAACAGTTAAGTAGAAAGAAATTCAACTTGACCCAAAGATGGTTAATACTGTAGGGTCAAATGCATACAGTTAGGGATGAGCATTAGATGGGAAAGCGGAGCTCTTTCAAACACAAAGAATAATTTACTGAAAACCTATCTTGTAGGGAGGTGTTGCAAGTTGATGGTGCTTTAATCTAATAGCTTCTGTTTTCTCAGTGATGTTGCATGTGGAACCAGCGCTGGAGTAGAAGGAATTAAATGTTTGAGAAAAGATATTTTAAAACAATACTGGAAATGGTACACTTATCTAGTAGCACAAAGGGCCTAGTTGTGACTGGAGACCCTGAATGTTAATATAATATTGAGTATTTTTTCAATAGTGTTCAGAAATCAGCTATAGGAAAAGAAGGACTCTTGAATGGATAACAGTGTTGCTATGTTGAACAACAGAAGCCCGATCACATGACAAGAGACAGAAGTGAGGATTTATATAATAGATAGAAAAAAAACCTAGATAGGTGATCATACTAGAGTATCAATGAGATTGAAGTTTAGATATAGTGGGGATAATAACCAAGCAAGCAGCTAAAGGGCAATAGATTGGAGTATATCAGAATTTAATATTTTATAAATAGAACAGGTCAGCTGTTTGGTCTGATTTGGTTTGGCTTGATTTTGGTTTTATTGACAAAGCCTAAATTTTGGTCATAGAAGTGGATGGTAAGCAATTATTTTCTGAGATGAAAATGTTAAGGAACTAAAAAATGAGTATGTTGGATAAGTGGCCTTGATGTCATTTGGGACAATGGCAGAACTGTCTCCTTCTCCAAGTTCTAACAATGAACTTAGATGACTGGCACAACCCCCAGAGTGTGAAGGCTTGTAGCTGCTCACTGTAGCACACACCACTGCTCTCTCACTGTCAGCCAACATTGTGCCATCATTTCCTTTCACTGCTTGCTGTGGGGCAGGGCATCTGCAACTTGCAGAGGAAAGGTGCCAGAAACAGGCATGCAGATTGATACTAGAAAGGGTACAACTCATCTGGACAAATGTATCCCAGTTTGAAACAAAACTCCAGGAGTGGACAGATGACTGATTAGCCAAAATGAAGTCTCTGAAATGCCCCAATGGATGAATAGAGAGCCAAGTGCAGAAGGCAGATTGGGATCCAGTTCTCTTTAGAAAAGTTCTCTCTAGAAAGACTGCCTTGATGTGGCTTCTGAGAGAATTCTATTCTGATAGGAAAGGACAATTGAAACATTTCAGCTCCCAAAACACTGACGATGGGTAAATTCTGTGTTTCTCTTACGTTTATGTCACCCCTTCTTCTGTTTTTCTCACTCACCCTGCCCTCCCTTCTCTCTCTGTCTACCCTCTCTCTGTCTCTCTCTCTCTCTTCCCTTCTCCATACTCTTTTCTTTCTATTTCCTATCTCTTCCCCTATCACAAAAAATAAGCTTCATTAAAGTTCAGGAACAGCCTGCTGTGGCAAAGAAATCTCTGCAGAAACTTTTGTTGCTGGGCTGTGGGCACTTCCTCGGAGTGTCCATTGTGCTCTCTGTCTGATTCAAGATTAACCAGCATTTCCAGTTCAGCCCAAGTCCAGCAGGCTAGGCTTCCAAAAGTATCCTTTACCCACAGTGTTCCCTTCATTCTGCCTGCCCATGACCTTTCAACAAAGTATAATTTTGCAGAGCTGACTCTGGTAATTTTTTGCCCAACCTGTAAGTATCATGTACACAGGGATGTGTGCTCCAGTGCAGCTGTGCTGCCTGCCCTCCTCCTGTCTCTGCCGCTTGGCCTTTGGTCCTTGACTGCTTGTATGTCCTATTGGAATGGTACTTATCCATTTCCTTCACAATAAAATAAGCTCACTCCATATATGATTGTCAAATTCTGAAGGCCCTGGCCAGCTAGAGGTCGCCATCAATTGTTGAGCAGCTCATGTAGGACATCACCTCTTTCTTATTTCAGATGAAGTGGCAACAAGAAGGAATTGGCAGGAGTGCTTTTCTTTCCTCTTTGTGGAAGAGATGAAAAAAAAAAAAAGAAAGAGAGAGCAACCCCTTCATGAATCATGCAAGTTGTCTTTCACCATGCCAAGGAAATTATCTTCTCTGCACTACCCATCAATACCATTGACCTTTGTCATAAAAAGCAGGTCGCTTATATCTATATCCCATTAAAAAGCATCATCTTACAATCACTTCTTCAGTACTATTAAAGTTGTGTCAAAAAGAATCATTGACTTATTGTCAAACACATCCAACCTTCCACATTAATGTACCTAGAGACACCTCACTAATCAGCAGGCAAACAATGCCAGATATCCAGGAAGCCAGGGGAGCCAGGGGGAAATTTCTCAGATCTCACTCTCCCTGGCTGACCTGTGCATTTGCTTTGTATCCTACACATTGGCACAGTTGTTAATATTTAGTTTAGCCACTTCAGCACTTATAAATTTAGAATAAATACTACTTTTTCACTTTAGCAGTTCAAAATGTGTCAATGACAGAAATTCTATTGTGTTCTAGAGGGTGCAAATAAGTTTTCCTGTCCCCTCTGGTCCTAATATAGCAGTGGGCATTAAATGGGTGCCAAATGACTTGTGTGTTGAATGTATCTTTTGGTGAAATTAACTGGAAGCATACGACTGTTAGCTTGCCATGTGGCAGAGATTTGTGTGTTTTAAGAATTCCAGGAAATAAAACAATTTTTGGCTTGGTTTGATCAAGTAAGGCTTCCTGCTTTAAAAGGGGCATAAAAGTAGGGCTTTAATGTAGGTCAAATTGAAATATTTAGATAGGAATAGGAAGGGATTTCCAGACAGGAAACTATATTAAGGAAAATCTAATTCTAGAAGTGGGAATACACAAGGAGGTGGGGAAAATTATGAAAAGAGAGACTTGTCTAAGGTTGGATGCATGTTGGTGATAAGAAGATATATTTTCAAATGGGGAGAATATTTAAAAATGTCTGACTTCCAGACAAATATCTTTTGATTTTTTTCAAAATGCAGAGAGTAATTTTCAGAGGTTTTTAAGCACAGGAGATAAATAATAAAAGGAAAGAGAGTTATTTGGGGTTATCCTTCAGGTGAGCTGGATCCATGACACATAAATGAGATTGCTGCAAAAACTGCCAGAGTAAGGAGATGAGCACATGGATTTTACTTGGAGAGGGATGGAATTGAGAAGATTTAGAAATAATTAGCTCACTGAACTTATAGAGTTAAGACACTATGTGCCACTTAAACCCAGAATTCTATTCAAGTTTTCCTTCCTTCCTTCTTTCCTTCCTCCTTTTCTTCCTTCCTTTCCCTTCTTTTCTTCCCCTCACCCCTCCCATCTCCTCCCCCCTCCCCTCCCCACTTCCCTTCCCCTCCCTTCCATTCTCTCAAAGGCTATGTTTTGATGTAGCCAATGTATGTTGGCTGAAATTGACTCTCTCATCCAAAATGAAAGGTGCTGGTGTGATCAGAAATCAGATGGCAGAGTGAAAAAGGCAAACATTCTAAAGTTAGAAAGACCTTGTCAGAAGTCCTGCCTCTGTACAGGATACTCAACAGTTCTGTGATGTGGTGTTTCTCATATTTTTGTACCCATTATTTCTAATCACTTTGACCCTACAAAATGTGTGATGTGTGTGTGTGTGTGCAAGCACAATCATCAGCAATCTACCTTCACTTTTCCAAGTCCCTTGGTCACACAGAACTATTCAACTCCATGACTGTTTCCCTTTTTGAAACATATTTTTACTTCATTTCTGCATCACACACTCATGGCTTTTATCTTAACTCAATGACTATACAATCTCAACCCAATTGTTTGGGTTGCCAATCCTGGTTTCAAACATTAAATGGTAGAGGGAATGAAGGCTAGGGCCTGAGTTCTCTTTTGTTGCTTATAATTTCTCTCAAAGTATTATCCAATTCCATTTATATATGTATAATTGTCAAATGCATATCTCTCCCTCTCATCTTTACTTAGAGCTTAAGATCCCCTGGACGACTGTTTTTATCATAGCCTAAGTGGAACTTTTTATTTGCCCTCCAAAATCTGCTTCTCAACAAGTCCCCTGGGGAAATCAGTAAATGGGTCTACCATTGAGCAACTCCAGCTAAGAAACTGAGAGAAATGTTTACTCTTACTTTTTTTTTTTAATTGTTAAGTTTTAGGGTACATGTGCCATGCAGGTTAGTTACATATGTACACATGTGCCATGTTGGTGTGCTGCACCCATTAACTCGTCATTTAACATTAGGTATATCTCCTAATGCTATCCCTCTCCCTGCCTCCCACCCCACAACAGGCCCCGGTGTGTGATGTTCCCCTTCCTGTGTCCATGTGTTCTCATTGTTCAATTCTCACCTATGAGTGAGAACATGCGGTATTTGGTTTTTGTCCTTGCGATACTTTGCTGAGAATGATGGTTTCCAGCTTCATCCATGTTACTACAAAGGACATGAACTCGTCATTTTTTATGGCTGCATAGTATTCCATGGTGTATATGTGCCACATTTTCTTAATTCACTCTTACTTCTTATAGTAAATCCATCAACAACTGAAAATGAAAACCAAAACATTTCCCTAATCTATCTGTGTTCTATCTCTATTTCTATCATCTTGATCTTATCTACCACTGTTTTTTCTTTTTTACCTAGACAGCTGCAGTGACCTTTAACTCGATTTTTTGCTTCTATTTCATAACCCATTCTGTGTGTCATATCCCAGAATGAGCCTAGAAAATGGAAAGTAGATCATTGTTTCAATTCTGCCATAGTCTCACTTAACACTTAGACTAAAATACAATTCCTTACCCCAGATTTTATGACAGAACCTTGACTCTGTCTCTTGCTCTCCTTGGATCACTACGCTTAAGTCACAAGGGCCTTATTTCCATTCCTTTGACCTGCCTATCTCTCCCTGCTGCTAAGGCCTTTTGTAATAACCCCTTCCTTTGCCTGGAATGCTCTCCCCACATACCTTCAATGTCTGGGTTCTCCACTTAACCATAGCCTAATCAGAAAAGCTGACCCATGTCTACACAACCTAAAATCAATGCTAGTAAGCAGCTGAAGACTTGTTATTAAAAGTGTGGTCCAAGGACCAGCAATGCTGGCATCACCTGCAAGCTTATTAGAAATACAGTGCCTCAAACCTCACCCCCAAGGACTACTGAATCTGATTCTGCATTGTAACGAGATCCCAGGTGATCTGTATGCACATTAAAGTTTGAGATTCACTAACCTAGCACTCCATTCTCTGTTTTTCTTTTACTACTTACATTTCCAGAGTTTCTCTTGTCTGTCAATGTTTATGTGTATGAGCTATACTTCTCCACTAAATATATACTCCATTAGAGCCTGGGCCTTGTCTACTTTGCTTACCTCTAACATGCTCAGGAACAAGAGTAATCCCTAACACTCTCATGATGTGTTGAATTAATAAAGAAGTATCCACATTTGACTGAGACTTCTCCAAAGCCATACTCTTTAAGGAGGGGAAGAGTTGAGACCCAAACTCTTCCATTCACTTCACAACTCCTCAGTTTATGAAATAAATTATGCCTCCCTTTGGTAGGCTGAAAGAGATCCACAATCCAAAAGACGATTTGCCTTCAAACTGAATTGGGATTGAATGGAATGTTAGGCCTCCTTTAGCTTTTTGTTCAAGAATGGCTATAATAGGAGGGTTTCTGAGTGCTGTCCTCAGAGTTCTCATGAGTGACGCTAACCTATCAGTGGTGAAAGCTGAAGCTGAAGTTGTGTTTACCCCTTTGGCAAAAAAGTGAGTTTATATCACTGAGGTATTGCCATGTAAAGAATGAATTATAGCAGGATAGACAACAGATTGGCATGGGGCAGAGGGTGGAGTGTAGGTTGTGAGGAAATTAGGAAATAGGAGAAGAAAAGATAGAGGAGAATATCTGGTAAGTGGGTGACAGCAAAAGTTAATTCCCTAAAGCTATAGATAATTTCATAAGAGAGAAAGGATGGGTGCAGTGGCTCACACCTGTAATCCTAGCACTTTGGGAGGCCAAGGTGGGCAGATCACCTGAGGTCAGGAGTTCAAGACCAGCCTGACCAGCATGGAGAAACCCCGTCTCTACCAAAAATTTAAAAATTAGCCAGGCGTAGTGGTGCATGCCTGTAATTCCACGTACTTGGGAGGCTGAGGCAGGAGAATCCCTTGAACCTAGGAGATGGAGGTTGCGGTGAGCCGAGATCTTGCCATTGCACTTCACCCTGGGCAACAACAGCGAAACTCCGTCTCAAGAAAAAAAAAAAAGAGAGAGAGAGAAAGAGAAGGCACAAACCTTTACTTCCTCAGAATTATTTTGTCTCTTTGTCATCATAACACGTTTTAATTTATCACTCCACACCCAAAAATAAGATTATCGAAAGAGCGAACCATTGAACATATAATGAACTTTTGTTTACCCAAACAATGACTTGAACTCTGCAAACAGTGCTCAAATATACATATTTTCCTGGAAAGGAAAGACCATTACCAGCCACTATTAAACACACTGAAGTACACAGATCAGTGACACTATAAAGCAACCACATAAACAAGTTTGCAAAAGGTCCAGCTAACATCATGATGACAAGATCAAATTCATACATGACAATATTAATCTTAAATGTAAATTGGCTAAATGCCCCAATTAAAAGACACAGAGTGGCAAGCTGGATAAAGAATGAAGCCCATTGTTATGCTGTCTTTAAGAGACTCATCTCACATGCAATGATACATATAGGCTCAAAATAAAGGGATGAAAGAAAATCTACCCAGCAGATGGAAAACAGAAAAAAGCAGGAGTTACAAACCTAGTTTCTGACAATACATACTTCAAACCAACAAAAATAAAAAAAGATAAAAAAGGGCATTGCATATTGGTAAAGGGTTCAATTCAACGAGAAGAGCTGACTATTCTAAATATATATGCACTCAACACAGGAAACCCAGATTCATAAAGCAAGTTTTTAGAGACCTTAAAACAGACTTAGGCTCCCACACAATAATAGTGGGAGACATTTACATCCCACTGACAATAGTAGACAGATCATTAAGACAGAAAATTAACAAAGATATTAAAGATCTGAACTCAGCTCTGGATCAAATGGACCTGATAGATATCTACAGAACTCTCTACCCAAAAACAACAGAATATACATTCTTCTCATTGCTACATGGCACTTACTCTAAAATTGAACATATAGTCAGAAGTAAAACACTCCTTAGCAAATGCAAAAGAACTGAAATAATAACAATCTCTTAGATAGCAGCACAATCAAATTAGAACTCAAGACTAAGAAATTCACTCAAAACCATACAATTACATGGAAAACTAATAACCTGCTCCTCAATGACTTTTGGGTAAATAATGAAATTAAGGCAGAAATCAAGAAGTTCTTTGAAACTAATAAGAACAAAGATACAATGTACCACAATCTTCTTGACACAGCTAAGTCAATGTTAAGAGGGAAATTTACAGCACTAAATGCTCATATCAAAAAGTTAGAAAGATGTCAAGTTAACAAACTAATATCACAACTAAAAGAACTAAAACATCAAGAGCAAACAAATACCAAAGCTAGTTGAAAATAAGAAATAACCGAAATCAGGGCAGAACTGAGGGAGATAGAGTCATGAAAAACCATTCAAAAGATCAGCGAGGCTGGGCACCATGGCTCAAGCCTATAATCCCAGCACTTTGGGAGGCCAAGGTGGGTGATCACAAGGTCAGGAGTTTGAGACCAGCCTGGCCAATATGGTGAAACCCTGTCTCTACTAAAAATACAAAAATTAGCTGAGTGTGGTGGCAGGCGCCTATAGTCCCAGATACTCGGGAGGCTGAGGCAGGAGAATCATTTGAACCCAGGAGGCAGAGGTTGCAGTGAGCTGAGATCATGCCACTGCACTTCAGCCTGGGCAACAGAGTGAGACCCCATCAGAAAAAAAAAATTCAGCAAATCCAGGAGCAATTTTCTGGAAAAAAATTAATGAACTCGATAACTAGTTAGACTGATAAAGAGAAAAAAGAGAAGATTCAAATAAATACAATCAGAAATGATAAGAGGGTTATTAACACTGATACCACAGAAATACAAACAATCATCAGAGAGTATTATTAACACCTCTATATACATAAACTAGAAAATCTAGAAAAAAAATGGATTAATTTCTGGATACATACACCCTTCCAAGACTGAATCAGGAAGAAACTGAATCCCTGAACAGACCTACAATGAGTTCTGAAATTGAGGCAGTAATAAATAGCCTGCCTACTAAAAAAAGCCAGGACCAGATGAATTCATAGCTGAATTCCACTGGATGTACAAAGAAGAGCTGGTGCCATTTCTACTGAAAGTATACTAAAAAATTAAAAAGGAGGGGCTATTCTCTAACTCATTCTATGAGGTCAGCATCATCCTGATACCAAAACCTGGCAGAGATACAACAGAAAATGTAAACTTCAGGTCAATATCTTTGATGAACATTGATGCAAGAATTCTCAACAAAGTACTTGCAAATCAAATCCAGCAACACATCAAAAAGCTTATCCACCATGATGAAGTAGGCTTCATCTCCGGGATGCAAGGTTGGTTCAACATATGCAAATCAACAAATGTGATTCATCACATAAACACAACTAAAAACAAAAACCACAAGATTATCTCAATAAATGCAGAAAAAGCTTTTGATAAAATTCAATAGCCCTTCATGTTAAAAAATCTCAATAAACTAGGCATTGAAAGAACAGACCTCAAAATAATAACAGTCATATATAACAAATCCACAGCAAACATCATACCGAATGGGCAAAAGCTAGAAGCATTCCCTTTGACAACTGGAACAACACAAGGATTCCTTCTGTCACTAGTCCTAGAGAACATAGTATTAGAAGTTCTGGCTAGAACAATTACGCAAAACAAATTAAAAAAGCACACTCAAATAGGAAGAGAGGAATTCAAACTATCCCTGTTTGCAGATGACATGATCATATATTTAAGAAACTCCCTCACCTCAGCCCAAAAGCTTCTTAAATTGATAAGCAACTTCAACAAAATCTCAGACCACAAAATCAATGTGTAAAAATTGTTAGCATTTCTATACATTAACAAGAGTCAAGCTGACAGCCAAATCACAAAAGAATTCCCATTCACAATTGCCACAAAAAAGAATGAAATACCTAGGAATACAGCTAACTAGGGAGGTAAAAGACCTCTACAAGGAGAACTACAAACCACTGCTCAAAGAAAGTGAAGATGGCACAAGCAAATGGAAAAATATTCCATGATCTGGGATAAGAAGAATCAATATTATTAAAATGACCATATTGCCCAGAGTGATTTATAGATTCAATGCTAGTCCCATTTAATTACCATTGACATTCTTCACAGAACAAGAAAAAACTATTATAAAATTCTTGTGGAACCAAAAACCAGCCCAAATAACCAAGAAAATCCTAAGCAAAAAGAACAAAGCTGGAAGCATCATGCTACCTGACTTCAAACTATACTATAGGGCTACAGTAATCAAAACAGCATGGCACTGATACAAGACCAGATACATAGACCAATAGAACAGAATAGAGAACCCAGAAAGGCCGGGCACAGTGGCTCATGCCTGTAATCCCAGCACTTTGGGAGGCAGATCATTAGGTCAGGAGATCGAGACCATCCTAGCTAACACGGTGAAAGCCCATCTTTACTAAAAATACAAAAAAATTAGCCAGGCGTGGTGGTGGGCACCTGTATTCCCAGCTACTTGGGAGGCTGAGGCAGGAGAATGGTGTGAACACAGGAGGTGGAGCTTGCAGTGAGCCGAGATTGCGCCACTGGACTCCAGCCTGGGCAACAGAGCAAGACTCGGTTTCAAAAAAAAAAAAAAAAAAGAGAGAGAACCCAGAAATAAGACCACAAGCCTATAACTATCTAATCTTCAACAAACCTGACAAAAACAAGCAATGGGGAAAGGATTCCCCATTCAATAAATTGTGCTGGAATAACTGGTTAGCTATATGCAGAAGATTGAAACTGGACCCCTTCCTTACACCATATACAAAAATTAACTCAAGATGGATTAAAGACTTGAATGTAAAACCCAACACTATAAAGAACCTGGAAGATAACCTAGGCATTACCATTTAGGACATAGGAATGGGCAAAGATTTCTTGACAAAGATGCCAAAAGCAACTGCAACAAAAGCAAAAATTGACAAATGGGATCTAATTAAACTAAAGAGATTCTGCACAGCAAAAGAAAATATCAACAGAGTAAATAGACAAACTACAAAATAGAAAATGTTTGCAAACTATGCATCTGACAGAGGTCTAATATACAGCATCTGTAAGGAGCTTAAACACATTTACAAGAACAAAACAAGCAGTGCCACTAAAATGTGGCCAAAGACATGAACAGACACTTCTCAAAAAAAGACACAGATGCTGCCAACAATCACATAAAAAAGCTCAACATCACTGATCATTAGAGAAATGCAAATCAAAACCACAATAAGATACCATCTCATACCAGTGAGAATGGCTATTACTAAAAAGTCAAAAAATAACAGATGCTGGCAAAGTTGTGGAGAAAAAGGGATGCATATACACTGTTGGTGAGAATGTAAATAATTTCAACCATTGTGGAGGACAATGTGTGGCAATTCCTCAAAGACCTAAAGACAGAAATACCATTCAACCCAGCAATCCCATTACTGGGCATATACTCAAAGGAGTATAAATTGTTCTGTTATAAAGACACATGCACGCATATGTTCATTGCAGCACTATTCACAATAGCAAAGACATGAAATCAACCTAAATGCACACCATTAATAGACTGGATAAAGGAAATGTTGTACATATATACCACTGTATACTATGCAGCCGTGAAAAAGGACAAGATCATGTCTTTTGCAGGGACGTGGATGGAACTGGAGTCCATTATTCCTAGCAAATTAATACAGGAACAGAAAATCAAATACTGCATGTTCTCACTTATAATTGGGAGCTAAATGATGAGAACACATGAACAAGTAGTGGGTAACAACACACACTGGGACCCTACTTGAGGGGGGAGGGTGGGAGGAAGGAAAGGATCTGGAGAAATAACTAATGGGTACTAGGCATAATACCTGGGTAATAAAATAATCTGTACAACAAACTCCTATGACACACGTTTACCTATGTAACAAACCTGCACATGTACCCTTGAACTTAAAATAAAAGTATTAAAAACAACAATAACAAAAAAGTATAAATAAACACAGAACTGCAAATGTGAAAGATTAGCTCTGGAATAAAAATGATCAAACAGAATGCCATAATCTGAGAGAAAAGAAAGAAAGGAAAACCATGACAACCAAAGAAGAAAGAGATGCTTGCCTTTTGAGCCCATGGTTCTGATTGGTCTACAGAAATTCTGCCATTCTATCCTAGCCATTGGGCTCTATCCTCAGGTAAAATCACTGGGAGATTAATCAAAGCCATCCAGAGTGAAAACTCATATTCTTTTGCTTGAAAAGAGAATTTGAATATCTCCATATCTCCATAATTTGTTTAATGTCTTTATATTAGTGAAATATGTCTTTTCTAATGATTATAAGACAATTATAAGGAAATTGAGAAAATAAAATAAAATATAATATGGATTTAAAAACGACAGCCTATTTCTTCAAAGAGATAGGCCACATGATCTTTCCTGTGCACCCTCCACAACAGGTTTAATTAACTTCACACCTGGACTGATGTCTTTCCAGATCTTTTAACTCCTTTGTTCTTATTGAATAATCTTATCAATTACTTTTGGACTAGGCTGTGATATCTATTTGAAAAATGAATGCAGCCATCTGCACAAGTTGGATTTACACATACACACATGCCTACACATACAGGTGTCATGTACACATGCTATAGGACACATAGGAGAGCAATATTAAACCCAACTGAATGCTTTTCAAAACTGCTTGTTATGATCCTGAAACACATTTCACTTTGTCGAGGCACTGGAAAGGCAAAGATAGTGGTGGAAACAAATAATAATAATAATGATAATAATAAAAAGACAATGAATAGCAAATCTGGTGTTTTCCAACTCAAGAAGCCAGAGTTGATTTTAGAAGTGGCAGAATACATAAGCTGCTCCTAATTTTATTCAAGCAAAATCTTCCATCCTTGCCTTTGTATATGACTGGCCTCACACTTTGCAGTTACACACCAAAGCCCTCGGGAACTAGGGTTTTAGATCAGTGTCAGAGCATTTATATTTTAAAAAAAAATACCTTGAAAATGCCAGCTCTACCCCAGCTAGGATTGCTTCTCCTGTGTCCTGCAGTTAGAGTTGTCAACATCAGTAATATACATGACGTTTGAACTTCTTCCAAGTGACTTGCCCACACGCTCAGTCTCCTGAAAAATTTCAGTGTCTGCCCACCTGCTGTTCAAGTGTAGAGAAGAGATGAAAGATACTTTCTCCTGAAATTAAAAAGAACATAAAAATAAACAATTCCAATTGAATATCTTGATTTTTGTCAAGTCCTCCTCTGTCCTTCTTGTCAGTTTATCTTCTATAAGTAGTTAATTTCTTGCCACACCGTCTTTAACACAAGTTGATGCATAGGAAGACTGATAGGATACAATTGTGATGATATGATACCTAAAATATATTTTTGCACACAAGGCTTTTTTTGATGGTGATAAAAATAATTGTAACCATGTTCATAGAAAGAATCAAGGAAGCCCATCTCACTCAAAGGAACTGATGCACAAATGCTAGTGTTTTGCTCATTAAAAAAACAAGAAATTTTCCTGTGCATTCCCTATGAACAATTTTATATAAGCCTTTGAACTACCCTAAATTTACCAATTTATCCATCCATTCATTCATTTATTTATTTGATTTTTGTTTATTTATATATGTTTTTTCTGTACTACTACTTTGGGGGATGATATGGTTTGGCTGTGCCCCCACCCAAATCTCATCTTGAATTGTAGTTCTCATAATCTCCATGTGTTGTAGGAGGGACCCAGTGGGAAGAGACTGAATCATGGGGTGGTTTCCCCCATGCTGTTCTCATGATAGTGAGTGAGGCCTCAGGAGAGCTGATGGTTTTATAAGCATCTGGCATTTTGCCACTTGCACTTCTCTCTCCCGCCAGCATGTGAAGAAGGATGTGTTTGCTTCCCTTTCTGCCATGATTGTAAGTTTCCTGAGGCCTCCTGGGCCCTGCAGAACTGTGAGTCAATTAAACCTCTTTTTTTTTTTTTTTAAATAAATTACCCAGTCTCGGGTATTCATAGCAGCATGAGAATGGACTAATACGGGGGATATCATATGATCATGATAAAAGGAATTCATCTGCCTACCCCACTTTCTGCTCTCAAATAACATATTTTTTTTGCAGGGAAGATTAGATATATACACAGAACAGGTAAAATAGCAATGCACTGATCAATAATGCAACAATTTAAGCATAAGAGGTGGAATATTAAGCTTAAAAATGATGGCTGAGGAATGTTTTCCAGAGATATTGTATAGGCAGAGTAATCAGGAGGTTGGGAGGCTTTCACTGGGCATTTTATAAATAGCTAGGTGTTATAAAGTTAGAAAGAAGTTGGAAAGACATTTTCCATGTGGAAGGACAACATGAGCAACTGGAGGGAGGTAGCAGTGTCACACATGGGAGGTGGGAAAAATTAATGTCATGAATAAATTCCTATATTAGCTTAATCAATTCATTTGCTATTAATATACAAGTCTTCCTCTATCTCCCCAAATGTTCCTAAGACATTTTATTTAAACTGAAAGTGTTAGTTTGTTACAATGAAGCCATTTTTATAGTTCAAGATGTGGGGAACATGAGAAAGAGGAGGAGACCTAAGCTACTCTCCTGTGAGGAGCAATTAGGGCTGGGATTCTCTCAGATGGAGAAATTCTGGTCACACAGCACCTCTATGAATCACAATGACAATAATTTGTGGTGGATCTTCTTTTTAGTTTTCTCTTTGTTTATTCCCTCAATCTTTGCTTCTCTGTAGGTCTGGTCTTCTTACTTCTCCATCTATTCTTTGCTTCTTTACCTTGTCCTCTTAGTTTTCATTCTCTATTTTGCTGTGTCTCTTTATTTATGTTTTCTATAAAATCTTCTTTGTCTTCATCTGTCTCTTGATATTGGTTTATTTACAACTCCTTACTCCCTGCTCTAACTCACCAACCAGATTTAGTGTAAGCTCCTTCTTATCACTAATGTCTCTCCCTATATTTCTACATTCTAATTCCTGAGAGCAAGAATCCAATTGTCCCAGCTCACTCACCTAAAGCATATATTTCATATTAGTCTAAGGACTGGCTACCTTTGAGTCTGGAGCACTTCCCATCCAATAAGGCACATCTAGGAAGTAAGTGCTTGCTTACTTTATCCAGGAGGTACGTGCTTGCCATCATTAAGTGTTTGCTTGCTTGGAACCTAGAGCTGGGGCTCCTCCCTCAAAAAGAGCTGTGAGCAAAACAGCTTTCTTAGAGGATACTGTGGAAATGAAGTAAGTCACAATGACTGATATATCAAATAGAAAATGTAAAGAAAATGTTGAATTTATAATCTGTTTCAAGAGAGATGGATAATTGGTATAGTAAGGAGTTTATTGAGCATATGCTATGCCATGGATAGCATCAATAAAATTGCATATACTCCATGTTATTAATCCTTTATTTTATTTAATATCTAAAACAATTTTGCAAAGTAGTTAATGTTCCCGTTTTAGAGATGGGGAAACTGAACCTCAAACGCAGTAACTAGTAATTGAAGTTCTCTCAAATGAAGTAACTAGTAAGTGATGAAACTTTGATTTTAATGTATGTTTATTAGACTTGAAAGAATTGGTCAGTCTTCTGCTAGCATTCCCCTCCTTCTTATTACACAACTTCAGAGAAAATTTAATTCAATAAGTTGGTGACTTTATACTGGTATAATCAATCATTTTATTAACCAAATAATTGATTTTGCTCTCTCACTTACTTTGACCTTGGGCAACATTGGGTAACACTAGTTTATGTTTGTCAAATGTGAAACTAAAAACAAAAACTTGTTGATACTAACTTTAATTTTAAAGTAGTCCTTTTAAAGTGTCTATTGATTTTAAAGTATACTGTTCTTATTTTCTACATGTATGTCACTAATGATATTGCTTAATTCATATATTTATTTAGGGTAAAACTTTTAAAAATGACTTTTTACACATAAGGGTACCATTATCCTAAGCAAAACATTTAGTAGTTAGTAGTAGTAACTTTCCTGTTTAGGGCGCATTACATATTTATAAAACTGGATCTGGTATTACACCATCCATTCATGGTACAAATAAAATAAATTTATTTGTTAATTATTTCAGTTTGAAACAGGAATGCATTGAGTACTTATTTGAGTACAGCTCCCTCCTAGGCATTCTAGAATGTCAAAAGTGGTATTCACAATATCTGGCCTCAAAGTATTTTAAGCTGATTTCATGTGTGAAATGTACTCAAAATTGACAGGGGATAAAAATAAGGCATAATGTAGGCAACAAAATAAATAGCATAGAAAAGGTGCACAGTCAGAGTTCAGAAAAATGTGTCAGTGTGGTCTGGAAAAAAAGGCAAGGAGAATGTGATGGAATTGGTGATGGGAAGCTCAAGATACAGAATTAAAGGAAAATAAATACATACTAACACATCAAAACTCATTTAATGTATACACTGCTAAATCCTAAGCATATTTTATAGTGAAAGGTGCTGAGTGAAATTAGTTAGGATATAGATTTTATTCTATTTTAGACTTTGACATCCCAAAAATATATATTATGAAATCACTTTATTTTTAAAAATTACATTCCAATTAATTATTATATTCCTGTCTTCCACCTCATTTCTACAACAAAGAAAAATTATTTGGTCATTAATAGTTTCTCTATAACAGATGTCTAATTACCTCAAGAACACTAAGATTTGCTGGAGTAATGAATATATCACTCATATCTAGATTTGATTTTGAAGAGTACTTTAGCCTCTGTGAAAAGTGAAATAACTCTCTGGCTTCCATCATTAAGTGCTTGCTTGCATGGAACCCAGAGAATGTGTGTACCAAGCTTTGTTCTTTTCTTATTTTAATTGTACATGATGATGAATGATTAGGGATCAAAGTCTATATTAGTCTTGCCTGATCAATTCTTTAAAACTGCTTAGGACAACAACCTGTCAATTCCATTCTGACCAGCAAAGCAAAGTAGAAAGAAAAGAATAAACAGGCCATTGACAATAGAAAAGATGCTTTTTCCAAGGGTGGGAGAAAATCTGTTTAAAAAGGACTTTTTTCTTCTTTTAATATATTCCAGGGATTTCATGGACCTTAATTTTTGTTATCTACCTTTTGGCTTTCTGGACTCTGAAAACGTAAGCTCTTTTTATTATCTGAAAGCTATTACAGATTTTACTTTTTGGTAACTGTGTTAGCATTGGAGAGGCGTAAAATGCCAAAGATTAATTTTAGGTAAAAAAGCTGGAGATTATAGAACTTTTAGTGTTTGTGTATGTCCAAGTTAACTGAATGTAAAGATATTGGTCTAAACCCCAGAAGGCCTTTCAATGTTTATATTGTTTGGGATTTTGGGGGCTTCCTTTATCTAAGGATTTTTGTCTTTCAACAAATTTGGTATACTTTCTTTCAGTTTCTTTCTCATTCTATTGTGAGAATAGAATGTTCTATGTTCTCCAGAGAACTCTGATTACACTTATATTAGACTTTTCTCATTCTATCCACCATGACTCTTGACTCTCTTATCTTTATTACCTCTCATTTTCTAAGCTGTATTACAGAAAAAGAAAAAAATGAGTTTTTTTAGATTAATTTTCCATGTTTTCAATTTTCCCTTTAGTAGTGTCTAATCTTCTAATGCACCTATTGAAGTTTGTTTTAAAATATTTCATTTATTTTATTTCTCTAAGTTTCATTTACTCTAAATCTATCTAACAATATATGTAATCATATATAAACTTTAGTTTCTTATTCTTATTTTCAAACATCTTTTTGTTTAAATATATTAAAGAGAATTATTTTCTATTTTGTCTGATAATTATAATAACTGAAATATTTGATTCTATTGGTGATTTATGCTATTTTTAACTTACAGTGCTTTGACATATATGTATGTGTATGCATAAATATATATATGTATTTTTTGTACTATAAACTGCTTATTTTCCTTGAAACATTAAAAGTGGAAATTCGTGAGCATTCAATAACATAGCATTATGTTATTGATGAATTACATCAATAGAGGTAGCATAATATATATGTCATTACAATTCATATAGTCATTAGAGAGGGGGTGTGTGGTGGAGGTGTTACAAGCTAAAAAAGATTTAAAAGTAAATTCTCTACCTGAAGTTTTACAGACCACACAAGAAAAATAAAATAAAACCAAAAAAGTAAAGTCTATAATAGCTGGCTTTTGATTATTCTAAAAAAAAGAACACACACGTATATGTGCATGTACATGTAATATATGACATATCATACATGACACAAATACATATATTGTATGTCATATATGACACATACATAAAATATATTTTTTCCTTCTACCCAATGCCAAGTTCAAGACAGGTACGTTTTCTCAGCATCTTTTTTTGTGAATCAGTGGACCTCTTTGGGTTCCTACTTTTATGGAGTGGTTCACTTTTAGTGGTCAAGTTGACACTCCACCTTGAATCAGCCTTGTTTTATTTCTTGCTCTTACGCTTTAGGCATATATTAGACAAAGCTGAAATATTCAATGTTACAATCAGGTTTGAAACTCAATTACCTCCCTGGTGTCTAATTTTCACTTCATTTGGAGGAAAACAAAGTTAAAGTTTTTTATGTAATACTTTAGGTCTTTTTTTAATTCAGGAGGGTCACCATGTTATTATTGAGGAAAATGAGATTACATTTGACAATAGACCAAACAATCTAATTTTTTCTTAATATAGGCATCTGGGCTATATGCAAAGTTGCTGTCTTAATTTGTCAATTAGAAAGAAATCCCTTTGAGACAGCCAAGTGACAGGGGGTCCCTGGAGAAGTTCTAACCAGCCTCTCCACTGAGGTGAAGCCTCGGGAAGTTCACCAGGTTTGCAGCACTGAGGAGCCTGGCTCCTCCCCTTCCTGTGTGGAACTTCGGATTCCAACGGCAGGCGGGAAGTGCTCTAGCAGGGGAGTTTGACCTTGTGAGGGAATACCTGTGTCCCCCCTTTTTTCCCCTTTTTACCCAACAAAACCCTGCTTTACTCACCCTTTAAATCATCTGCGAGCCTAAATTTTCATGGTCGTGGGACGGACAAGAACTTCGTCTTTAACTGAACTAAGAAAAAGTCCTGAACATTTTTGGCGCGCAATGTGGGGGCACCAGAAGCGGTGAGTGAAATGGAGACTCAAAACCTCTCACTGTTGCTTGACCTTTTCCTTCCTGTTTTGGGACCAACCAGTGAGCAGTGGCTCCCCTCCACCCCCGACTCCCTGCCGGGATGGGAGGCAGGGCTCAAGGATCCCGGGGCAGCTGGCTGGCATTTTCCGCCATGAAGGGCTGGAGCCTTCCCCTTCCCCGCCAAGAGATTCAGCTCCATCAGCCAGTAATCAAACTTTCCTCCCAGGTGGAGAAACCACTTGCATAAGAATAAGAGGTTCTTCCCCAGGCTTTTTGTTTTTTTTTTTGAGACTGAGTCTCGCTCGGTCTCCCAGGGTGGAGTGCAGTGGCGCGATCTCGGCTCACTGCAAGCTCCGCCTCCCGGGTTCACGCCATTCTCCTGCCTCAGCCTCCCGAGTAGCTGGGACTACAGGCGCCCGCCTCCACGGCCGGCTAATTTTTTTTTGTATTTTTAGTAGAGACGGGGTTTCACCGTGTTAGCCGGGATGGTCTTGATCTCCTGACCTCGTGATCCTCCCGCCTCGGCCTCCCATAGTGCTGGGACTACAGGCGTAAGCCACCGCACCGGGCCTTCCCCAGGCATTTTTAAACTGTTTATTTTCTTTCCCTTTCTCTACCCAATCAGCAAGTTAACTTTTAAAGTTTTTTTTTTTCTTTTAGAAGATGTTTTACTAGGCCAGGCACCCGCCCTCCCGCCGCCGCCACCCCCCCGCCCGCAACAACCAACTATCACTGTTTATATTTTCTGCAAAGTTTTGGTTGTGAAATTAAGCCTCCATCTTGCTTTATATCCTGCGGGCCATGGCCGGTAACCATTTGGCAAAGTTTTGTTTGGCAAGCCTGCCATAGGCGATGAGCCCTCTCTGGTTTGACATCTGCATGTTTTCCTAGAGCTGTCTCTTAAAGGGCCCCACCCAGCGACTAGGTTTTCTTCTACCTGTATGTGTACTGTGTATGATGTGTGTAAGAAGAGCTCTGATTAATATGGCCTAAAGAAAGACAAGTCCTTTGATCAAGTATTTTGTAAGGGAAGTTAAAAGCTATGGTACCTTTCAGCTCACGTGACTTTAATCTTTAAGAGATAAAAACAGCCCTAAAGACTATTAGTAAAATGCAGGTCAGATGCAAGGTATGCTAAGTGTTTTGAGGTTACAAGCTGCTTTTTGGGTTTTGAGAACTATTTGATTTGCTGGCTTCACAATTGGTAAGGCCTGGGAACATACGGAATTAACCACACCCTTAACTAAGAAGGCACATCTTGGCTTTAGTTAGCACACAATTAAAGCAATTTACCAAGTTTTACCTTACAGTTAAAAATTGCTAGGCTACTAGAAATGGATTTACATCCAAGGTGTGTAAAAACAGTAAAATGTGTTTTTTAGTAAAGATTATAAGAAGGCATGGGAATGTAAACTTTTGTCTAGGGTTAAAGGATTGTTTTGCGTTAAATTAGGAGAGCTGAAGGTTCAAAGAAGTGGTGGAAGAATTGTGGAAATTAATCTTTTAGAAGAGGTTCTCTGTGTGAACATAGTGACTGAATTCAAAAACAAGGTATTATATGGTTTTCTGTAATTTGAGCATTGAAATAAAAGCGTAACAAGATTTTCCTAAGGCATTAATCTGCTCTTTGGCAATATTTGTAAAGGTTTATAAAGGTTTTTGCTTCTTTAAAATTTCTGCATCATCATTTGGGCAAAATGAGTAACTTATGGTAATCTTGAATTCTATTTTGTAATATCAAGTGTTTGGAACCTTGAACATTTAACAGCCTTCCCAAAATCAAACTTCAGTTTCAAAATTGTCTTCCCTGGTACCTGTCTTTTCGAATACTTCAGAGTGCCCCTGAAGTGCCCAGAAAAGAGAGGTAAATAGGATTATTTGACATGTTTAGCTACAAGGGATTGCCAAAATGATGCTCAATTTTTCTTAGGTTATCTCTTGGTGAATAATGCTAATATATGTTTCAAAATTGTATGGGATTTCTAAAATTTGCATGTCAATCATGATAGCATATACTTAATTATGATTAATTAAGGTTTTTATGTTAAGTTATTATAAACCTCAGAGATAACCAAACTTCTTTGTCAATTGTGTTTCTAACTGGAATGACCCTGGACATTTTGTTATTCACAAACGATTGTTGTCTTTTAATTCTTTTCAAAAGATGGTTTGTAATAAGCTATAGTAACAGGTGCTCTCAAATACAAGCTTCTGATAATTTTGGAAATTGTAACATTGGAATAAAGGAAAATGTACAGGACTCATGAAGAGCCGAAATGTTCATGAATATCAAGCAGAACAACAGTTAACTAAATGGACTGAACTCAGAAAGCTAAAGCAAACTTTTTGACGTTTGGTTAGAATATTGCTGACCCATGTTTTATTTTTCATAGTCAGGGAACTTATTTTGAACTATTTATGGCCTTTAATAATTAAGCAAGGTGTGCCCTTATGATCAAGATTGGGAGTGTGTTTGTTTATCTCTGCCTGGGTCCTCTAGAATTTGGAAACTATCTGTGAATACTCTTAACTTATGGCAATATATTTGTTTGCATCAGTGCAATAAGAATCCATTTCCTTTTGCAACAGAATGCAATTGGAAGAATTGGTTATTTTACTAAAGCTTTGATGGGAAGGGTATGCTTCCCTTTAAGGAGTCAGTATTAGCTTATAGAGCTGATAGAAGCCCAATGAGGAAACTGGCCTGATACCCTTATCTATGCAGTCCCTGTAGAGGGTTCCTGACTGTGGTCAGTAAAGAATGTCACTTTCTAACAGGTCTAGGAGCTCCAGGTTTATCTTGGGACCTTAAGAGAGAGGATCATCCAACTCACAGGTGTTTGAGGATACAAACCCATGGTTGGGCTTGGCTTTAAAAATCTTATCTGAGATTCCTTGTGGAAGGGAATTCCATCAAAGCCAATCCAAAAGCCCTATGTAGAAATAATTATTGTGGCTGTACTTTATGCAAATAATCAGGCCAAGTATAAAACTATAGTCTGTTTAAACAACTCAGTCCTGTGATGATTTTTTTTTTTAACAAGCATGAGGAATGGAGAGAGACGAATCATGTTTCAAAACTTACATTTGTCATTAATTTCTAAGGTCATTACTTGTTTTTAAGTTTTTGCCTACATTTTTAGACTAACCATGCTTGTTTGTGTGAACCAACCAGCAATCTCTGGTTGCAGCTCAAAAAGAACAAGAGGGATGGGTAATGTAGAAATGCAGATTAATATTCTAGTTCTGAGCAGTTATCCTGCAAATCCTGTCAGGTGATGGAATAAATAGGATCCCCATCAACCAGAGGTTTCCTTTTGGGAAAGTAAAACCAAGGGAGCTAACCAAAGCCAAGCACCATGCACCCAAATCCTAGCAAGTATAACTATAGCTACCAGTTATGTGGGTGTGTCACATGACATCATTTTCTCTCCCTTGTTGGTAGAGGACTCAGTTTCAGTTTCACCTTAGCATTTGGCTTCTGATAAGCCGTCCATGCAACCCCTTGAGATACATTTTTGTTCCAGACTCAATTCCAAGCTTTGGGTCAAAGTCCTAGGAAAAAATACTGGATCTGAGGGATCCAGAGGCAAATGACAACAGAGGTTAAAAGGCACAGCACAGGTGAGTGTGGCTGATTCCTGCTGATTAAGCCAACCCCAAGCTTCCTGTTTCATGGATAAAGGCCATGTTAGTATCCACGGCATAAATGAGGTCTAGGGAAACCAAGGCTACTGACAGCAGGGGAGATAGGGCATATGCGGGAAGGAGTGGATGATTGCCACCCTCCTGGCCCCCTTGCTTCATGGGTGCGAGCTGCTTTGACATTCGTGGCAGCACCTGCCAAGGTCACTGGAACTTGGGGATGCGAGGATGGAAGAGGGAAAGAGGACGCTTTTCTCTCTCTCCCTCGCTTACCCCTGGATATCTGTTATGAAGAGAAGGGAACCGGGGATGCCTGCTCCCCTCTTTCTAGATGTGTAGCCATTCATTTTCAGTCTGTACCCCTTTAGAATGCATCCTGAAACCCTGGGACTTCTTTGAAAAAATGCCTTCTTTTTATTCCTTTCTCCTCCTCGGTCCCCTCTTCACTGATAGGTAATTGTGTCTCCGTAGGTAATTGTGTCTCTGTACTATGAACATGCTCTCTTCAGATGCTTCTTCCAAACTGAAAAGAGTTAATTTCCCAAACCCTAAACTTGTTGGCTTAAGATTGGGTCCAGGGGAAGAGAACCCAGAAGCCCAAAGTGCCGGCAAAAGGGTAAAAGTTTTTTTTTACCAGTCAGGCTTTTGGCCTCCCTCTCCCTCTGCAAACTGGTAAAAGGCCTTGGTATCTTTGAGCTGCCTTTCCACTTCCACTTGTTTCATTTTGATACTTGTTTTCTAATAACCTGGTTTGTCTCTTCTTGCCTTCAGGCCATCAAACTCCAGTCATGCAATGGAACCTCTGACAGTGGCCCCTTCTGCTGGGAACCCTTAGATAGGCCTCTAAGGGAACTCTGTCGTTTCCCCAAAACAGTGCCCCCTGTCAGCAGGAAGCAGTTAAAATTGGTGTTCTTCCTTATCCTTAATCTAATGGCAGTTAGATGAACTTCTTTAGAGGGGGAATAAGAGAGTCCCTGGAGAAACTCCAAGCAGCCTGCCCACTGAGGTGGAGCCCCAGGAAGTTCACTACATTTGCAGCAGGGAGGACCCTGGCCCCTGCTCTTCCTGTGTGGAACCTGGGATTCAAATGGCGAGCGGAAGGCGCTCTAGCAGGGGACTCTGGCCTTGCGAGGGATCCCTGTTTCCCCTTTTTTCCCCCTTTTCACACAATAAAACCCTGCTTTACTCACCCTTTACACGGTCTGTGAGCCTGAATTTTTGTGGCTGTGGGACGGACAAGAACCCCATTTTTAGCTAAACTAAGGAAAAGTCCTGCAACACCTGGGTGCTAACTTCAGAGGCCATCAATTGGTTAACCAGAGTAATCCTAAAGATCTGGAACTTGTGTTCATAAAACCTGCCCCTGATCACCAGCCTCGTTACACCAGCATGAAGGGAAATTGTTCTTCCCTTCTTCCCATATAATTTTTAAAGCATCTTGGCTGAGATTTCTTCCTGCATGACTTCACTTGATGTAAAAATTAACTTAATTTTCACCTTTTAAAGAAAATGAAAAGATCAGGGATATTTAGGCCATGACTTTGCTCTGAAAATTGCATTTCTTCCTAAGTATGACTGTGGTAGAGATACAACCTAAGAAACACCCTTCTTGGAATGAGAAGTGAAATACTGAAATACATTCATTCATTGGTTTCTTGTCATCAAGGATATAATCTAAAATTCTACTTTCTCTGCTATTCAAGATCCTCAAACTATATAATGTTATTCTCCACTTTTCTTTCCTTTGCCCTTTTATTGTTGTGTGCCTGCGTTTAAAATGGTGATAGATTGAATATGCTAAGATATTTCTTGCCTCTTTCTCTCTGAACATAACTTTATCCTCCTCTTCAGTATATCAAACTGTTATGCTCCAATACCTATCTTAGATGCTTATTTGGTTATGGATCCTTCCTGAATTTTCTTTCCATCTTCTACTAATTTCTCCAAAATTCCCAGTAGAAGTTAGGTCAGATATAGTTATTCCCATTTTGTGAACCATAGCATTTTGTTCAGGAAAAGTCACAACGGCCAACATTAGTCTTTATACTCAATTAGTATTTATTGCTCAGATTGACTTGCTAGCTGGAGAGCCAGAACTAGCCTTTCAGTAGTCAGAATTACAGCCTGAAAACAGGCTTACCATAGACAGCTGACTTCATATACCCACGGCTGAATATTCAGCCCAGTGATAGGTTTTTGAAGGATTTTTTGGTTGTTTTTTGATCTCCTCATAAAATCACTACATTTCCAAATGGGGGTTTTAACCAGACATCTGAGTCTGTTTTCTGTTCTTGACATTGCACTTGTGTCATAATGCTTGCTTCTTGGTTGTTATTTTTTACTTTGTTTTTGTTTTCTATTTATTTTGCTTTCTCTGGTATTTTGGTTTAAAAACAAATGACTATTGCTCTTATGTGTTTATGGAGTAAAACAAACAACAAAAACTACCTTGAAGAAGGCTGCCGATATTTACAATTATCTTTAGGCCCACATTCCAACTAGAAATGAAAATCAAACAAATGTGTGGTAGTACTTGTCGATGGTAGGAGTGGGGATGTGCTTGCAAAAGATAGACTCAATTGCTTGTTGAGCTGCTGGGCAGCGGCAGGGCCTGTAGAGTTGAGGAAGCTTGGTTGCTGAAAACTGATACGGGGAGCAAATAGACATTTTTGTGTGAGTTGCCTGGGTGCTGGGAGGCATCCGAATGAGTATGAGGTAATGTTCAACCCCATTGTGTTTATATGAATACACATTACCATTTCCCGCAAGGAAGCTGATAACAGCACCATGATGCTTTGCTATAAAATCAGTTGAACATTTTCCTGCACATTTTACTGTCTTTAAAATGGCTCAGGAACAGACATAGGAAATGTCATTGCCCCTCTGTAACATTCTCTTTCCCCAAATGAGAACCCATTGGAACACACTGTAGGGGTGTTTCACTGCAAAAAGCTTGGCATAGACAACTGGAGCAAATGAGAGATTTTTCTTTAAAACCAGCAGGTTTGTGGGTTGTGTGTGGTGAGTGTGGGGTGTCATTCATTTTTTTTTCTCCTTGTATCTCTATGTTAAAGCTTACAGAAGCAGATAAAGAGCAAGGGGATTTAATTATGCATAAATAGAAGACAATGACGAGTACTTAGGAGTATAATTAGTTATGAATGTAGATATATGCGTCCTTGTAGATACATTTTATTTGCATAAGAATATAAATGTTCGGAAACACATGTGTGCAGGACATGTGTAAGACCTTTGGCAACAGAGGCACATTTAGAGTTTAGCATGGTATTTTGTAGATACCTTGAGTTAGCACTGAATTTGCTTTAAAAAAAAAGAGTGAAAACATGTTCCACTTAATTACAACAACAATAATATTGAACTTCTTCTTATATTTAAATGACTAACAATGTTTAAATATATCCCTAAAATATTTGTAAAAGTAAAAAACAAAAAAGAAAGAAGAAAATTCAAGTCCCAGAGCTATGACTAGAGTTCTATTCGTAATTTAATTTCCTCTGGTTCTAAGCAGTCCAGGGCTTGAATCTAGGGATATATTGATGCAAATGGAAAGTAAGATCATGTGACTGGATGGTTAGGGTTCTGGATAACAAATATATTCTTCTCTTATATATATTTTATTAAAGAAATATCAGTACACATTGTGCTTTCTTAAGAGGATGAATTCCTGTAGCCTGGACATTTCTGCATTTTTCATAACCATCCTTAATAACCTGTCCTAGTATTTAATAATAACCCCTTTCCTGTCAACAGTTATTGCTCAACCTAGATCACTTATATCTCTCCTGTTTTCCTGCCTATTCATTTCCTCCTGATCTGTCTTTGGTAAAATTTGAAGATAGTTAGGCTTTCCATATTCATGTATAACTGATAATATTTTGTCATTGTTTTTCTCATCTCAGGACAGACCCCATGAAAAAGAGATCCAGCCAGTATTTTTCCAGGGCTGAAGAAGTTCTTTCACCATAGAAATAGACAAGCAAGGCTCAGTGACATTGGTCATTAAAGGACATTTAGGTGACAGACTTTCAGATTGCTTAAGTAGTGAAAATGGTTCCTTAGTGACAAGAAAAGTTATTAGGGACATCAAAGAAGATATCAGTGAATCAGAACTAAAAATGAGTTGGATGATACAGGAAGGAATACAGGGAAGAATTAGATCAGGAACGTCTTACTTGTATAGACAGGTCATAATGAGAAAAGTTGATGGAGAACTGGGGTTGGCAACCAAGGAAACAAAGGTTAAAAGGCTACATTTGGAGCTGGAGGAGCTTCAGTCATCTTCAAGCTGACTGAAGTTTGCTTGAAGATGGAAGCAAACAACAATTTCAAACTTTGGTACTCCCTATTTTTTTGTTTTCAACTAACTACAAAGAACAATTATCTTCTCACATATTTTGAGATACGGCCCATCTCCCTTCTTCCACGTAACTCCAATAAGACTCATGAACCACTTCCTCACCTATCTGCCTCTGTAACAGTGCAGGCCCTCTTTCTCTTCCTTGAACTGGTTTTCATTAATGACCACTCTCCATATTAAAGAACTTGAGTAAAATCATCTCCTTGATTGTCTGGTGCATTTTGTCTTTCACAACACAAGACACATTTTTTTGAAAAGTTATCAGCTTATCAGTTAAACGTACATAGATTTATTGCTCAGTGTTACTCCCATCCAGGAAATAATACTTATGCCTGAGTCCTAAAAGGGGAAGGAGAAAGGAGGAAGAGTAATTCAGGGTTATTAAAATCTTCATCTTTTCTGAAAGAAGTTTCTTCTGAGTCTAAAGAGACAGAGCAGTGTCCCAAAGCCAGGTGGATTGCTTAGTTTGGATCCTGATTCACTCCCAATTTCTACAGCATAGATGGATGTGAGTAATATGGGATGAGAGATGGTTCTCAACAAGGATGATTGTACGTTCCAATTTGAATGCCCTTTCTCCTATAATAAGGATATAAACTACTATGCCAGATAAAGCTACAGAGTTAATGGCCAGACTTTAGATTACAAAGCCCCAAAGAGTCCGAGGGTGGAGGTGAGAGAATTGATCAGCTGTAGGATGAAGAGCTTCAGGCAATAGAAAACTACAAATCCACCACCGTCACCAATCTATTTTGTTAAACTTGAGAGGCTTTTGAGAGAGAAGCAGCATCTAGAAGGGGCAAATTTGCTTAGCATGTAAATAGATTGTAATTCAAAATGCTTAGATTTTACTCCTGAAGAATCTTATTTACTATAGCTGTGCAGGACCCTCCTGCCTTAGGCCAGAACTAGCACCCCTACACAGTCCAATTCTAAAGTGTCCCAACCTGCCTTAACTTGGTCACCCAGTCAGCCCTGAGTGCTGTCAGAATTTCCTGGGTGTCTTTGTGTTTTCCTTTTACAGGTCCTTCAGAGTGACCTTGAGGAGAGACCACCAGTCTAGAAAGTGAATTTGGTAGGAACTGGAAGCTCATTCATTTTCTGGAGATGGGGGTAAACTTAGTTACCTTCACACCACACTCAACCACTACTCCAACTTCAATCCCGAAGTAGGCTTCTTCCTCCAGTAAGGTCTCATTGTATTGCCTTGAAGTACACCTACATTTCACTGACTTCCAGCAGTAGAGAGTCTGTTATACTCAACCAATTCATGTCATCATGTGTTTTATATTACTAATTTTCTGTATTGGATTAATTTTAGAATAGGCAAATATGTGCACACAAGACCACGAAACAAAATGATAAATATGCAAAAATATATACAGTTAAAGTTTCTATTGCTTCCCTGCCCCTAATCCTTGTTCTGCTTCCCTTAGGCAAACTCAGTTTACAGTGTGTTTTAGGCATATACATGGGGTGTGTGTGTGTGTGTGTGTGTGTGTGTGTGTGTGTGTGTGTAAAAGAGAGAGATGTGTATGTGTGTATGTATATGTGTGTGTAATTATTACAAGAGATTTACATTTCTCTTTTAATGAATAATTACATTTTCTAATGTCTGTGGCACCTTCTCAAATAGACAGTGGCTAGTGAAGTAATTTTCAGATGTATATGTGTGTGTGTGTGTGTGTGTGTGCGCATACACATATATCTCATGAATATATATCTCATGAAAGTAATTTAACTATAACGTATATATATATATATATATATACACACACACACACACACATATACACACATATATATCTCCTGAAAGGTATTTCACTAGCTCATATTTATATGTGACATCTCTGATACATTTTATAAGGAAACACTATGTATTATACTGTACTCTTTGTTCTGTACTTTGCTTTTTGATTTGTTAACCAATATGTATTGAAGATCTTTTTAAATCCATATATAAAAAGCTACCCCATTATTTTGAATAGCTACAAAAATTCATCAGATGAATATGCCGTAATATAGTTCAGCAGTCCCCAACTGGTGGGCATATGGGTTGTTTCAGATATTTTCAAATATAAAATATCTATACATGGACTTATTTTGCTTATGAATCATTCTTGCCTGTGTGCCTATATATCTGTAGGATAAATACCTTGAGAAGTAGTTTCAAAGCCAAAGAGTAAATGTCTTTGTATATATGACATGTAATGCTAAATTGCCTTCTCTAAGTGTTATACAATTTTACAATGCCCCGGGATTTTTTCCCTCATATTTAAATGACACACTGTGGAATTAGCTTTGTGGTCTGAGTATACAAATAGTTAAAATAGGCCGGGCGCGGTGGCTCAAGCCTGTAATCCCAGCACTTTGGGAGGCCGAGGCGGGCGGATCACGAGGTCAGGAGATCTAGACCATCCTGGCTAACACGGTGAAACCCCGTCTCTACTAAAAATACAAAAAATTAGCCGGGCGTGTTGGCGGGCGCCTGTAGTCCCAGCTACTCTGGAGGCTGAGGCAGGAGAATGGCGTGAACCCGGGAGGCGGAGCTTGCAGTGAGCTGAGATCGCGCCACTGCACTCCAGCCTGGGCGACAGAGCGAGACTCCGTCTCAAAACAACAACAACAACAAAACAAATAGTTAAAATATTTTTTGTCATATGAAACTTGCGTTTATCTTGTAATGAGTAATTACTTTTTCTAATGGTTATGACACCATCCCAAATAGACAGTGGTCATCTTGAATTTCAGAATCTTCCTTTGTATTACCCTCTCCCCCTCCACGGCATCTAGCCCATGGCTCTGTATGTGAAAGGTATTCAAAATAGAGTTTTAATGAATTGATTCTACACCAAGCTTTGATTAGTTATCACCAGCATATGAACTCTTTGTGCCTGATTTTCCTTTCTTTCTCAGTTCCCAAATTGGCCTCATTAGATAAAAAACAGAAAATGATTCTCACCTACCCCTCTGTGCTATTGATATTTAATAAGGAATGTTTAAGTGGAAGATAAATATAAACTCAGTTTTATGTGTCAATAGAATAGAAGAGGATGTATGAAAATGAACTTCTTGACAAGATATAGGGCTTACAGCTTCTTTGGATGGGAATTCTTCACTTTGAAGCGTGTTTTCCCTCGAGGGAGAAAAACAATATTTAATTCAATTTTTATTTTTATTTATTTATTTTTTTTGAGACGGAGTCTCGCTCTGTCACCCAGGCTGGAGTGCAGTGGCGCGATCTCGGCTCACTGCAAGCTCCGCCTCCCGGATTCACGCCATTCTCCTGCCTCAGCCTCTCCGAGTAGCTGAGACTACAGGCGCCCGCCACCACGCCCGGCTAATTTTTTGTATTTTTAGTAGAGACGGGGTTTCACCGTGGTCTCGATCTCCTGACCTCGTGATCCGCCCGCCTCAGCCTCCCAAAGTGCTGGGATTACAATCGTGAGCCACCGCACCTGGCCTTAATTCAATTTTTAAAAAAAATTAAATAAAATGGTCTTATGGTTCTCAAGGGGAGACATACTTCAGATTCTGAAAGGATGATGAGTTACTCTAAAACAAGTAGCTTTTGAATAAATTGGAATGGCTTCTGATGAGATATGGGGGAGGGAGTGAGTTGATGTACTAGTCTAATAGGCAATATTGCTAAAAATCCATTCTAAAGATCAGGGTGTGTTCATGGCAGGTAGTTGAGTAAAATATTCACTGAGGAGAATATTACCTCAGTAAATGCTGCTGGTGTTGGTTTATTTTTTATCAACCCTCAATAACCCCAGGAGATCAGAAAACAGGTAGGGAAGAATAATTATTTATTGTTAATCCTAAATCTACTAAAATGCCTTTTTTTCTTATTTCGTAATGACCATTGGTTTTTAATTTGACCAAATTAATGAGATCTAGTTCTCCTCAAGTCTAGGTATTTTTTTACTCCCAACTATGTGTTGCAACTTTGCATAATATTTATAAAGAATTTATAGAATGTTTAGTAAGTGACTACAAGCAAAGACAGTTTCTAGATTTAAACACAACAAAGGGACATTGCATACTCATATAAAACAAGTATGACCTCTGTAAGGCAATAAATGAAGTACTCATGTTTCTCAACCAGCTCCAAGTCCTCACTTCCTTGTTTCCATTCTTAATTTCCCCAATTACCCAGACAGGATTCATTAGAGTCACACAGTTGTGAGTTCATATCCCATCCCTTATGCTTACTATGTAGCCTCCAGCAAATTAATCCACTTCTCTGAGCCTTGCCTTTCCTCCGGAGTGATTTGAAAATAAATAAGATATTCCTCCCAGGTCTGTAAAATATATGTACAAATATATTTTACATACATTATTTAAGCATAACATATATAAAGCATTAAGCACATAGTAGGTATGCCGGAGGTTTAAGACTTCAAAATTATCACTTGAAAAGCCTGCTACTTCACTGTCCTCAGTTAATCATTTAGGTTTCCATTGTCTCTGTGATTTCCATGATCTTTCTTTTCCTTGGAATCCCTGCTGTCAGCACTCTAGTTATGCTCATGCACGTGGCCTATGATTTCTCCTCCTTGCTCACTCTGTTTGATATAGCAAGATTTATCTTCCTCAGGTTCTGCTTTCAGAATGGCACTACCCTGGCTCTCATTTCCTGCTGAAAAAAATGAAGCCCCTAAGCATCTAATAGTTATCAAATTCAGGACCTGACAGATAGGTCTATTTTATTCTTGCCTCTTCCCCTTCATGTAGCCTTTCCTCAGTCACGCTCAACTTCTCACCACATTATTGTTCTGTATGCTTCCTCTATTGGATCTTCTTTTATAATAAACTCTTTTTATTGCCCATGCACCAGAATCCTATCAGCCTTCAAATCTACCTCAAATGTAACTTCTAACCATCCCACCTCACTCACATTTCAATTTCTATAACTTTTTTTACGCCCTTCTCAGTTAGAATGCGTAACACATACTTCCTTAGAATTATAGCTAATTGTTGTCATTCTTTATTTCTGCATAATGTTAGATTTTACTGAAAGAAGAGAATGAATATTTGGGGGAAGTGGGGGTCTAGATTTTGTTTGCCTTGAGATGCAATGTGGCACAGTGGCTGAGAGGAAATACTAGATCAGACTGCCTGAATTTCTATTCTCAATTTGCATTTTATTATTTGTGTTTAAAAAGTTTGTTATCTTCAGCTCAGTTTCCTTAACCTAATTAATTAATTCAACAAATAAATGAATAAACAATGTATTCAAAAATGTATTCAAGCAGCTACTATGTGCTTGAGTACAATGATGAACAGACTTCATAAGCCTGCGACTTAGGTGTTGACACAGGTCCCCCAAGTTTAGAAGGCCATGCACTTGGCTTAATGTTCTGCTGTCATTGTCTTGACATTTTTAGTATTTTTTCAACAAAGGACCCCATAATTTCATTTTTTGCTAGACTCTATAAATTATGTAGCTGGTCCTGATAGTAAATAAGATAAATATGACCCCTGCTGTTATAGGGAGACTGAATATAAATAAGCAGATGAAAAAGTAAGACAGGGAAATATCAGACAGTGATAAGTGTTATGAATAGCTAGGTGAAAACTTTAAATTTGGTGGTTAGCAAAAGCATCTCAAGGTTACATTTAAAGCTGAGATTTGAATGATGAAACGTACTCTGTAAAATGCTGCAGAAGAACATTCCAAGTAGAGGAAATAAGTGTGAAGATGCTAAGGCAGGGATGAAATTGAAGAGTTTAGGAAACAGTCTTTTTGGGAAAGAAAGAGCAAGGTAGAGAATGATCAAGCCTAAAGATTGGTCGTGGCCAGATCATTAAGGCCAGGATACAAGGGTTTGCATTTTATTCTAAATGTGATAGGAAGCCATTATAGGGTTTATAGTGAGGACATTAAATCTGATTTATTTTTTAAAAGATCACTGTTTTCAATTATAGTGAGACAGAAATAGAAGCAGGCATGCCAGTAAGAAGACTACTGCACATGTCTAGACGAGCAATGGTAGTAGATTGAACCAGGACAATACACAAGCAGCTGGAGGGAAGTGCAAGTGTTTAGGATATATTTAGGAGACAGAGTTGATAGGACTGCTGACAGATTGGATGTGGAGGATGAGAGAAGGAGCGATCCAGGATAATAACTGTATTTTTGGTGATCATGTCATTTATTAAAATAAAGAAAATGGACAAAATTAATTTATGGAAAGATACTATGTGTTCTCTCTTAGGCGTCAATGTGGGTAAGTAAAAGAGGGAAGATGAGTATCATCACTATCAAAAAACAGGGATAACAGCACCTACCTCTTGTAATTAATATGCCTATTAAATCAGATCACGCATGTAAAGAACTCAGCTGCATGCTTGCCACCTAGAAATGCTCAATATATGTTATTATTTGCTATTTCTAAAATGCATAGCCAAGTGGATTTGTATATTACAAATCAGAGAACTTCATAGGAGTTAAAGTAGCTCTAGAAGTTCAAAAGGAAAGTTGGAGGAAAGAATAGAAAGATTTTTAAATAAGAGACAGCAGGTGGAAATTGTCCCTCTCTTTAATACATACTTTTTACTCATTAATGCCTTCATACGTCTATGGTCTCTTGTTAGGAGTGTTTCCCATAACCCAGGAGCTGAAGATACAGCTGACACAATAGTGAAAAATAAGCTAGGTACAGTGGTGCACACTTGTATCCCAGCTACTCGGGAAGCTGAGATGGAGGGATTCCTCAAGGCTGCAGTACACTATGATTATGCATGAGAATAGCCACTGCACTCTAGCCTGGGTAACATGGTGAGACCTCATCTCTTAAAAAAAGATGACAAATAATAGAAAAGTATGCAGCAAAGAGAAAGTGCACATTCTATGATATGAGAAAGCAAGCTAGGTACAAGCACTCCTTCAACTAGTCTATAATTGGACCTGATTCAGATTCCCATTGCTATTCCCATCAGTGAGAAATAAAGCCCATTAGTGAGATCTGGCTTTATTTTGGAAGTCACAATATTCTTATTGTAAACATGAAGATTGAATTTAATAGGTAACATCTCTGTTTAAAATGTCCTTCTGGTGCTTTCTACATGTGTAAAGCTGTTCTAACCTATAGCAGGTCTCTAGAAAAACTGTTTAGCATATTAATATCATTGGTTGGACAGTGTGGCAGGAAACAGTTACTTGGGACTGGACTTGCTGTTAAGCCAACAGACACTTGAGTGACTTTTGGTGTATCTTATTTTCACTTATTTCTTCATCTTAGGATGTGGAAAGGGCACCTTGAAGAATTCTAAATCTTATAAATCATATATCATAGCACATGCAAGCATTTGTTGTCTAGCATAGAGATTACTGACAGTTACATTAAAAGATTTGAAATTTTTATCTTTAAATATCATCTAAGTATTGAGGTGATGAGCCTGTTCTCAAGTGATAGCCTTGTTTTCTAGATAGTATGTTAGCATAGTTTGGAGTATAAAGTAGTGCAAGGGAACCCTTCTTGGACATCAGAGATGTGGCTGTAGCATTGTCTCCGATTTGTTCCTAAGGCTCTGAATCATTTAGGATCTGTAGAATGGATGTAAAACTGTGTGCTTTTCTATCACTCCTGTACCAGATGATAATTAAAAAAAAAAACTCAAAAGAAAAGAAAAAAAATGATAGTGCAATTTGTAATGACGGAGTTGCCCAAAGTGGAAAAGGTTATTATAAATTGCATTTCTGCTGTCCAGAGACCTTTCCAGGGTCTCCCCAAATTCATTTTCTGCTGACTGTAGTTCTTCCTCAAATATTTTCTGTGCAACACACTCACCAGGGTCCTTTGCATTGTCTCCATTCTATTGCTCTGCATAGGAAACTAAAAATACATATCTCACAGATTTGTGTTACGCTAAATGATCATTTAAATGCTCAGATCGGAACCCCTGGAATTTTCCATCTGCCTTTCATCTGCTGGGCTGTTTCTGAAAGGGCACTGCTGAGAGCCTCCCTGCGGGTTGGCTTTGCCGGTGGGTGTGATTGAAAATCTGTAGCTAACACTCGCAGAAACAGGGTAAGGGGATAGTTAAAAAGGACAAAAATGAGATCAAAAAGATATAAACACACATCACAGTTTGATTTCAATATCATTTTTTAAATAATACATTTGCACATTTTCAAGATCAGTCTCTCTGGGGTTTCTTGCAGGGGACAGAATATTCTTGCAAGTTGCAGGAAAGCTGATCTAGTTTTAAAGACAAGGGTAGAGGTGGCAAATTGCCAATTAGATTGGGGGCAGGGATGGGGTAGGAGAGTGGAGATGGATGGTCTTAATGTCCAGAAATTCATACTGATGACAGAGAGAGAGTGAAGACACACTTGAGGCCTGGGAAAAAGAAAGCATGCTAAATGTAGGAGGTGAAGCAAATCACACATATGCATTTTGTTTTAGCTTATAGAAAGAACACCCCCTCCTAAACATGGAGATCGTTATATAGAATGTCCAAGGCAAATTAAGGAAAATAATTATTGTAGCTGATGAAGCAGAAACCCTATTAGAGCTAAATGCTACTTCACAGTACTCAGTGGTGGAGGTTCTGAAGTAAGTGCATTTTTCAGCATCTTTAGTGAGTATATTAAATTAAGTTTTTAACCACTTTTCTCCTCCCCTTTATTTTCCTTTCTACCCTCCTCCCCTTGGTATAGTTTCTCAGGCAGGTGGGACGGGGTTGGAGTTTGTAGAATGTTCTACAAGAAAGGAACAGCTGGAAAAGAAATCTATTCCCCTCCTCCTTTTCCCCTAAGATGAAAAATAAATAAAAACTGAGAGGGGCAATTAATGGTGAAGGGCTGGGGCTTAAAGTGACAAGGAGTGACCTGTCACCACAGAAAATTGGGCAGAGAAGAGGCTATTGAGAAGCAGAGGGAATTCTTAAGCTTGTCTGACTTGTTTTATGTTTTTACTCAAGGGGTCTCTTGCAACCTGAAAAAGATTTCCTTTATCCCCTAGTTCCCATTCGTTCTGAAAAAAACAGGTTTGGGATGCAGCATAATTGCCGTTGTTTTGGGATGTACATGTTTCTCTGCTTTCTTAGCTTATGTAGCCCTGGTTTTTTTGGTTGATATTTTTTAGTGTATTTTTCTGTATTATACTTGCTGTTTTTTAATCCATAAGTTGTATAGTTCTCTAATTAGATGACAAGTTTGTTGGTATAGGGTATTGAGTCTTACACGGCTTGTATATCCCATGATGCTCCAGCAATATTTGCCATTATTAATCATATGACAGATGTGTATTAGAAAAGAGAGAAACAAATTATTTTTTGTTAACCACAAATGTTGATTTTTTTTTTCCTTAAGGAAGTTTCTAGTGTAAAGGAAGCCCTATGGATGTTCTGTGATCACCCACTCTCATATCCATAATGAGTCAAGGTCAGTAGTCTCCCGAACCGTTTTGACCTTACTTTGTCCAGCCCTCTCTTAACCCAGATGCATAATTTCTGCTCCCACTTCATCCAGGAAAAGACAAGGCTTCCATGCAGGTCCTTCCTATCCCAGATGGACGTTCATACTCACCAGCACATGTTGTCAATTCCATGTGTTCATATACTGAACCGTTGGTAGGTATGTGGAGAGGAACTCTGTAGTAAGACTTCAGTTTCTCACTTCAGAGTCATTATCAAAGCTTTACACATAGCAGCTACTCAATGTCTTTTTTTGCTGGGGAGAGGGTCTCACTCTATTGTCCAGGCAGGAGGACAGTGGCATGATCACCACTCACTACAGTCTCAACTTCTTGAGCTCCAGCAAACCTTCCACCTCAGCCTCCCATCTACTAGGGGTCACAAGTGTTCATTAGCACACCCAGCTAATTAAAAAAATTTTTTTATAGCAACAGAATCTCCCTATATTGCTCAGACTGATCTTGAACTCCCGGGCTCAAGTGATTGTCCCCACTCAGCCTCTCAAAGCTCTGGGATTATAGGCATGAGTCATCACACCCGGGCTCAATAAGTCTTTGATACTAATTTTGATTATCAAAAAAGGGCTTCAGATTAGATAATTCCACAAAAATTGAAATACATGTTTGCTAATAAGCCTCAACTCCTCCCAACCGCCACAAAAAAATCTGTTAAAGTGTTTCCATTAGCTGCAGTGAGTGCTTGCTTCCCTTTGGACACTTCAGAGGGGATACAGGATTATTTGTATTCCGTAGAGGGGAATGCCTACTCCCTTTTTGCCACTTTGCTATGAGATCATGGAAATCTGTAGGTTCAGCTTCAACCATCATTTAGTTCAGATCAGAGTAACCATAGTTCTCCTGAATTTGAATGACTTCTAACATTGAGGCTTACTTGGTACCAATCCTGACCCTTAAGTGTGTTTTACATGTTTTCTTGTATTTATTTCTTACAACAACCGTATGTGGCAGCTACTATTGTTATCCCCATTTTGCAGGTGGAATAATGAAGCACGGAATGTTAAATAACTTGACCAAGATCACAGAGCTGTAAACAGCTGAGCAGAAATTCAGCCAGTCAGTTTGGCTCTGGCACTCAGGTCTTTAATCCACATAGCACATCCTCTTGATGATTTGCTGCAAGGATCAAAACCAGTATTATATAAATTGCTATAGTATATTAGATTTCCAAAGATGGTATGAGGGATATTGAGGGTGCTTTAAAAAAATGAAGGTGCTTACCAAGCTGGGCCATACTAAGCTCCCACTCCATCTGACTTGACTTGGTCGCTAGCTGAAAATCCGAGATTTTCTCCTCACCATTAGCAGAGAGAGACAGTGGCAACCACACATGCCTCATTCAGCCCATTGCCTTCTGAGGACTGTTGTGGCTATTTGCAGGAGTGACATATTTCTCCCTGTTCTCTGTAAGTGAGCCAAGAGAATTGACTCTGAGAAGGTGTTCCAAGCTCTTTGTGCAATGATGTTTAAAATGCAAGATCCCTGTCTGAGAGAGAAATGACTTGAAGAGTGTTAATGCAAACCCCCGTTCTGCTCTTCAAGCAGCTGTGAGCCTGGCAGACCCCGTAGGCAGAGAAGGGACTTGCATGGGCCATGATGATACATATTCAGCAGCGAAGAAGACTTGATTCTGCACCTTGCCGGTTGCAGCTGCCAGATTGTGAGTGATTGATAGAGAACTTTGTTAATGATGTGGAATTCACTTCTGGCATGCTCTGTCCAAATACATATGCAATATATTATTAGTGCCCTCAACAACAGGCCTGTCCAGATGTGATTTAATTCAAAGCCTGATTACCTTTTTCTCTTTTTACTCTTATAATTGGAATGTTGTTGATCAGATTCTGCTTCTAATAAAAATGGCAAAGCGTGCAGGATTTTTCTGAAACCATGTATTTGGCAGCAAACATCAGAATATCAGACAGTGGAGGTAATGGAATGACATTACCAGTGGAGGAGATGTTACTGTAGCTTTGGGGAGAGCAACTTAGAGAGTCCTGGAGTCCACATTTTTAAGAAACACGGCAGGGGATGAGGAGGAGGAGAGGATTATCTTTGGATATTATTAGAGAAGATGTATTTATATAGATTCCTTTCCAAAAGATGAATCCAATCATCATCCCATAGACAAATGTGGAGTCTTAATGGCAAATGTTGATTTAATATTTGAGTCTGAGTCTTGCAGTAAAAAGACTGAATTGCATTAGAAGAGCTGGACTAGAACTGGGTAGACACGGAAACTTAATACCACAGCAAATAAATCTGGCAGTGCAATTTAAAGCTGAAAAGAAATAGAAAGATAAATGATGTCATAAAAGATTCACAGGGGCGTTTTTAACTGAACTGCTAAATATTTAAAAACAGAATAGCTAAGGCCATTTTGTATTAGAAACCCAAATGAGTGGCTCTCTCAATTTATTAAATTCAGTCCACTCAGTGTTTATCAAGCCTGTTCTATCTGAAAGGTACTGTACTAGGCACTGGGATGTTACTCAAGGAGATTACTGATTAGTAGGGGACATAAGGCAAGTAATAAGTTTGGAAAAATACTGTGCTGATGAGGCGTCTTAGCTTGTCATTCCTGAAAGCCTATTTTAAGGAAGAAGTCGACACTCTACAGTATAGACTTCTTCTATTGTATAGAAGTGTATTATAATAGTTGCCTCCTACCAAGTTCCTATACCTTTTGTTAAATGACCCAATGGCCCTTGGTAAGCAGGGACAGCCAAAGACATTTATATATCAGCCATCATTAAGAGGTCGATGACTTACCATTGAGTGCCATTCCATATTGGGTGAGAGCTAAGCCACCCCATCAGATCAGGTTTTTTAGTTGGAACGCTGGGTTTGAGAAAGAGGGTATGGAAGCAGGACAGTGGTAAAAGCACAATGCAAAAGGGAAGGGGTTATTCGTAAGAAACTTACTCCTTGTGACAAACCAGAGTTCACATCTGGTGGCCCCAGAATGCTGCCTTATGATCAACCACTCTTATATTCGTAGAAAACAGATTTTACCATGGAAATTCATACTGCATTTGGACCTTGATGAGGAAATATGAGAAGTGCATGAAATGATACTACGCAGAGACATTTTTAGCTGTTAAGGAGACTGCAGAGGGAAAATCACTTGCTTAAGGCCCCCACAGAATTTGTTGACTGAGGAGTAGGTTGATATGCTCAAGGCCACTGTTATTAAAAAGGAGTAAGAACACATGCGAAAGGATCCTAGAATCACAGCAGGTTTTTTTTTTTCTGAACATTTACAAACTTTTAAAAACTGGAAGACTTTTAATAAAACTAGATCGAACTTTTAAGAGGTTTGAGCTATTTGTCTAGACTCGATCTGAGCGGAATAAATCATCAATGACTATGTCAAAGCAAACACCATTTACTTACCAACTTCAGCCACCACCTCTGGTAACTTCATGTGTCACCCTTTTTTATGTTCAGGGTGTATCAACATCAAAAGACTTGGAGTGTAGTTGAAAGAACTGGCCACTTAAGTAGTGGGTATGCTTTGAGGGACAAAAGGGAGACTCCACCTGTCCCCAAAATAGCACAGTTTCATCCTGTGTTAGAGAGATGATCTCCTGCATTAAGGAAAATAGAACATATTTCTATCTTTTTTGTTTCTTATCCATTGGAAATATTTTATCAGATTTAGTCTATCAGCAAACTGGGCCTATAAGTGCATTGGAGGGGGCCATATGCAGGACCTGTGATGTGTAAGGGCAGACCAGACTGGTAGGGAAGAAAGGCAGAGATATCAAGTGGGGGACATGTGTTTGCCCTGGGGCTCTGTTGGCCTGGAATTTTGTGGTAGGAGGAAGGCACAAAAAGTAGAAGGATGTTAGACTGGGCACAGTAGTTCACGCCTGTAATCTCAGCACTTTGGGAGGCTGAGGTGGGAGGATCACAAGGTCAGGAGATTGAGACCATCCTGGCCAACATGGTGAAACCCCATCTCTACTAAATAGAAAAAATTAGCTGGGTGTGGTGGTGCACACCTGTAGTCCCAGCTATTTGGGAGGTTGAGGGCAGGAGAATCGCTTGAACCCAGGAGGCAGAGGTTGCAGTGAGCCAAGATCGTGGCATTGCACTCTGGCCTGGTGACAGAGCGAGACTCCACTTCAAAAAAAAAAAAAAAAAAAAGAAAAATGTAGAAGAATGTTGAATACAGGTTTCACTCATTTTTAAGTGATGCTCAGAGCTGCCCATGCTATGAGTTTTCACAGATGAATATTTAAAACAAGCGTCTTTCTCATTTCTATACCCCACTCCTTTATCCAGTCTTGTTCAGACTTTGAAAACATGCATCTTCATATTTGCTTCGCAACCTTTAAAAAGCTATTGTCGGAAAGAATCTTAGGGCATTAGTTAATATTTGAATGTGAACTCCTTGTGGCTTACCCTATGTTTCTTTCTGGGCACATTTGTAACTAAAGGGCTGAATTTTTAAGATAAAGGAATATGTTTCTAATCATGCAAAATTGTCAAAATAGGGCCTTTGAAAGTGAGGTTGTATTCCTGGATGCCTCAATTTACCCCACAATAACAAGTTACTCTCGCCACGTTTCAGGCAGGGTCATGCTGGGCTGACATGGTGAACCCTTCTATCTCCTTCTCCCCAGGCTCTGCCTCCCTTACTATGGGAGGCATACAGGCCAGGACTGCAGACCTTGGCCTATACATGAAATTATTCTGTGCTTAAACTCATGTATTCCAGAAGATAAAACTGTGGTTAATTAAAGTGTGTTTTATAATAAAACCTCAATCTGAAACATTTTAATAAAACCTTTAAATGACTAGATTTATGTTTATTTTGGATTTATATGAATAAAAAAAAAGAAGAGGGAGGAGGAGATGGTAAAGTGTGGTGATTGCTGAACTTAGACATAAGAAGAAAAATAATCGCTAGGCTCTGTCTCAGGATAAAGCCTCATTTGACTACCTTTTACATCTTTTTCTGATCTTACAATGTCTGAATCAGAGTGATGCATAGAGGTCCTGCAAGGTCTTATATTGGGAAAAAAAATAAAAAAGAAAAAGAAAAAAAATCAAAGATGTTTACAAGACTCTCCATGCTGAAACATGGAAGTAGACTGGCACATCAGAGTAATATTTTCAATATCAAATTTTGAAATTGAAAAATATGATCCTCAATGACCTGGAGAATGTAATTCATCAAATTTCTTATAATCTTATTAAGAAGTGTAGGCAGTAACCCTTTGATTTTCTGGGTTTTATTGACAATAGAAAGTTTCAGTGTCCCGAAAAAAATTATAGTTAGCAAAATAATCTCTCTGATATCTACCGAGGTTCCTTGAAAGCCACTAATATCTTTGATCCATATTTTCCATGTCACGTTTTTTAATGTAAAGCAACACTGTGGTTGCAATCATTTGCAGTTACCTAATAAAGAGTTACACTCTTCAAAGCTGCTTATGTCTAAGAAATCTTGGTTACTTCTTATTTATTCCATATTGCTACTTTTCTAAATCTTAACAGTGGATATAAAAAAATCACAAGAATATAAGAGAATAGAGAATACTTGAAACTACCTTTTTATTTCATTATTCTACCACATTAAATTATTCCATTATAAAAATACCAGCCAGTGGGATATATTTATGCTTGTTTGTTTTCCACACACAATACTAAGAAAATTATGCATAAACTTGCTTCTGTGCCGTTACAGAAAGCATGAGTGATTTTCCTCTCACCGACTTGGACATTTTGAATGCTGTGAGATAAAGGTCTAAAAAGTGTTTCTCATCCCTAAACCATAAAATTGAAGACCCCGAAAGGTTCTGCAATCATGTTATATCTAGGTGACTGACTCTGGAAATGCTTCACCAGCTTTACTGGAGGTGCTTAGTCAAGCAGTGGTCAGGGACAGATCTACCATGTTCTCAACATTCCTTCCCTTGAAACCAAGGAATCTTAGCAGCATCAGCATGCAACATTCAAATAGGACTTTTAAGTCTGACTAGGTTGGCAGTTAGTGATTTAAGTAATGTGAAGCTTCTGTCAGTAGTGACCTCTTTCTCTAAGCCAGAACTTAGCAGACATGCAGGACCTCCGCACCAATGTCCATGTACCCCGGCTCTAAGATGGATTGGGTCTGGGCATGCAACATCTCTGCAAAACAAAATGTAGCTTGCGGAAGCTGAGCCTGCGACATTCACCAAATCTCTTCCGCTAAGTGGAGTTTATGTTACTCTAAGAGTGTCCACCTAAGAGAACCAGAGGACCCAGAAGCACAACCCAGAGGTAGAGAGATATTTTTAATCCTTCTGGGTAGTTCAAGGTACTGTCCTCAAAGCAGAAACCTATGTACAGGAAGAGACAGCAGGTAATGAAGTGGTTTTGCACCATTACTGCCACTGTTCTACCTGAGCAATTCTTAAAACTGTGATCATGATGCCTACAGTAATTTACTGATCCATATTTTAAAATAATCAATTGTACCACATTGTAAAACACCAGGGAACACCATTCCCACTGTGACCAAAGTGACTAATGCTGCCTAAGGTTATACAATCCACAAGTCAATGTTGGGGCCCTGTTGGCTCTTTCCCCTACATATTTTAGGAATTCTGGGTTCTCAGCTGTACACCACCAAAAGCTATCACATTTTTAAAAATTAAGTTTACTATCATAAATGTCACAATATTAGGGAACAAAACAGGGTTCTATAGAATAGCAAATATGTAATTTTAAGAAAGACGAGGATAATGGTGGGGGGGAGGTAATCATTTAAAATCCATAAGTGAAAGACAGATATTGAATGACTGACTTGATTAAAGTTGTCAAGAAATTAGGGAGTAAATAAGCAGCTAGAGGAAAGTTATTTATGACCTGAATACCAGGACAATGTCTTTCTCTCCCTCTGTCTTCCTCTGTGAGATATCCTTACCTTGTTCCTTTTATCAAGGAGACATGACATTCTGTAATATTTCCACCTCCCACATTGTCCTGTTTACAGTTTTTAATTTTTTTCTCCAAATTCACCTGTGACTCCCACGGAGCCAAGTCAGAGGTTTGCACAAATAAAAAAAAAAAAAAATACTTCAGCGGGCTTCCAAGAATATGTAACTTTTTACTAAAATATTTTCCGGTTGGTGGTGTCCATATTTGACTCCATATCCTCCTCCATACCTCCAGGCTTCTGGTGGTATTTGCCAGGAATCACTGCTTTCACAAACAAAATCTGTATATAGGGGAGCATAAGACAAGGGTTTAATCTCAAAAGGGCCTTATCTTTTTCACACATTTCCTCTAATACAGAACTTGGTGGTATTTGCAACTTTTAGATCATAAGGGAAACACATTTTTGCCACATAGTATACTAGAAATACCCATGGACTTGGAGTCAAGTGGGAAAAGATATATATTAAACTTGGCATTATGACTCTGGAATGCCTTATTCAAACACATGCACATCTGTGACAACAACAGATTTGTTTCTGCACAACCCCACTAAGCATTCTTCTTTTCAAAATGAAAATGCCACACACAGTGCTTCTGAGAACACAAACTTCACTTTATTCATCAAATGATAATATATTACTTTAAAAATAACAGAGAAAAAGAGAGGGAAAGAGACAAAAAGCTGGGGGTGGGGGGCATGCTAGATGAATCCAAAGACATTTATTCAGTTTTGCCTGCAAATATGAAAAACTGATGGGCATGTTCTTAGGGGTCTAAGTGTTTCTATGAGTTTTCGTATTTCTTTGAAAAAGGACACTATGCATTTGCTTTTTGTAGGCAGTAGACATTTAGATAAGAAAGCCTGCATTTGTTCTGCTTTTCCAGTTTTCCATGGTGTGACATTATGAACGATGATAGGTTTCAGGGACTTAGTAAAATGTGCTGTTGTCCTCAGCAACTTGGCCTTCCCTGCCTCATGGTGTAGAGCAGCATGGAGTTCAGCATACACTGTCCTGTATCACACCACCTGCATGCACAATAAAATCTCCTCACACACACACAGAGGAGGGATTATTCTTTTCTTTCTCTATCTGTTTACACAGTTTTTGTTGCATATTTATTCCTGGGATCTTCAAGGCAAGGTTCGGTGCTCTGTAAATCTCTAAGCCACATCCATTCTTATGAAATCTGGTGATTCTACTGCATACCTGGTCACTTCTCCCACCTGTCACTTCCTCTTTTGACAGAGGCCAAAACCTCATCAGATAGGGCCCTCATTCAAATTTGGATGGAATTAAATTACTTTGGTTGAGACAATGTATTTTCATGCTGTGAGTGGATGCAATTCCTCCAACTAGCTTGGTAGCATACAGACTGAGATGGTAAAATTCTACAGAGAGTTTTGTTGTTTTTTGTTTTTCTTTATCCTTTCATTTTCTCATCCTGTTGGGGTGCGTGAAGGGGTAGAAGGAGAAGTCAAAGAGAGAGGTAAAGATTTTTGTTTGTTTTTATGTATGTTGCAGGTAATTACCTAGCCTACCACTTATGATTGTCACCCAAAAGCCACCTCTAGGTTGGTACAGAGAATACATCACTTAACAAATTTTATTTGACCTCCAGGCCCATGGCCTTTTATGACTAGGCCAATGGTATTTCCTGAGACAGCTACCACTTTCAAAGGTGACAATCTTTTCTCTCCCTGCAAGAGAAGTTTAAATATGTACATATGTTGTGGTTTGCTCTCCCAAAATTCTAAGTCCTGCAGTATCAACTTGTGCCAAGCAGTCATGCAGAAACGTTTTAGACCTTCTCTCTGGGAAATGTCCCTGTGCCAGGGCAGGGTGGCAGAGAACAGTGCTGAGGATGACGGAAATTGGCTGTATCTTTTGAATTAGAGTCAGACTTCTCCTCCGAGCAGAAGAGGAAGTAGCTGCCATGGTGGTGTGTTAGTCCATTCTTGCATTGCTATAAAGAAATACCTGAGACTGGATAATTTATAAAGAAAAGAGGATTAATTGGTTCGTGGTTCTGAAGGCTGTGCAAGAAGCATAACATCGACATTGCTCAGCTTCTGGGGAGGTCTCGGAGTTTTTACTCACGGTGGAAGGCGAAGCTGGAGCTTGCATGTCACATGGTGAAAGCAGGAGCAAGAAAGAGAGTGCACGGGGGGAGGTGCCACATGCTTTTAATTGATCAAATCTTGCCAGAACTCACTATCAGCATCAAGACAGCAGCAAGCCATGAAGGATCTGCCACCATAATCCAAACACCTACCACTAGGCCTCACCCCCAGTATTGGTATTTGAGTGGGGACAAATATCCAAACTATATCAGGTAGCAACTGCCTGAGAACAGAGAAAAGGTGGTGACATGTTAGGGACATCTGAAATATCCCCTATCTTATACAGACCTCTCCCACAGACTGGCTGATAACCCACTGCCCATATTTAATGAGTCTTTGCTTGATTTTAAGAAATAATACCAAAGCCATATCATTGTGAAGGCGGGGAAAAGGCAGGAAAATATCACATCATCTTTTTCTTTGGCATTTATCTGTCTGGGAATGAGGTGCCTCCAGTTTGAGAATGGGCCCAACTACAATAGGAACGGAGACTGTGGCAGGCACTGTTCCCCCTCCAATGACTATAGTAATGACCTTCATGGTAGATTTCCTAGATGGTAACAAGTGTCATACAAAGACAGGAATGTTCCCAAATATCACATTATTTTCAAATAACTCACACTTTATTATTGTTTAGATACTACCATGTTGACTGGGAGAAACTTTAACCATAGTTTTTTGGGATCCACCTCCTATGACCCTCACTTCCCTAGGGTTATGCCAGTTTTTGGCAGGTCTTATGACTGAAGAACAGTTTTTGGTTGAGGGGGGCTTAGATTCTTGGATATTAACCCACAAAGGTCACTATTGAAATGTCCCTTGTTCCTGCCTGCATGGCCTCTCTAATTTCCAGATTTCATCTTAGGGTACAGTAGTCCCTACTATTACTTTACCAACAAGGGCATGTTCTGCTTGGAAGACTATAAATGTCCTTTTTGCTCCAGTCACAGTCATTCTTTCTGTCATATTTACTTGTTCTTTCAGGGATCTTCTCACTGGGACTCAATCACACCCTTGCTCGACCTTCTTCCCTCTTCCTCAATCTGTTGTATCTTTTTTTCTTTATGACTCTTTCAAGCAGAAAGATCCTATCCCAAGTCATTAGTTTGGAATGTTCTGGAGTGGGATTTCATCTTCCTGATTTCAGCAGTTCTTTCTGCCCTCTTCTCTGAACACAGAGGCCTTTGAATGGGAAAGAAAGGGAAAGGGAAAATATAAAGAGGCATAAAGAAAATATGAACATCAAAATACAATTTCACTACTCAGGCCTCCCTGTATATTTCTGCAGGATGGTAACTATACACTGGCCCATGGCCAAGGGGAATGAGTGTGAACAAAAATCTATCCAGGCCTTAGCTTGCCAGGCCATGCTGCATCCACCAAGAAGGGGCATCTTTTACCAGTTCATATGAGGCTACTTATGACCTACCAGTGGCCTTGTTCAGTCTACATCCACATCATCAGGAATTCCTGAAAGCTGAGAGGAACTTTCTATTCCTGGTGCCTTTGTCAACACACACCAGCCTTCTTTGGTCTTTGATCCAGTCTCTCCTCTAACTGAGCATAGATATCATATATAAAAGAATGTGATTTTATATTTGCCTAGTTCTGGCCTTGATTTTAAGAGAGCTCTATTTGTGGAAAAGTGTTTTGGTGTTTCAGGAAAAGAGAAGGTCATGAGTGAAGGTGCGGACCACATTTTCTGTTAAGAAATGCCTTTTTATCCAGTGAAACAACAAACTATAACCTGGGCTTGGAAAAGGAATGTTCTCAAAAAATGATGATGACAGCTCCAGCTTTAATTCACTTCTCTGACTCTGACAATAAAGTGACAAATGAAATCAGTGACTGTCTTGGAAATAGCTATTGCTTTGGTGGTTAAAGAATACAGCCCTACACACCAACAGAAATATGTACCATCAGAGAAAATGGTTCCTCTTTACCAATTTTTCATTTATGTATTGAACTTTGTATTTACATATGGAACACTTGTTTTAAGGACTCTAGCAAATGCAAGTGTCTCTAAAAAGTAGACAAGTTACTGCCATAAAGTAGTAACATACTTTATGGTGGCCACATTTGTACAGTGGAGAGTGGTAGGGACAGGGAAACCTGGAGAGAGGCATGCTTGGTCTGGAAACATTCAAACCATAATGTTAAACACACTTTTGGTCAATATTAAGGGTACATTTGGGTCATCTCACTGCAATTCCTGCCTGAGAGGATATTAAGTTGGAAGGAAATGAACATGACTATGCACATTCACTGTTATCAGGCACCTTAACAATCTACAGTGTCTTCTCATTTTGTAAATGGGTAAGTTAAGGCTCTGAGAGATTATGTGACTTCTCTCAGTTGACACTCTTCTAGTGGGGCAGAGCAAGGGGTCGATCACAAAATAAACGTGCTTTTAATAAAAGTATCATTTTACACTGTCATGCTACCTGCTGTAGAGACATTATCATCTTATTGAAGAGTGGAAGGGTATAGATATGAAAAGATGGGCCACTTGGGTGAGTTGCAGTGAGAAGACCAGAGGTAGACAAGCTGCTTGAATTTAGGGTGGGTAAGAAAGGTTTTAATTTTTTCAGAGGTTGGGAGGTGGTCAAGAGCACATACATAATTGCATGAACAAATGCTGAAGTGACCACAAATGTAGGTACTAGCACTGAACACTTGTGTTTGGAGAGGAAGGAAGAGAGGTGGTTAAGCAAGGTGTATTGGGTAAAAGGAAGAAACAACTATGTGTGATCTTTATTGGAAAATATACTTTAAAAATCATTGTTATTTCCAATCCATGAATAAAACCATAATTTGCTTCATCACTTCCAGCTTTAAAACTATAACTCTGTGATTTTTATCCAATAACATTTCAATAGGTAAACTTTCCATAACTGTGTAAAACAAAGGAGTTGTTTTCTGCTCAATATGAATACTTAATTCTAATTTATGTCAATGGGAAGAGAAGTGGAAATAGAAGAAAGTGTGAAAGTGCAAGGGACTCTGATTTTGAAAAGCATTTGCCAGTGTTTCATGGAATCTTATGGAAGAAATTAATTCAAATTGGCTTGGATATGAGCCTTGTCATATGCGTCAAAGACTCTCAGAAGAGTCCAAACCAATAATGATAAACAAGACTGTGTCTTGCTGGGAAGAGGTGGTTATTACGGTGCCAAAGGCTACATTTTCAAAACAGCAGTAATCAGTTAATTGCTCTAGTGTGTACCACACCGTGGGGAACCCTTTCAGGGTTAGTTAGACTGCACAGAATTTTACAACTTGAGGTTTAAAAGACAGGAAGAGAAGCGTTTTTCGTTGTTGTTGTTTTTATTTTATTTTTTTTAAGATTCAGTAATACTTATCTAGCTTTGAAAATAGCCACAAGCCCACTAGAGATACCAAGGGGGTAACCCTGATCATCATTACCTGAGATCATGGAATATAGAGCTCTTACAAATGGATGAGTTTAGATTTAATGCACTAGCCTTAGGCAAAATAAAGTAGTAAGTTGTTGGGAAATTTCTCCAGTGTTCCCGTGCCTCTTCCTTCTCACTAAGTTTCTATTTGTTGAGAGCTAATAGAACACACTATACTTTTTCTACTAATTTAATCCTGAATATCTCTATAAGGTAGGTACTATTATTATTGCCATTTTACACATAAGAAAACTAAGGGTAAATGTCTTCCCAATCCCATAGCTCTTACATGGTGGCAATAACAAGCAAACCCAGAAATAATAAATCTAGAACACAAGTACCTAATTTCTGTAAGACATTAATTGTCAAAACAACCCGCTTGACTTTTCCTATATATATAATGGCTTTATTCTCTCCCACAATAAAAAATTTAAAAAATAAATTATAAAAGGTACAGATATGACTTAATGTGCATGCCACTATAGTAACTTAGTATGAATATGACCTCTCTCAAAACTGGCATTTCAAGTAAAGATTAGAGTCTTACATTAAATAAGTGAAGTTACTTTTACTAGTGAAACTTGAAGTATCACAAGCAATTTGTGTGTGAGGGGCGTGGATGAAGGAATAATGCTTTGAGATGGCAAGGTATTCATAATATAGGCCACTCCAAGGGGCAGCATTCAGTGGCATTACACGGGAATGGTGCCCATGGAGGTGGGCAGTATGGTGGCCATGGAAGTGGGCAATATGGCGGCTCTGTTCACAATGTCTTTAAAATCGTGACACATAAGCCTTGACCTAGCCTTGGGCTGTGATTCTAAGACAATTGTTTCCTGCTCTCCTGCTACCATTTACCATATTGGACATAAACAAAACAATATTGAAAATACTTCAGATGTACCTGGAGTATGAGTAAAACCCTAGGAGCAAATAAAATAATGTATTTTTCACCCCTGTCGAATCAGATATTTTCAAGAATTTTATTTTTTAAACTAAATATGGTAAAATTGGCTTTTTTGTGATGTACTGTTCTGAGTTTTAACACAGATAAGTTTAGGTTGCAACCACCACAATCAGAATACATAACAGTTTTAGCAACCTCAAAAATCTCCCTTGTACTAATATGTTGTCTATTACTCGAGTTTTGCCTTCAGGTAAATGGATTAATACATTTATATGATCCTCTGGAGACTGGCTTCTTTCATTCAGCATAATTCCTTTGAGATATATTGATGCTATTGTATGTACGAGTAGTTTGTTCCTTTTCATTAGTATTATTAGTATTTACGTGTAGAGACATACCACAGTTTATTAATTCGTTTGTTGAAAACTATTTGGGTTATTTCCAGTTTGGAGGTCTGCCATAAATATTCATCTACAGGTTTTTGCACGAACATAAATTTTCACCCAGGGTAAATGTGTAGGATTGAAATTACAATGGCATATGATAAGTGTATATTCAACTTCATGAGGAACTGCCAAACAGTTTTCCAGAATGGTTGTACCTTTTGAATCCCATCAGGAATGTATGAGAGTTCTAGGTCTTTCACATCCTAGCCAGCAATTGGTACTATCACAGTTTTTTTTTATAATCATCCTAATAGATTTGTAATAGTATCTTATCTGTGGTTTTAATTTTCATTTATCTAATGACAAATGATATTGAACATCTCCTCATGTCATATTCACCTTCTGTATATCCTCTTTGGAAACAGCTATTCAAGTATTTTGCCCATTTTTAATGAGTTGTTTTCTTAATATTGAGATTTGATAATTGTGGTGGTATTAATAATTTTATACTTTTTTTCTCCAGTACACAAAGTTAAGGAGTATTTGTGAATAATTTTTTACATAGTCTGGAAATATGTTGTGTTTCAGATATGTGCTTTCTCCCTATCTGGAATTTGTCTTATTCTAACAATGTATTTCACAGAGAATAATTATTTTTTAAATTTTGATAAGGTATAACTTATTTTTTCTTGTATAGACAGTGTTTGTTGTCATATCTGAGAACTCACTGCCTAACCCAAGGCCACAAAGACTTCCTTCTGTTTTTTTCTAGAAGTTTTATAGTTTTATGTTTTATATTTAGATTTATGAATCATAATACAGTGTGGGGTTTAGATTGAAGCAGCCTTGCTGTTTGTTTGCTTATTCATTTACTTATGAAGGTCCAGTTTTCCCAAAACTATTTTTCAGAAGATGATCCTTTATTCATTGAATTGACTTTCATCTTTGTCAAAACCAATTTGCTATATTGTTGATTTATTCCTGGATTGTATTCTGTTTCATTGATTTATGTGACTTTACCTTCATCAATATCACACTCTTTTGATTTTGTAGCTTCATAGTGGTTGTTAAAATCAAGTTGTATGAGTCCATCATCTTTGTTCTTTTTTTCAAAATTGTTCTGGCAGTTAAAGGTCTTTTTCCTTTCCATAAACATTATAGAATCAATTTGTACTTTTTAAAGTTATATTTTTCTGAGATTTTATGTGGAATTGCATTAGCTCTAGGGATCAACTTGAAGAGAATTAACTTCTGAACTATATCAAGTCTTCCAATCCATTAACATGATATGTATCTACATTTACTTAGGTCTCCTCTGATGTCTTTAATTAGTGTTTATAATTGTCAGCATACAAATCCTGTACCTGGATGTATATTAAATTTATACCTAAGCATTTTGTTCCTTTAAAGCTATTGTAAATGATATTAATTCTAAGTTCGGTTTTCAGTTTGCTTTTTAGTAGATCCAATAAAATTTCCTATAAAGACAATAGTACAATTTGTGAATAGTTAATATTTTTTCTTTGCTCTCTGTACATCTTATAGAATTGTTTTTCTTGCCTTATTGCACCGACTGGATCATTCAGCGTGATGTATAGGAGTTGTAGAGCAAACAATTTTGTCTGATTCCAGATCTTCGGGAGAAAGCATTCAGTTTTTTATCATTTAAAATATCAGCTGTAGTTTTTCTGTGAATGCTCTTTATCATGTTGAGGACATTTCCTTCAATTACTAATTTGATAAGCGTTTTTTCTATGATTTATGCAAGTTGTTTTCTCAGATGAGTTTTCTACATCAATTCATATGTCCATGTGGTTTTTCTTCTCTATTCTGTAACTATAATAGATGACATTGATTGATTTTCAAAGATTGAACTAGCCTCACATTTTCAGGATTAATCCCACTTGGTGATGGTGTATTATTCTTTCAAATATTGCTGGGTTGATTTACTAGTATTTTGTGTCTATGTTTATGAAAAAAATTAGTCTACAGTTTTTTTGTTGTTTGGTTTTTGGTGAGTTCTTTCAGGAGGATGTATGATTTGTATTTGGTCTTGGTGTCAGGATAATCTAGTGTCATAAAATCATTTGGGAAGTGTTTCTTCCTATTTCCTAGAAGGAATTGTGTAGACTTGTTATTAATTCCTCTTTAAGTATTTGGTAGCAATCACTCATGAAACTACCTAGGTCTGGAGACTTTTTTTTCCAAAAACTTTTAATAATAAATTATATGTAATTTTTATTGATTTTTTTTTTTCCTTTTTTTTTTTAGATACAAGGCCTCACTCTGTTGACCTGATTGGTCTTAAACTCTGGGGTTCAAAAGACCTTCTCATGTCAGCCTTTCAAAATGCTGGGATTACAGGCATGAGCCATTGCACCTGGCTGAATTTAATTTTTAATAAATACAAGATTATACATATTATCTATATCACACTCTTTTGATTTTGTAGCTTCATAGTGGTTGTTAAAATCAAGTTGTATGAGTCCATCATCTTCTTGTGTGAATTTTGGTAATATGACTATTATAAGATTGGTGTACTTCATCTAGGTTGTGACATTTATTTAGCATAGAGCTATTTGCAGTTTTCTCTTTTTTTAATGTTTGTGCAATTGCTAGTGATATCTCCTCTTTTTTTCTTGATTCTTATGATTTATGTATTTTTTCTCCTTAAAAATGTTGAACATGGCTGAATGCTTATCAATTTTATTGATCTTTTTAAAAAAATTGACCTTTGTTTATTTTTCAATTTCATTGATTTGTGCCCGTTATTATTTCCTTTCTTCTACTTGCTTAGGTTTATTTGGTCTTTTTAAACAACTGTTTCTTTGGGTAGAAGATTAAATTTTTTATTTGAAACATTTCTTCTACTCTAATATAATAATTTAATGTTATAAATTTTCTTCTAAACATTGTTTGGCTCAATCCCACAAATTTTGATATGTTGTATTTTCATTTTCAATCAGTTCAAAATATTTTTTAAAGTTTCCCCTGAGACTTCTTTTTTGAAAAACACAGGTTATTTAGAATTGTTTTGTTTTGTTTCCAAGTGTTTGGAGATTTTTAAATTTTCTTTAAATTATCAATGTTTAATTTCATTTTAATCAAAGAACACATTGTATGATTTCAATTATTTTAATTTTATTCAAGTTTGTTTTATGAAACAAGGAATATTTTTTATTTTGATGAATGATCTATGAGCACTTGATAAGAATATGTATTATGTTGCATTGGGTAGAGACTTCTGTAAATGTCAATTGTATCTCATTTATTGATAGTGTTATTTAGTCCTACATCTTTCCTGAATTTTTGTGTAGTAGTTTGGACAATATTTGAGAAAGGGATATTAAAGTCTCAAAAGATAATTGGGAATTACTCTAATCCTACTTTCAGTTCTACCAATTTTTTCTACTTGCATTTTGAAACTCATTGTTTGGTTCATACATATTTTGGATTGCTGAATTTTGGGTGGATTGACCCTTTTATCTTTACGTAACATTGTTCTTTATTTCTCATAATTTCCTTTGCCGCGAAGTCTACTCTGTCTTCTATTAATATTCTTTTGATTACCCAGTTCTATTTATTAGAGTTTGCATGGTGTGATATTATGTAGTAAGAAATATATGTTTGGCTTTTGATCCTGGTTCCTGACACAGAGCTCATAAATTCCTTGGAATTGCCTGGGTGACAGGAGCATCTTTTATTCTAATTAAGGTGGCTCTTAAGGAGTTCCTAGATAGCCTGAGTTGGGATTGGTGGCCAGGGGAACTAACCATATGATTAGAAGATTAAAACTTTCAACCCATCCCTCAACCTCTGGGAAGGGGAGAGGTGCTAAAGGTTGATTTGGTTACTGATGGCCTATGATGTAATCAGTCACACCTATGTAATGAAGCCTCCATAAAATCTCCAAAGGACAGAGTTCAGAGAACTTCAGGATTACTGAACACATGGAGGTGCCTAGATGTTTTTGCACTGGGGGACGGCATGGAAGATTTACCCTCCTTTCCACATGCCTTGCCCTGTGCATCTCTATCATCTGGCTGTTCATCAGGATCTTTTGTAATATCCTTTATAATCAATCATTTAATGTGTTTCTCTGATTACTGTGAATTGTCTTAGCAAATTAATCAAACCTAAGGAGGGAGTCATGGGAACCCTGATTTACAGCCACTCAGTCATAAGTGTAGGTGACAACCTACTACTTGTGATTGGCATTTGAAGTAGGGGACAGTCTTGTGGGACTGAGCTCTCAACCTGTGGGATCTTATGCTATCTCCAGGAAAATAGTATCAGAATTGAACTGGATTATATGACACCATTGTCTTCTGGAGTGATAGTTGTTAGTGGGGTGAAATCTCCATACATTTAGGTGACCAGAGGTGACCTAAATTCTGTATTGAGAGTAGGAATAGAAACAAAACAGTTTTTTTACTCCTATTGCAAACACATGGTGTATTTTAATTTCTATCTTTTTACTTTTAACTTACTTATATCATTTTATTTGAAGTCCATTTAACATAGGCAGCATATACTTGAGTCTTACAAAAATCTATTCTGGTAATCTCTGTTTTTTAATTTAAATAGTCATTTGCATTCATGTTATTGATTTGTTTGGATTTAGGTCTGCCATGTTATTATTTGTTTACTGTTCATTCTCCTTTTTATAATTGTTTTCTTTCTTCTTTTATGACATTTTGAATAATTTGAATACTTTTAGTGTTCTTTTTAAATGAGTTTATTGAGTTTTTTAACATTGGTTTGTATATATTAGTGGTTTCTCAATATTACAATATGTATATTTAACATTTTAGAGCCTATTTAGAATTAATATTTTAACACTTCAAATTAAATGTAGTAAATTTACCACTTCAAATTAAATGTAGTAAACTTACCGCTGTCTACATTCTTTTTCCCTTCCTCCTTCATGTTGTAGTTGTCATTTATATTGCATCCATATACACTGAAACTTCTTCACATAGGCCTGGTGTGGTGGCTCTCATTTGTAATCTCAGAGCTTTGAGAGGGCAAAGCAGGAGGATTGCTTGGGCCCATAAGTTTGAGACCAGTCTGGGCAACATAGTGAGACCTCATTTCTTTTTTTTTTTTTTTTTTGAGACGGAGTCTCTCTCTGTCATCCAGGCTGGAGTGCAGTGGCGCGATCTCGGCTCACTGCAAGCTCCGCCTCCCGGGTTCACGCCATTCTCCTGCCTCAGCCTCTCCGAGTAGCTGGGACTACAGGCGCCCGCCACCACGCCCGGCTAATTTTTTGTATTTTTAGTAGAGACGGGCTTTCACTGTGGTCTCGATCTCCTGACCTCGTGATCCGCCCGCCTCGGCCTCCCAAAGTGCTAGGATTACAAGCGTGAGCCACCGCGCCTGGCCCTCATTTCTAAAAAAAATACAAAAATTAGCCAGGCCTGGTGGCAAGCACCTGTAGGTCCAGCTACTCAGGAGGCTGAGGTGAGAGGATCCCTTGAACCCAGAAGGTCGAGGCTGCAGTGAGCCATGATCGTGCCACTGCACTCCAGCCTGAGTGACAAAGCAAGACTCTGACTCAAGCAAATAAACTGACAAACAAAAACAACAACAAAAAAGAAACTTCCTCAGGTAATATTACATATTTTTTCTTTAAATCAGTTTTTAAAATTTAAGAAGTGGAGAATACACGAGTATATTTATTCTGATAGTTATTATTTATTCTGTTCCTTCTTTTCTAAAGTTCCAAGTCTCCCTCTAGATCATTTCCCTACAATGTGAAAAACCTTTAACATATTTCTAGAGTATATCTGCTGAAAATTAATTTTCTTTTTCTTTCATCTAAAAGTATTTTTATTTCACCTTCATTTCTAAAGAATATTTTTTTTCCTGGAGATAGGAATACTGATGGCTAATTCTTTATATGAACATTTTATAAATTTTATTCTGCTTTCCTATGGTATCTGTGGTTTCTGATGAGAAATCCACAGTTATTTGAATCATTGCTTATTTATATGAAAGTGTTATTTTCCTCTTGTTGCCTTTAGGATTTCTTTTTTGTCTTTATTTTTCAGAAATTTGATTATGATATGCTTGGGCATGGATTTCTTTGAGTTTATCTTCTTTGGGGTTTGATGAACATTTTGAATTGCATTCTTCATCTAACTTGGGAAGTTGTCTGTCATTTTTTTCTTCAAATGTACTTATTCTTCATTATCTTTCACCTTTCCTACTGAAACTTCAATGAATGCCAGACTTTTTTATATTATCTAACAGGTCAATGAGTTTCTGTCACTTTTTAGAATTTTTCTCTGTTTAGATTGGATAATTTTTATCCCTATATTTTCAAATTCATTGACTCCTCTGTCATTCCCATATGTCATGGATCCCATCCAGGATTTTTGGAAATTACATTATTTAGTTCTAAAATTTCCATTTGTTTCTTCCTTATATCATCTCTATCTGTGCTGAGACTGTTGGTTCATGTGAAGAATGTCTGTCCTTACTTCCTGGAGCATGGTTATAATAGCTGCTTTAAAGTCTTCTAATTGTCCCTACGTCTGTGTCATTGCTGGATTGGTATCTGTCAATTATCTTTTCTCTTGTGATTTGAGATTTTCCTCATTCCTTTTTATGCCACATAATTTTGAATTTCTTACTAAACATTTGACAATTATGTTATAATAGCCTGGGTCTTATTTAAATCCTAAAATCAACATTGTTGTCATTTTAATTTGATTTGGTTTGTTTCAGCATGCATTTGGCCATGTCACACTTGGGGTGCAAGTTCTAATCTGCCTTTTGTGGGCTTGGTTCCGTTGTCTGTTCAAGATTGTTGAGCATTATCATTGTTATTCTGATTAGTCCCATGTGTGCACAAACCAGTGGCCAGCCTGAGACCTGGATGGAGATCTACTCTGCACCTCTGTTCTCAAAGCCTGAAATTTATTATTTATAGTCAAATTCCTGCTACACTGCTGGCTTTGAAGATAGAGAAGGGATCACAAGCCAAGGATTTAGGTGGTGTCTAGAAGCTGGCAAATGCAAGAAAAAGGATTCTCTTCTAAAGCTTTTAGAAGGAAACTAGCCCTGTTAACACCTTGACTATCAGCTCAGTGAAATTGGATTTGGACTTCTGGCCTTCAGAACTGCTTTTGGAAGTGAAGCATACCCAAGTGTAATTTTGGGAACAAGAGGCTGAAGATGAATAGAAGTGAAGAACAATAGACATCAGCAGGTTGAATAACAAATATGAACCAATATGCCAGGTTATCAAATAGACAAGTAGGTACTGAAGTCACCCAGCAAAATGTTAGGACCTTGAGTGAAGAAGAGAACCAACAGCATATCTATATCCAAAATCGTGACTAAATAAGGTAGACTGGGAGATACTTAGCTTCAAAAGGGCAAAAATGTTTACAGAAAGAACAGATAAGTATTTAGAAGATGCAGTGAGACCCAGCAGAAAAGCTGCAGACCCAAATTCCCAGCCTCAAATGCACACAGAAATGGGCTCTGGTGGTAAATGGGAAACATGTTTCAGCCATATCACCTTGGGTGAGATATGGGGAGGTCAGACTCAGATTAAGAGAGATCAGATAGAGCTTTACAGTTGTTTTTAATACTCATAGTTCCCTGCAGAAAGTGCATCCGTATGACACATGGTCATGTGAGTAAGCCCTTGGGTTCGTCACAGGACAGAAGAAGAATAAGGGAAACTATGGACAAGCACCTTTATTGTGGTGTCCACGAGAAGGAACAGGCAAAGCAGGGTAAGCAAGTTTAGGATTGGCTAATTCCAATAATTCAGCAGCCTCTGGGGCATAGACACTGTCTCTGGTTATCTGGTACCTGGCACTGGGATAATTAGGGCTGTGTTTAGAGTCAGAGCCTGACATGAGAGGTGGTTGAGGTTTGGAATTAATGGGTTGAGCAAAGGGGGAAACTGATTGGCTTCTAGCCAGGGATCAAAAGTGGGTCAAGACAGCATTAAAACAAAACAGAACAACTACATTACAAAACTGTGTTATTCTCTGTGCTCTAAATGCATCATTTAAAAAATCTAGGCTGGGCATGTTGGCTCACGCCTGGAATCCCAGCACTTTGGGAGGCCGAGGCAGGCAGATTGCCTGAGGTCAGGAATTTGAGACCAGTCTGTCCAACATGGTGAAACCCCAAATAAAAAAAAAAAAAAAAAAAAAAAAAGCCAGACGTGCTGGCTTGTACCTGTGATCCCAGATACTCAATACTCAAGAGGCTGAGGCAGGGGAATTGCTTGAACCAGGGAGGTGGAGGTTGTAGTGAGCCGGGATCACGCCACTGCATTCCAGCCTGGGTGACAGAGTGAGACTGTCTCAAAAAAAGAAAAAAAAATCTATCAAACCTTGTTATTAATAACTTAAGAGCCTTAACCAAACTACTGAAGTGTATTTCCTAAGAAAGAGAACGTTTTTATTTTGGATTCTCATATTACAATGTTTTAATAGTAGGTATGTTTTTCTCCACTATGCATAAAATGAAAGAAAGGTCACATTTCTTTATCTTTTGAATGCAATCATATCCAGCTCAGAAACTTCTCTCAGGAGCATACTTGTGGGAGAGAGACTTCCCTCTGGGCAGTCCAACATTACCAATGCTGAGCTTCATTGTAAGACTCATTGTTCTAATCACCATGGTCCACTAGAAATCAGGTATCCACCTCTTTCACTGCAGGTCCCAATGGAATGATGATTAATGCTCAGTGTCCAGTCATCTATTCCCAGACCCTGCTATTACTGGATACTTGTTCTATCCTGCATGAGCATTATGGCCAGTCACAGACCCCTCTATGCCTCTTTTTTTCCATGTACTTAGAACTCAACTCTCTCCCATGCTGGGAGCAGTATCTTTCCCTAGAAACAACAGCCCACATCTCCCTAAAGACAATCCAACGATATTATTTCAATCACACATACAAATCAGTGTCATTTTGAGGGTTTTTACATTTGCATTTACAGCTTTATTTTTTTTTATTCTTATGATTCAGAAATACAAAAAGATGTGAATTGCCCTCTGGGATAAACGAACTCTAAACATAATAAGACTTGGCTAGAGTTCCTGGGAGAAGGAAGGGAAAATTTGTACTTTTTAAATGCATTTTAGGAAGAAGAGAATTTTTCATTCGTTTTCAAATAAGTACACAGCAACAAAAGAATGGAATAACGGTTCATTAAAGAAAATATTACAGTGAGGTGATAACTCATTCCTTCAGCATGCACGTTGAGATGGGGTTGTAAAATTTATCTAAGATTTACAAAAGTTATTACACGCGTGCAGTTTGGTCTTGGTGAGGGCAGGCAGAAAAACCCAATGTGCCTCAGAACAATGTACTATTAATGCTTCAAATATGCTCCAAATACATCATTTTAAAAATAATAAAACATTTAAAAATAAAACAAAACAAAAAGTTAATTTTTTTCAAAGCAATAGAGGAACACTTAGTGTTCTCAAATATTGTTTAATGAGTTTATATAGTCGGGACCAAATAAAAACAACTAAATAATACAGATCACAATCAAACAGTATACTAATTTTCTTATGAGTCAGTTTGCTTTCATGTTTTCCTCAAGGTCCCTGAAGAACATAATGTAGGGATAGATAAGAATCATTTATAACCAGCACTTCTACCAAAATTCAAAAATAAAGATACTAATAATTTTCTAAGTACAGTTGGGTTTTGAACAACATGTGTTTGAACTACAAGGGTCCACTCATATGTGGGTTTTATTCTGCCTCTGCCACCTCTGAGACAGCAAGGCTAACTCCTCCCCTTCCTCCTCTTCCTCAGCCTACTAAATGTAAAGATGAAAAGGGAAAAGACCTTTATGATGATCCACCTCCACTTAACGAAGAGTATATTTTGTCTTCTTTATGATTTTTTAGTGACATTTTCTTTTTGCTAGCTTATTGTATTATAAGAATATATATATATATATACACACACACACACACACATATATATATACGAAATATGTGTTAATCAACTATTTATGTTGTTGGTAAATCTTCTGATCAATAGTGGGCAAGTAGTAGTTATATGTGGGTTTTTGACTCTGTTGGAGGGTTGTTGTCCCTAATCCCTGCATTGTTCAAGGGTCAACTGTACTCAAAGCATTAATTTTCAAGGAGGCACCTATTTTCACTCCACTTGAGCAATTTTATTTTAACTTCATTCAGAAATATAAGGCTTTGTAGTTAGATAGTTCAATGACCAATTTCAATCTAGTCAGTGTCTGTATAATTCTATGTTTAAGATATGTAGGGTCCAAATTAATGAGGTTTCTTGCATATCTCTTTTAGGCACATTGTTAGTTTTCATTTTTATTTGCTTTTGCTTATATCAGATTATATATGTTTACCTGCACTTGTGAAATATTTTCCCTTTTCAACCAGGAAGCTTAACTTTACCCGCAAAAATAATACGATGTTGAATGCTTAAGTTGGTGATACGTGATATTCAATGCAATACACTTTATTTAAATACTTAATGTAAACCAATTTATAAAACAAAATATTATCTTAATCTTATAGAGTTAAATACTTTACTGTTTTATATATTCTTAATTTATTAAAATTCAAATTACATGTATCATTACTAAGAGAAGAAATTGAATATACATCAAGGATTTTCAACACAAATTAATAAAGCAAATAGTCAAAATATCCTACAATTTTTTTCATTTTTTTATTCATCAACTTTTATTTTACCTTCTGGAGTACACGTGCAGGATGTGCAGGTTTCTTATATGGGTAAACATGTGCCATGGTGGTTTGCTGCAGAGATTAACCCATCACCTAGGTATTAAGCCCACAGTCCATTAGCTATTCTTCCTGATGCTGTTTCTCCCCCACCCCAGCAGGCACTGTTGTGTGTTATTCCCCCTATGTGTCCATGTGTTCTCATTGTTCAGCTCCTACTTATAACTGAGAACATGCTTTATTTGGTTATCTGTTCCTGTGTTAGTTTTCTGAGGATAAAAGCTTCAAGCTCTATCCATCTCCCTCAAAGGACATGATCTTCTTCCTTTTTATGGCTGCATGGTATTCTATGATGTATATGTACCTCATTTCCTTTAACCAGTCTATCATTTATCTGCATTTAGGTTGATTCCATGTCTTTGCTATTGTGAATAGTGGTGCAACAAACATACACATGCATGTATCTTTATAATAGAATGATATATAGTCTTTTGAGTATATACCAGTAATGAGATTGCTGGGTCAAATGGAATTTCTGCCTCTAAATCTTTGAGGAATTGCCATATTGTATTCCACAATGATTGAACTAATTTACATTCTCACCAACAGTGTAAAAGCATTCGTTTTTCTGCACAACCTTTCCAGCATCTGTTGTTTCTGGACTTTTTAATAATTGCCATTCTAACTGGCATGAGATAGTATCTTACTGTGTTTTTGATTTGCATTTCTCTAGTGATCAATGACAATTAGCTTTTTTTCATGTTGTCTGCATGAATGTCCTTTTTTGAGAAGTGTCCATTTATGTCCTTTTCCTTCAATAGCTAGTTTATTGAGAGTTTTAACATGCAGGGATGTTTAATTTTATCAAAGGCCTTTTCTGCATCTACTGAGATAATTATTCATTTTTTTTCTTTAGTTCTGTTTATGTGATGAATTACATTTATTGATTTGTTTATGTTGAACCAACCTTGCATCCCAGGGATGAAGCAAACTTGATCATTGTGGATAAGCATTTTGATGTGCTGCTGGATTCAGTTTGCTGGTATTTTATTGAGGATTTTTGCATCTATGTTCATTAGGGATATTGGTCTGAAGTTTTCTTTTTTTGTTGTATCTCTACCAGGTTTTGGCATCAGGATGATGCTGGCCTCATAAAATGAGTTAGGGAGGAGTCCCTCCTTTTCAATTGTTTGGAATAGTTTCAATAGGAATGGTACCAGCTCTTCTTTGCACATCTGTTAAAATTCAGCTGTGAATCCTTCTGGTTCTGGCTTTTTTATGTGTTTTTGGTTGGTAGGCTACTTATTACTGCCTTAATTACAGAACTCATTATTGGTCCATTTAGGGAAATAAGGCACCTACAGGCCAGAGTTTTTCCTGATTCAGTCTTGGGTGAGTGTATGTGAATAGGAATTTATCTGTTTCTTCTAGATTTTCTAGTTTATGTGCATAGAGGTGTTTAAAGTATTCTTTGATCGTTGTTTGTATTTCTGTGGGGTCAGTGGTGATATCGCTGTTATCATTTCTGATTATGTCTATTTGATTCTTCTCTCTTTTATTCTTCATTAGTCTAGCTAGCAGTCTATCTATTTTATTAATTTTTTTCAGAAAAAAACAGCTTCTGGATTCGTTGATATCTTTGAAGTTTTTTGTGTGTTTCTGTCTCCTTCAGTTCTGCTCTGATTTTGGTTATGTCTTGTCTTCTGGTAACTTTGACATTTGTTTGCTTTTGGTTCTCTCGTTCTTTTAGTTGTGATGTTAAGTTGTAAATTTGAGATCTTTTTAGCTTTTTGATGTGGGCATTTAGTGCTATAAATTTTCCTCTTAACACTTCTTTAGCTTTGTCCCAGAGATTCTAATACATTTGTCTCTTTGTTCTCATTGGTTTCAAAGAACTTCTTGATTTCTGCCTTCATTTCATTATTTACCCAGGAGTCATTCAGGAGCAGGTTGTTCAATTTCCATGTAGTTGTGTGGTTTTGGGTGTGTTTCTTAATCTTGAGTTTTAATTTGACTGCTCTGTGATCTGAGAGACAGTTTGTTATGATTTCAGTTCTTTTGCTGAGGAATGTTTTACTTCCAATTATGTGATCAGTCTTAGAGTAAGTGCCATGTGGCGATAAGAAGAATGTATGTTCTGTTGTTTTGGGGTGGACAGTTCTGTAGATATCTATCAGGTCTATTTGATCCAGAGGTGAGTTCAGGTCCTGAATACCTTTGTTAATTTTCTGTCTCCATGAGCCGTCTAATATTGCCAATGGGCATTTAAATTTTCCATTATCATTGTGCTGGAGTCTAAGTCTCTTTTTAGGTCTCTGAGAACTTGCTTTGTAAATATGGATGCTTCTGTATTGGGTTCATTTATATTTAGGATAGTTAGCACTTCTCAGTGAGTTGAACCCTTTACCGTTATTTAATGCTCTTTGTCTTTTTCAAACTTTGTTGGCTTAAAGTCTGTTTTGTCAGAAACTAAGATTATAACCCTTGCTTTTTTTGTTCTTTTCCATTTGCTTGGTAAATTTTCCTTCATCTCTTTTTTTTTTTTTTTTTTTTGCAATGGAGTCACCCAGGCTAGAGTGCAATGGCATGATCTCAGCTCACTGCAAGCTCCGCCTCCCAGGTTCATGCCGTTCTCCTGCCTCAGCCTCCTGAGTAGCTAGGACTACAGGCTAATTTTTTGTATTTTTAGTAGAGACGGGGTTTCACCGTATTAGCCAGGATGGTCTTAATCTCCTAACCTTGTGATCTACCTGCCTTGGTCTCCCAAAGTGCTGGGATTACAGGCATGAGCCACCGTGCCCGGCCCCTTCATCTATTTATTTTGAGCCTATTTGTGTCTTTGACGTGTTATGGGTCTCTTGAAGACACCACACCAATGGAGGTTGACTCTGTATTCAGCTTGCCATTCTGTGCCTTTTTAGTGGGGCGTTTAGTCCATTTACATTTAAGATTAATATTGTGTGAATTTGATCCTGTTATCATGATATCAGCTGGTTATTTTGCAAACGTATTTATGTTGTTGCTTCATAGTGTCACTGGTCTGTGTACTTCAGTGTGTTTTTGTAGTGGCTGGTAATGGCTTTTCCTTTACATATTTAGTGCTTCCTTCAGGAGCTCTTGCAAGGCAGGGCTGGTGGTAACGAGTTCCCTCCCCATTTGCTTGTCTGAAAAGGATCTTATTTCTCCTTCACTTATGAAGCTTAGTTTGGCCAGATGTGAAATTGTGGGTTGGAATTTTTTTTCTTTAGAATATTGAATATTGGCCTCCCATCTCTTCAGGCTTGTAGGATTTCCAATGAAAGATGCGCTATTAGTCTGATGGTCTTTCCCCTGTAGGTCACCTGGCCTTTCTCTATGGCTGCCTTGAAAATTTTTCTTTCATTTTGGCCTTGGAGAATCTGATTTTTATGGTCTTGGGGTTGATCTTCTCATGAACTATCTTACTGAGGTTCTATGCCTTTCCTGAATTTGAATGTTGGTCTGTCTAGCTAGATTGGGGAAGTTCTCCTGGATGATATCCTGGAGTATGTTTTACAACTTGTTTCTGTTCTCCCTTTCTCTTTCAGGGACCCTAGTCAGTCATAGGTTCAGTCTTTTTACATAACCCTGTATATCTCAGAGGTTTTGTTCATTCCTTTTCATTCTATTTTCTCTACTCTCATCTGCCTGTCTTATTTCAGAAATATAGTCTTAAAGGTCTGAGATTCTTTCCTCCACTTGGTCTATTTGGCTATTGATACTTGTGATTGCATTGTGAAGTACTCATGTTGTGTTTTTCAGCTCCATCAGGTCATTTATGTTCGTCTTTAACTGGTTATTCTGGTTATCAGCTCATATAATGTTTTATCATGATTCTTAACTTCTTTGCATTGGGTTACAACGTGCTCCTTAGCTCAGCGAAGCTCATTATACCCACCTTCTGAAGCCTAGTTCTGTCAATTCATTCATCTCAGCCTCAGCACAGTTCTGTGTCTTTGCTGGAGAGGTATTGCAATCATTTAGAGGAGAAGAGACACTTTGGCTTTTTGAGTTTTCAGCATTTTTGTATTAATTCTTTATCATCTTTTTCAGCTTATCTACTTTTGATCTTTGAGGTTGCTGACTTTTGAATGGGGTTTTTGTGGGGTCTTTTTGTTGATGTTGTTGTTGCTTTCTGTTTTGTTGTTGTTGTTGTTGTTTTTCAGTCTGTCCCGTCTTCCATAGGGCTGCTGCAGTTTGCTGGGGTTCCACTCCAGACCCTAGTCACCTTGCGCTGTGTCATACCTGGAGATATCACCAGTGAAGGCTACAAAACAACAAATACGGCAGCCTGCTCCTTCCTCTGGGAGCTCTATCCCAGGGGAGCACCGACCTGATGCTGGCCCCAAGGCTCCTTGTAGGTGTCTGGAGACCTATTGGGAAGTCTCACCCAGTCAGGAAGAAAAGGATCAGGGACTTGCTTAAAGAAGCAGTCTGGGCCAGGTGCGGTGGCTCACACCTGTAATCCCAGCACTTTGAGAGGCCAAGGTGGGTGGATCATCTGAGGTCAGGAGTTTGAGACCAGCCTGGCCAACATGGTGAAACCCTGTCTCTACTAAAAAGACAAGAATTAGCTGGGCATGGTGGCGTGTGCCTATAATCCCAGCTACTCGGGAGGCTGAGGCAGGAGAATCGCTGGAACCTGGGAGGCAGAAGTTGCAGTAAGCTGAGATCAGCTACTACACTCCAGTCTTGGTGATGGAGTGAGACTCCATCTCAGAAAAAAAAAAAAAAAAAAAGGGCAGTCTGGCTGCCCCTTGGCAGAGCAGGTGTGCTGTGCTGAGGGGAACTTTATTCATCTAGGCTGCCTGGACATTCCAAAGCCAGCAGGCTGAACTGCAAATATGGTGTTTGTCCCCCTGCCTTCAGTGGTTCCATCCCAGGGAGAGATCAGAGTTCTGTCCCTAACACTCTGGCTGGAATTGCTGAGCTTCCCATAGGGAAGTTCTCCTCCCGCCTGGTGAGGAGAGATGGATTGGGGTCCCACTTAAAGAAGCCGTCTTGCCATGATCTGCCACAGCAGCTGTGCTGCGCCGTGGGAAATTCCTCCCAGTCCGGACTGCCCAGACTCCCTGGAGCTGGCAGGCCAAAACAGCTGACTTGAGCTGCAGAAATGGCAGCTGTCCCTCTCCCAGAGAACTCATTTCAGGCAGTCTCCAGTCTGCTGCCACTAGCTGGCTGGCCAATGGGTCTTTAACTTGTGAGGTGCCAGAGGTGCCATGGGAGTGGGGCCCACAGAGTGACACCACTTGGCTCCCTGGCTTCAGCCCCCTTCCGAGGGGAGTGCACAGAGGATCTCCTATCTCACTGGAATTCCCAGGGCTGGAGTATGCAAAACCTCCTGGGTCTCCATGCATGCCTGAGGGGCCACCAAGAATCCACACAGCTCTATGCTTCGGACCCAGGGCCTTGGTATCATGGGGTCACTAGGGCATCTCCTGATCCACGGGTTGCAAAGATCTATAGGAAAAGCATAGTTTCCCGGGCAAGGTCACACAATCAATCACTACGTCCCTTGGCTGGGGTGGGGGCTCCCTTTTTACGTGTATTTTCAAAACTCTTTTTTGAGCTCTAAGAAGGTAAAAAATAATCATGCCAGTAGATTAGATAAAAACATTTTTGTAGAAATTGAGCAATTATCTATTTAACTCAGATCCATAGAAACTGACATTCACAGAAGAATGGATTGTGGTTAGAATTCTGGAAGAGTAAGAACTGGTGAATATCTATGCTTTGTTAAAGAAGATTTAATTGTTTCATTTGCTTTAACAACATGCCTAGGATTGAATAGGGAGGGTGTACAAAAGCATCTTTGGGGCATTTTGGTGTCTGAAGGTGGTGGGGAATGCAGTGCATCTGGATAACAGAGTTCAATTGTTACTTCAAATAATCTGGAAATATTCAGATCACCTCAGTCACTATTTGAGGACAAGAACAATGAGCTGGGAACCATGTGGGAGAATTGTGGCTGCTGAAGTTCTGCTCACAGAACGAGTTTTTTACATTAATAACAAGGGGTTTCACCATCAAACCTTTCAGCTGGAAGACTGGTTTTCTGAGTGCATTTTTAAAGAATACCCATTGGAGATATTTGCTACACAATGTACAATAATTTGACATTCTTTGAAGCAGCCAACAGAAGAGAAGGATCAGAAAGATACAAACTTTTAAGACATTGCTCATTCTAGCTTACTTTGAACTTTAAAGCCTCTTTTTCAGTGATAACAGGGTCTACAATGGGCGATCAAACTTGGAAATCACAGCTTGAAATGCCCATCCAGATGAAGTCATGCAGAAAATGAAACAAATCTGGCAGAACAAGACTGTGGTCAGAGAAACAAGACAATGTCAAAAGAAAGGGCAATAAGTAGATAATCAGTACCAATTTCTTTTCTTTCCTCCAACTCCCTCTTGCTCCCATGACCCAGTTTCTTGTCCAAAGGTAGGAATCTTAAGAGTGTACAGAAATGTCACATGCAGACCAGATTTGAAATATGCAGAGAATTCCGTAGAGACTCTGATGGCTAGGTAAGCTCACTTTAGCTGCACACCCACATCAAGAAGGTGAAGGAGACAATTCTGGGATAATAAAGATCTAGGAAGTATGTATCTGCCATATGTAAGTCAGAGCTTCAGAATCAAGCCAAGTGATGATGAAAGATGTCGTGGTCCTCCTAACTGATTCAGAACATCTATGTATGTCTCTCTTTTCACCTAGATTATATATTTGTTGAGACAAGGAGTTATCTTAGAGCTCTTAATGTTACCCCCAATACCTTGTACTTATGGGGCATTTGATATGTGAATTTATTTTAGTAACTGTTTTTGCATGTATATGTATCTCTGTGTGTGTTTTGTTGTTATTTGTTAATGAGCATTTAATATTAGATGATAATTTTTTTCCCAATTAACTGGTATTTATGGAGTTTTAAGGGTGTTTTTTTTTTTTTTTTTCTAGGCCACTGAAAACTTTCCAACCAAGGAAATTTTTTCTAATCTTGCCCTATCTAGCTACATTTTGAATATTTCCTTGGCAAAAATCATTAAGAATGACTCATTTCTCTAATTCTTCTTTTCCAGGGCACCGTTGAGCTGTTGCAACTGTTCTGCTGGTAAGTGCTTTTATGTGCTTGAGAGAAGTGGAGTGGAAACTAATTTTTCTGTGACCCATAATTTTATAATTTGTATTTTTAAGAAATAATCCATTTTCAAAGTCACTCTCCCTTAAGTCTTCATCTTTTGTTCTAACTTACTTCCTGTATTAGATTTGTCTTAAAATTAAATGAAAAGTAGAAGAGAAAAAATACTAAAATCTCAGAAATAAACATACAGCTTTTAAAAATATTAGAGCTGGGGACAAACTTGTTTGATACCTGGAGACATAATCTTAGGTTGAGTGGCTTGTTTAACATAACATGGTTGTCTGCTAATGGTTACAACAGAATTCAAAATTCCTAATTGTTCAGTGTATTATCTAGCAACTGATAGTGGCTATTCCTGCCATGAAGTAAATAGAAAATATAAATATATCTTAGATACTAGGAAAATAAACTCTATTGAGGATGGTTTTATATTTGCATGTTATTACGTTATGGAATACAATTACACAAAAAATGTCTATTATACAATTTCATACAATTTTATAATAGCATTTAATGTTAAATGTGCTTTCATATACATTATCTCTTTTGCATCTTTTTTCCCATGAAATTTGTATCTTTTTATTATTCCCAGATAAAGCCTCATAAATATAAAATGGTTAATAAGTGAGGAATCTGAGATTTAACTTTAGTTTTTAGTTTTTTTTCTCTAGGAATCATGCCCAAAGACCCAGATTTCACCAGTTTTCTGGTGGAACAAAGTCTGTTAACTTTTATTCATGTCCTTGAATGGCCTATGTCCACATTCTTTCTCCTCAGGAGGTGGAGATTAGTTCTCTGCAGACTCCACAGCTAGACTGTGCATCTAGAATTATTTAAATGAATGTGTGAGGTGGCATCAACCCTTGACTCCATTCTAAACTGTAGCTGACCTTCACTTATATTGACCTTATTCTAAATCGGTCTATTTTTCTAAGTGAATTTAATGCTATCTGTTAAATTTATACAAACAGTTGGCTAGGTTTTTTGTTTTTTGTTTGTAAGAACCAAAAGAAGTAAACTAACAGGAAAAATAGATAAAAGTTAATAGAGTTATATTTCTTGGATTTCACACTAAGTGGGAATTCATTTAATATGTTTAATGGATGTTGTCTTTATTTTGTTTTGCTGTCACAGAACACCTGGGGTTGGGTAACTGACAAAGAAAAGAGGTTTATTTAGCGCATGATTTTGTATGCTGGGAAGTCCAAGAACATAGCACCACATCTGACTTGTTTCTGGGGAGGGCTACATGCTGGATCAAAACACAGCAGAGAAGTGGAAAAATGAGTGAGTGTGTGCAAAGAGATCACGTGGCAATAAAGGAAGCAAGAAAGAGTAGAGAAAGTGAAGCTCACTTTTATATCAACTTGCTCTCTGGTAACTAATACAGTCTGTGAGAACAAGGATTCATTCACTCCCATGGGAGGGCATTCATCTATTCATGAGACATCTGCTCCCATGACCCAAATATTTTGCACTAGGACCTACCTCTCAACATTGCCAGACTAGCAATTAACCTTCAGCATGAGTTTTTGTGAGGACAAACCACATCCGAACCATAGCATTCTGCCCCTGGCCCTCTAAAACTTATGCCTTTCTTGCTTTCTTGGGTACAAAATATAATCATTCTATCCCAATAGTCACAAAAGTCTTAACTCATTCCAGTGTCAACTCAAAAGTCCAAAGTCCATGTGTAAGCCTGTAAAATCAAAAACAAATTATTTACTTCCAAAGTATAATAGTTGTACAGTCATAGGGTAAATACTTCTATTCCCCCAAAAAGAAATTCGTCCAAAGGAAGGAGTAATAGACCCCACACAAATCTGAAACCCAGCAGGGCAGACATTAAATTTTAAAGCTCTAGCATGGTCTTTCATTCCATGTGCTGTCTCCAGGACATATGGGAGCAAGGGGCAGATGTCCAAGCCCTCGGGGAGTCCCATACCCATAGCTTTGCTGGGTACAGCCCATGTGACTACTCACAGGTTAGAGTTCTGTGCCTGTGGCTTTTTCAGGCTAGAATTATATCCTGGTAGTTTTACAGTTCTGGTATCATGGCAGCAGCCCTTCTTCAATAGCTCCACTAGGCTTATGGCTCTATGGTGGCTCTGGCCCTGTGACAGGTTTTTGCCTGGACTCCCAGGATTTTTAGTACATCTTCTGAAATCTAGGCGGATGCCACCAAGCCTCCATAACTCTTGAATTCTGTGCATGTGCAGACTTAACACCATGTGAAAACCACCAAGACTTATGGTTTTCACTCTCTAGAGTGGTAGTACAAGTCATACCTGGGACCGTTTGAACCATGGCTGCTCCAGGGATGTGGGGAACAGTGTTCCAAGGTGGAGCAGGGCAGCAGCAATCTGGGGCTGTTCCTCAAAAATGTTTTGTCCTCCTAGTCCTCTAAGCCTGTGATGGGAGGGGGTGGCCTTGAAGAATTTTGAAATGTCTTCAGGGCCTTCAGGGCTTTTTCATTGTTCTGATGCATAGCACCTGGTTCCCTTTTATATATTATAATGTTTAGTAAGAGTAAGCAGTCTGCTTGGCTGCACCCTTGGGTTTCTCTCTGAAAATAGTCTTTTATTCCCTATCAGACAGCCAGATTGCAAATTTTCCAAATCTTTTTGCTCTATTTCCCTTTTCTGTAGAAGCTCACTATAAGTAGTTAGAGGTAACAATACAGCAGCCTGAGCGCTTTCTTGCTTCAAAATTTCTTCCACCAGATGCACTATTTCATTACTCTTAAGTTCAGCCTTCCACAAACCCCTAGAGCATAGAAAAAGTGCAGCCAAATTCTTTCCCATAGTTAAAAAGGATGAACTTTCCTTCACTTCCCAATAAGTTTTTTATTCATTTCCATGAGGAGACTTCATTAAAACAGCCTTCACCATTTTTATTTATTATTTTTTAAATATTTATTTTAATTTCTATTTTACCATCTATAATTCTAGCAGCATTTTGGTCACAACCACTTAACCGATTTCTAAGAAGTTCTAAACTTTTCCTCACCTTTTTGTCTTTCTCTGAGCTCTCACCACAATCACCCTTAATGTTGTATTTATGGCAATTCAGGCTTTTTATAGTCTGCTCCAAATTTTTCCAGTCACTACTCCTTAACCAATTCCAAAGCTGCTTTATAGTATCTTTATAGCAGCATCCCACTCCTCAGTACGAATTTTCCCTCTTAGTCTGTTTTGTGTTGCTAGAACAGAAAACTTAAGCCGTGTAATTTATAAAGAAAAGAGATTTATTTAGCTCACAAGTCTACAGGCTGGGAGTTCAAAAGCATGGCATCTCATCTGTCCAGCTTCTGGAGAGAACCATGTGCTAGGTTGAAACATGGCAGAGAAGCAGAAGAGTAGGCAGGCATGTGCAGAGAGATCCCATGGTGAGAGGGGAAATAAGAGAATGTCCAGGAAGCCAAACTCATTTTTATCACAACCCAAACTTTAGTAACTAATTTAGTCTTACAAGAGTGAAAATGCACTCACTCCTATGGGAAGGCATTAATCTATTCATGAAGGATCAACTTCTGTGAGCTAGACACCTCCCATTAGACCACACCCCCAACACTGCTTCACTGGCCATTAAACTTCAACATGAGTTTTAATGGGGACAAACCACATCCAAACCATAGCAAATGTCATCTTCCCTAACAGGTAGAATTCTTAATCTGGGAGGAGCCATTCACAGTGTATTTGAGGAATATTAAATACTTATGCATTAAAAATTACAATAAAATATAATCAGATAAAATTCAATGTTGACTATTCCTAATTTTTCTCTTTTAAGGCCAGAATTCATTTTATCAGAAAGTACACTATTGGGGTCCCTCTGGTTTGAAAACATTGGTTAAAATATTATTGTCTCCCCTAAATAGTTGTTGAGTACCTCATATGTGTCATGTACTATGAGAGGAATAGGGAGTCTGAAAGAGTTTCTGCACAGGCCTATCTGTTCAGGGGGTGGTGGTAACTACTTAAGGAGATTAGGATCTCTTAAAGAAAGAGAGACACACATAAGCAATTACTGCATATTATGGTTAGTGATATGATGTAATACAGCAGGGACTCCAAAGGAACCCAAAGAATAGACACACAATCCAACAAGGGAGAAAAACTGCAGAAAAATTTCTGGAAAAGAAGACCCATGCTCAGAAGCCTGGGGGACTGTTGGTCATTCTAGCAGAGGGATCACTGTGGACAAAGTACAAAGGACATAGACAAACCCTGAGAAAATAAAAGGTATTTCAGTGAGTCTAGAGTACAACACGCAAGGAGGAAAGTGGTGCAAATTAGGTAGGACTAGACATAGGGGAGATCTGACCTAAATAATGATGAATAATAGAATTGGAGATACTTGGAAGTTGGAAGTAAGAGGACTTTCTGATGCATTGGATATTAGTGGCAAGTCAGGAATCTAGGGTGAGCTTTACTTTTCTGACTAAGATAGAGGATAATTTGCTGTGCCCTTGACTAGGAGTGGGAATATGTTAGCAGGGAAAAAAAGATCATTTCAGAATGTAAAAACGTGCAAGGATTAGTGTTGCTTGAATTGCCCTAAAATATCCCCAAGACAAGCAAAAGGAAAGCATGTATAAACATGTTTTTATGCTCCACAGAAAACATTTTAAGAGTTTCATCCTGCCTATGACCTGAAAGTGTGCGAACGTGAATGTAGACGTTTAGAGTCATTCACATAGGATTATTCTACCATTGCACTGGAAGGTGAGATGGTAGCATCTCTGTCTTAATAAGAGACATCTCTCTAAACACGAGTCTTCCTTTTTAAAAATATGAGTAAAGCCCTTGTGTGACTCCCAGACACAACAGAAATCAGGTATGTTGTTGGCAGGAAGCCAGCATAAGTACAACCCCACAGATCTGCAGAGTTTGTTGTTTTTGACACTGCTTCTTGGTAATCTAACATCCGCTTCTCATTCCTACTAAGAAGCTGTCTGGTCCCTGAGGCTTTTCTGATCAACCCAATTGAACAAGATAGTCTCCATCCTCTGAAGCCCATGAATAATATGTGTCATTCTTAAACCTTGATCATGAATTTCTTTGTGTTGTAGCTGCTTTTTGTTTTTCACTTGTATATGTCTTGCCTGTCTGGTAGCCTGCTTGCTCTTTGAATCTAGTTATAATTTCTGTACAGAACTCATTGGATCTTTATATCTGGCCATATAATAGATACACAATTAGAGGATTTGCTAAATTATTTTTTTAATGATGCTTTATTTTTGGGCACTCATACTGGGAAATGTCATCAGTACTTCATATAGCTTCTTTAAAAGGTTTTAATGAAAATACCAATCAATCTTCATGGCTGTTAAAGGGCATTGCTGCTGTGTCTTAATAAATTTAAATGATCAGATGTTCTTTAAGAAAATCTTGCTAATAGAAGAAGCCTAGTTATTTCAATAAAAGTAATAGACAATGTTCTGGTGTAAGAACAGAATTAAGAACCTAATTATAGTTCAACTATGCGGTAGTGGCTACCTAATTTATAAAATTGATGTGTTTCGACAGGCATGGTTTTTTCTACTCTGTGTGAGTGCATGTGTGTGTGTCTCTGTGTCTCTCCATTTATAGCGTTGAACTACGTTTTACTTTAATTTGAAATAGCTCTGTGTTAAGAGGTATTGTGTGCCTGATTCTGTGGGCAGGCTGGTAAGGATTTTGGCAAAGACACATTCCTAAAAAGGGATGGCAACTTTATCATTGCACTGTACTTCAAGGCCCTAAGACATAATAGAAATAAAATTAATTTAATTTATTAAAACATAAATCCATTCTGCCTACCTTGTACTTTCCCGAAGTAGTCAAATATTCAGGACGGGATACTTATAACAAAAAAGGAGAACATGTACTGAATGGGCCAATGAAATAATAAAATTCAGAGTGACATTCACTGGGTCAGTCTGCCACCAAATGTTTGCCAATTGCCCACTTTGATGTTAGCTTTATATTTTGCACCATTTGGATTGCCAGGAAGGCAAAAAAAAAAAGTTTTTTTTCCCTCGAAAATCTCTATAGCATTTCTCGGGTATTGATGCTGATAGAAAGCAAAAAACTGAATGTAAATAGTAAAAGAGATATAGAAAGAAATTAATATTGAGAATACATTAAGTGCCAAGAAAAAAAGAAGACCATTTAGTTCACATACGCACTGTAATTAAACTTTATACTGAGGGAACTGGAACTCATTTGATTAGGTAAGTTACTCAGATTCAAAAAGCTTGACTTTTCTGCTAACTAGATTGCCTCAGTATAAGGGCTAAACTCTACAGAAAGGGAAGCGGGAGATACCGTATACACTGATATTAGACAAATCTGAATTTGATCAAAGTCCCTTGTTTTTCCAATTAAAAAAAGAGCCAAATGAATTATTTTACCCAATTTAAATAATTAAATGCAAGATTTGGGGGCTGTAACAGAAATACTCAAAAATCTACTTAAAACAGTTTAATTAAAACTTAGTATTATATGCTTTTTTAATGTTACATATTTAAAATGTGTTTATCTGGTGATATTGCAGTTTTCTACTCTCAATTACATGAAAGAATTTTATTTAAACTACTCTTGGTCATCTTTAATGTTATTAGCTTCACTAGAGCTACACGTTAAGTCATTGGATACACTTAAATTTTCCAAGGCTTACTATATTTGTGGATGTCTAATATGTTTAAGATAGAGTGATTTTTTGTATATAAGTATTTCTATTTTCAAACAATCTCAAATTTTTGCAGGTACAATGCAGCATCTTTTCTTTTCCTGAACCACTTGATAGTAATTTTCTTATTAGATTTCCCAATACCCCCTGGTAACTTCAGTGTATATGTTTGTTTTTATGAAAAAGGCATTTTTCTATATCAGGAGTCAGTGAACTGTGGCTCACAGGCCAAACCTCACCTGCTACCTGTTTTTGTAAATAAAGTTTTATTGTCATACTTCCACATTTATTTGTTTACATGTTGTATATGACTGCATTTATACGACAGTGGCAGATTTAAGTAGTTGTGACTGAGGCTGTATGGCACACAAAGCCTAAAATATGTACTCTGGATCTTTACAGAAAAAAGTTTGCCAATACTTGTCGCACATAATATAGTACAACCATGAAAACTAGAAAAGTAACATTGCTGCATCACTACTTACCACCTAATCTGTAGACTCTAGTCAAGTGTCTATAATTGCCCCAGAAATGCCCTTTAAGGAATCTTTTTCATTTACTTTCCATGTCTCTTTGGTCACATTCAATCTAAAATGCCTCCATGAAAGCCTTTCTTTGACTTTCATGACCTTGACACTTTTAACCATTATAGGCCAGTTATTGCAATTTGGGTTTCTTCTGAGGTTTCCTTGCAATTAGAGTCAGGTTATGCATCCTTGGCAAGACTGTCACAGACAGACACACCTGCTGGGTCCTTCCCATTGCACCCTTGCATGTGTGCTCAATTTGATCACTTGATTAGGGTGGTGTCCAGCAGACTGCTCCACTGGGATATTACTTTTCTTCTCTTTATATTTACTAAGTATTGTGTGTTTTGACACAATATATTTAAATATATATTATATATAAATATATAAATATACATTATAAATTTATATATAAATTGTTATATGTAATATAATAATGTATATAATATTTATATAAATACAACTTTACATAATCATTATATAATACATTACATATTATATATTATATATATTTATATATAATACTACATATATGTTTATATATTCTCAGAGCATGTATATATGTGTTTATGTGTGTCCCCAGGATTTGATGTGGTGAAGGGAACTTAGTCATTACTTATTCTACTTTTACAAGAAGGTATTTGCCTTAAACTGAAAATTATCTCAAAAGCAAGATCTTTTCTAAGATTAAATAAATAACAGTTTGCTTATTGTGGCATTTCAGACACTGAGAAGGTGGTACATAAGAATCATGATGACTAAAATATCAAACTACTGTATCATTTAATGAATCCTTTTAACTTCATTAGGTGTATGTTTAATGATCCCTATTCATGTGGCACCTGTTATTTGCAGCCCGTAAGACAAATACATGAGAACATGTCTGCACATCACCATACAGCTCTAAAGAAACTCCTGTCTTCAAGTCTGAGCCTTCCGTGTTTTTCTTTTTAAACTCATACATACCCATCATTTCCTTTACCACCTCTCATAAATAATAGTTGTTCCAAAAACATTTGTTAAATAAATGACCAAAGAATGAACAAATGATTATGCACATGCTAAGACTGGCCTTACAAGCCAGCATACTATATTTTGCAAAAGTACTTCTGACTAATTCTTTGGAAACTATATGTTGCACACACACTTGAGAGTTATTGAAAAGGTGCTATATAATTAAAAATATTGATTCATAGAAACATAAACCTAGAAGGGACAAATAAGCCAACTTTCATTTGGTCTGTGTCTACTGCACTTTAAAATGGAAGTTTATTTTTAAAAATCAAATAGGTTGTTTAGCACCCTGCAAAATAAAAACCACTGACTAGATTATTTTTTAAAAATCAATCCATTATCTTACAGCTGTGTAGACACACACTTAGAGATTTCAGACAGGTAAACTAAAACATAAGCACACACTCAGCTATATATCCTGAGATGCCCAGGGCCTAGCAAGCACACAGCATTTCTTTGTTAGCTCTTTGGTGAGGCTTACACACAGGAAGTTAAGCCTAAGCTTTTGTATTTTTTTCTGTGTATCTCTCATAGATATTTTAAATTTATTCTTCCTACCTAAATTCTGCCCTAAATCAGAAACATTCAGGGAAAACCAATCCAGAAGCATTTTCTTTAACTTTTTCTGTGTTTCATCCATCTGTGAGCTAACTAGAATGAATTCCAAAGGCTTGGAAAGGATTAGGTTAAGATATAATCTTGAAAATACTTAATAAACATAGGGAACTGGAACACATAACATTCAGCCAGGAATCCAACTGACTTCTACTCAAAGTGGCCCCCTACGATAAGCCTACAGACTTGCAGAGCATGAATCCACAGATTTGATTATATTATCCCTCCATTTCCCTAGCCACAGGGGTAAAGCTTTTGCCTGCATGTCTCAGTGCCAATCCAAACAATGATATGACTTACCACTTACAGCCATGGCGCGTATTCCTCATCAGAAGGCTTTATGAATGGGAGCTCATTAATCAAGCAGTCATCCCAAGAGGCAGAGCAGAGGCAGAATCTGAGCTTGGAAGGTGTCTGGAAACTGCCAGGTGCAGAAGCATGCATTTACTCGCTCGTTCATCAGTGCCTGGGTGTCAAAGAGGCTTTCTAAATAACTATGCTGAGTAATGCTCCAATTCTAGTTTCTGTATTTCTACATATTTCACAGCCTGTGCCTATCAGCTCCAAGACAGATCCTAACCTTTGCCTTTAGACAGACATCCATTTGAAATCCGTCTTTAGCAAATATTAAGTTTGTGGGTCTGGACAACTTAGTTGAATGTTTTGATCATTAATTTTCTCATCCATAAAACCAGGATCTTTATTTTCTAGTGTTGCTGAGAAAATTTTTTAAGGTGACATAAGCAAAGAACCTACCAGGGTCTGATTACATGGCTGGCTTTCTATTAATTCTTTAAGAAAAAGTGTGTTATAATTGCTTCCCTGAGGCACTCTCATTTCTCTGTTATTTTGGTCACATCATCATCATCATATCTCTTTTACTGAGTGTGACTGTTTGCCATGCTATTGCATGTGTGGGGAATGTGTGTATGTTTATGTATGCGTGTATATATGTATGCATAGTAAATCACCTTTATGTATACATAGTTAAGAAACCTGGAAGGGACTATGATTTATGTGATTTATTCATGTTAAGCAAATAATATTCACATTAACTCTGTGAATAAATATTGTTCTCATTTTACAGCTGAGGAAACCAAATCTGAAAGATTAAGAAACATGAGCAGTATCAAATGACTAGACTATATCTCAGCTGAATTCAAATCATCTTTTTTAACTCCACCATCTACCTGCTCTATCTGATATTAAGAAACATTCCAAGAAGAATGTCTGCAAAGAGGAGAGACTGAGAATTACTAGCCACTCAGGTCACTTAACATCTTATATTAGCTGCTCATTTCTTTTGGGAGCAAGGAGAACTGGGTTCTCATTCTTCAGCCAATGAGCTGGAGAAACCTGGACAAATAATTTAATTGCTTCAGGCTTAATTGTCCAATCACTGAAATGTAAGAAAATAAGAGATAATCTTTAAATTTACTTTCAATTAAATAAAACATTGATTCTTAATACATATTTGAAGATATACTAGAAACTGAATGTGCAAATTAGGATAATGAATTGCACTCTAAATTTAAAGTGCAAGAAATGATGTATTTTATTTCTTATTTGTGTAAGAATTATATATCTCAACATGCTTTCCATGTTGAGATATATATCTCAACATGCTTTCCATATAATAAAAATGTTTAATATATGTGTATTGGCCCTTGTAGTATGCAACTATTTTCTATCAAAATGTTCATCTAAATGTTCACAACCACTCAGTGAAGAAGACATGGCAGGTGCAATGCCCCTTTTGAAGATGAAAACACCAAGTCATTGAGAGTTTGAATGAGCTCATGTTTGTGAATATATTGTGTCTTCCTTAGGACTAAATTACTACTATAGTGAGTTGAATAGTGTTGCTCCCCTCCACAAAAAAAAAGCCTTCATTTCCAACTGAATTTTCCTAATGTGACCTTATTTGAAAATAGAGTCTTTGCGGATGTAATTAATTGATGTAAGATGAAGTCATACTAGATTAGGGTGAGACCCTAAATCTAATGACTAGTGTCTTGTAAGAAGAGGAAAGGAGACACAGACACACTGGGAAAGAGATTATATAATGAAAGTGGCAAAGATGGAAGTGATGCATCTGTAAACCAAGGAATGCCAAGGGTTTCCAGCATCCACCAGAAGCTAGGAAATGTAAGGGAAGGATTTTTTCCCCAGAGCTTTCAGAAAGTGCATATCCTGGTGACATACTGATTTTAGACTCCTAGCCTCCAGAACTGTGATAAAATAAATTTCTTTTGTTATAAGCCACTCAGCTTCTGGATATTTTATTACATCAGTGCTAGGAAAATAAAAAATTACCAGAAGGTAGAAGTCTCAGCACCATGTTTTCTGATTATGTGAGCCTAGATTAGGGTGAGGACAATGAGGACAACACAAGTGGATAGATTTAAATAATTTGTTATTTCCTTCTGCAACCATGTACTGAAGTGACTGGCATGATCTAATATATGATTTAAGAGACTGTTAAAACAAAGGAACAAAGCTGGGGGCAAAGAAGCCAGAGGGAAGACTACACAGCAATGCATGAAAAAGATTATGGTGGATAGATACAGGTGAATAATGATGAAGATGCTGAGAAGGTTGCTCACTTTATAATATACTGGTGTCAAGTCATGGGGATAAGAGAGCCACAATAATAGAAGTTTAAGTTAAGAGAAAGGAGTGTTTGAAATTGAGATTTTAGAGAGGTGAGGCTATTGATGGTGGTTTTGACAATGGGATTAAATGATTGAAGGAAGATGGAAGAAGAAACATTTGAAGTACAGAGGCATAACAAAATAAGTCAAATTTTTAAAATTTCATTTTACTGGCCGGGCGCGGTGGCTCACGCTTGTAATCCCAGCACTTTGGGAGGCTGAGGCGGGCGGATCACGAGGTCAGGAGATCGAGACCACGGTGAAACCCCGTCTCTACTAGAAATACAAAAAATTAGCGGGGCGTGGTGGCGGGCGCCTGTAGTCCCAGCTACTCGGAGAGGCTGAGGCAGGAGAATGGCGTGAACCCGGGAGGCGGAGCTTGCAGTGAGCCGAGATCGCGCCACTGCACTCCAACCTGGGCGACAGAGCAAGACTCCATCTCAAATAACGGACACGACAGAGATCGGAAGATTCATTTTACTATGGTAAGAACACTTAACATTCAATCTACCCTCTTAACAAATTTTAGGTATACATTACAGTATTATTGATGATAGGCACAGTGCTGTACAGCAGATCTCTAGAGCTTATTCCTCTTGTGTAACTGAAATTTATGACCATTGATTAGCAATTTCCCATTTTCCCCACTTCCAGCCCCTGGTAACCACCATTCTGCTATTTGATTCTCTGAAGTTGGCTATTTTAAATAGTTCCCTAAGTGGAATCATGCAGTATTTGTACTTCTGTGATTGGTTTATTTCACTTAGCATAATGTCTTTGAGATTCATTCCTATTGTTGCATATTGCAAGATTTTTTTCTTTTTTAAGGGTGAATAATATTTCATTGTATACTTTTACAATAGTCCCTGAATATGGCTGAATACTGTAAGTTATCTCTTCCTTAGCTTCTAAAGGGCAAATACTGTGTCCTAGTCGTCTTTGCATTACTCATACTTATCATAATCCTGTTACTAAAGAACTTAGAAAGTGCTTGCTGTAGGATTAAATTATTAGAATATTATCTATGTCTGATTAAGCTGATTTCTAAAAGAGTTTCTACTTCAAGTAATTAATGATGTACTAGTGTTTTAACACTTGTGGTGTAACTGGAAGTAGACAAGATCAATATACTTACACACACACACACACACACACACACACAGACTCTCCCTTACTGATTCTGCACTTTGGAAAAGCACAATGTAATCACCCAAAGTACCTAAAGCAGAAAAGGAGGTAGCGTGGCTGTCTGTGACCCAAGGCACAGGGATTCTGCTGTCAGCATGAGCTTTCATGGAAGAAAAAGGGGTTGAAAGCTACTTTCTCCATAAGTAGTATGTTTATGTATTATTCACAGTAGCAAATAATTGCAAAATGTCAACATTTCATCTTCCTCTTAAGAGCTTCTTTAGATTAGTGACCTAATTAACCATTAAGAAGAAAAGGATTTTAAAGCGTAAATGTGAAAAGAGAGAGTGTTTCTTAGCAGCAATTTGTGATCTTAAAATGTCACAGGCAGGCACATCACGGAGGTGCTACCAACCAGCACTTTTCAAAATATGATTCTGTGTCAAAAGCGTGTGCTGTGGATTTGTATTTTTTGTCTTTATTCTGAAACAAGCAATGCAAATATAGATATGGTTGCCCGAGAGATTTCCTTCTCTTTTTGAAAACCCTTCAACATTTTCTCTGACAGCCTAGGAAAGGTTGTTTTTAATCTGTTTAATTTGAGGCTGTATTCTCCACAGATAATGCCATATTTTCTCTTTCACTTCCTGAGCATGTACATAGGAAAAAAGACAGAAATGTCTCTCCTCATACACACTACATTTACATACATATACACACACACCCCTAAACATAACATATATACATTCAATGCCCCCATACAACACACATGCACAGACACACAGCATACACTAATATACAACCCAAACATGCATATATAACACATATAATTATGCACTTAACACACATGTACACATTTATATGCTGTCACATACATACCACATGCATACTTATATAACCATAACATCTACATGCACAACATCAAATGGCATATTTACATATGAATTTTAAAGGCATCTCCTTAAGTCCTGACACACATGTCAAGGTGTGACATCTCCTAGGAGATCTCAGCTGGAAGCATTTCTGAAACAGTCTTTCTCACAGTTGACAGTAACCTGACCTTTTATTCAGGCTGTCCACAGGGACCAGGAATGAGCAAGATACATAAAATGGGAAAACATAAACAAACATCTACAACCATGTAGATTTCTTTTAAAAAGGTCCAAGTCTGCTTTAAATCTATTCTACCTGGCTTACATCGCATACTGAGATAAGGAAGTTCTGTTATCAGAAACAAAGGTATTTTAAGAACATGCCTCTCTTTTGGGGGTGATGATCAAAGGCAGTGTCTAGATAATACACTATATTATGCAAATCAACATAGATTAAATTACACTGTTTTATTACAGTGTGAAATTTCTAAAATCTTCTCAAGTAGTTGAACACCATCTCAAAATGTCCTTCCATTGTTACACACACACACACACACACACACACACACACACACCCTTTATAAATAAACCTTTTAAGAGTGTTTGCTTTTTCTATTTGTGTAACTACTGCCTTTGTAATCACCAAGCATAAATAGTAGGTGCTAATAATTTTTTGATGAATAAATAAATTCAACTTTAAGAATTCATATTTAATTAAAGCATCAAGTGGGAACTATAATATGTAATTTATTTAAGAACTACTGAGACCTCACTAGGAGCCAGGCAATATGCAAGACCTTACTAGATAGAAGATATGAGAAAACCCTGCCCTCCAAGAGCCTTCAGACTCTTGGGAAAGACATCCATTATAATATTTAACATTAGTGCTATGATAAGGGAAGGCACAGAATACTGCTAGAAAAACAGAAGGGAAATCTAACCAAACTTTGAGAGTCAGGAAACTCTCCATCTCAGGTCCTTCCTACTTTCTGAACATAACTTTATTTCCAGAAGCAGGTACTTGAAGGCCTATGCGCTGAGGCAAAGAAAGCCACATTGATGGTGAGAAATCAGAAATACACATTGTGGTATCACAATGTCTGCAAAGGCTTGAACCATCCATTCTAAGCCAACACTTTGTGGCAAATTTTGACAGGAAAAAAAAATAAACTGTTTAAGAAGCCATTTCAGATCTCAGTTTGGATGCTGTAACAATAATACAGCTGTGAGACCAACTTGACTTTGTTGGGATTAATGACATCCCCCTATTTCTTTGTTGTACTTGTTTGAGTCCATTTTAATGACTTTCTGGGTTAGGCAAAGTTATATTGACAGAAGGCAGATCATGGCTTTTTAGAGGATCAAATGAGGGCAGAAGTTATCTACAAATGGGTATGAGAGAATTTGGGGCCATGATAGCAACACAATATATTCTGATTGCATGGCTGCAGTTATGCATCATTATGTGTTGTTCAAATCTCACATAACTGTATATTTAAGAAGGTAACTGTTTGTTACCAATTTATTATTTTATTTCAATAGGTTTTGAGGGAACACGTGGTGTTTGGTTACATGAATAAAATCTTTATTGGTGATTTCTGAGATTTTGGTGCACCCATCACCCAAGCAGTGTACACTGTACCCAATGTGTAGTCTTTTATCCCTCACACCCCTCCCACCTTTTCCCTCAAGTCCCCGAAGTCCACTGTATCATTCTTATGTCTTTGCATCCTCATAGCTTAGTTTCTACTTATGAGTAAGAACATATGATGTTTGGTTTTTCGTTCCTGAGTTACTTCACTTAGAATAATGATCTGGAGTTGCATTCAGGTGGCTGCGAATGCTATTATTTTGTTCCTTTTTATGGCTGAGTAGTATTCCCTGGTGTGTGTGTGTGTGTGTGTGTGTGTGTGTATGTGTGTGTGTATATATATATATATATATATATACCACATTTTCTTTATCCACTGTATCTGACTGATGGGCATCTGGGCTGGTTCTATATTTTTGCAATTGCAAATTGTGCTGCTATAAACATGTGTGTGCAGGTATCTTTTTCATATAATCACTTATTTTCCTCTAGGTAGATATTCCCCTATTTCTATGTCCTGTCTGTGTCCCTGTCTTGGACCTCCAGCTCTCATTGAGGGCTTCAGCTGCTGAGAACATTTTCCATGTGTACGTGGATATGTATCTGTGTATGTTTCTGCATGTGCATGTGTCATTGTGTCTATATGTCTATATGAGTGTGTATATGCATATGTATGTGTATAGGCATGTCCTACAGCGCTTTGTTCATGACCAATTGGTTCCAGCATGTGCCTTGAGTGACGGAGCAATGCTCACTCCAGAAGTCACTGGATTGCTCTGGTTCAGACATTGGCACTTCCAAAGGTTAGATAAAGTAGTTTGTGCCAAGCCATCTCTGTGGAAAGGATGATCTCTAGAAACAGCGGAAGGAGAAAGTGTCTCTATGAGATTGAGTACACCAGCAACTAAAGGGACTGAGGTCATGCATTCCACTTCTGAGCTTATGGCCACATCCAACTCTTACAAAAAATAACCTTTCTCTCTTGCACTCTTAGTAATTTGGCCAATTTTACATCGACTTGTGGTATTCCTTTACTTTTTGGCTTAAGCGTATATATGACTCCTAAGGCCATGAAAGCCCTAACCATTTGGCTGAGGGTGGTATTTTCAGGAACTCCACCAGTGAAGCAGATACTATGTATTGGACAACATCATGTGTTCCTAATGACAGGTTCTTATTCAAAAGACAAAGAAATATTGTTAGAAAATTCAGGCATAAGTTTGAGTGGCAATAGTGACAAGAGGAAAGTCTCAGCAGCTGGTCTAGCAAGGTTATCCATGATAGCTGCTTGTTGCAGGAAGCATCAATTGAGCGAGTTTACATGTTCAGTTCTGATATTTTCTCTAGAAGATGTTATTTTTTTCCTCCAAATTTTAGGTAAGAGACAAAAGACCAGTTGGGATGGCACAGACGTTGTTCTTCCTCTTAGGGTTCCCCATTGGTTGTTTAAATGGAGATTATCGTTTGGGCCCCTAACCAATGTCATCATTTCATGTCTCTTTGCTCTCAGAGAGGTTTGGTAATCCTTGATTTGAAAGTGGTACTATTTATAGTACTATTCATATCGGGAGTAAGGAGAGTCATAAGATGCTGAGGATTTGGGGGGAAATGAGCAAACAAAAAAGCAAGGAAAAAAGTTCACATGTACATATTAGAAATTCTCTGGGTTCTGTCTCTGAAAGAAAAAGGAACAAATCAAAACCATACTGAGATACCATCTCACACCAGTTAGAATGGCGATCATTAAAAAGTCAGGAAACAACAGGTGCTGCAGAGGATGTGGAGAAATAGGAACACTTTTACACTGTTGGTGGGACTGTAAACTAGTTCAACCATTGTGGAAGTCAGTGTGGCGATTCCTCAGGGATCTAGAACTAGAAATACCATTTGACCCAGCCATCCCATTACTGGGTATATACCCAAAGGATTATAAATCATGCTGCTATAAAGACACATGCACATGTATGTTTATTGCGGCACTATTCACAATAGCAAAGACTTGGAACCAACCCAAATGTCCAACAACAATAGACTGGATTAAGAAAATGTGGCACATATACACCATGGAATACTATGCAGCCATAAAAAATGATGAGTTCCTGTCCTTTGTAGGGACATGGATGAAACTGGAAGCCATCATTCTCAGCAAACTATTGCAAGGACAAAAAACCAAACACCGCATGTTCTCACTCATAGGTGGGAATTGAACAATGAGAACACATGGTCACAGGAAGGGGAACATCACACTCCGGGGACTGTTGTGGGGTGGGGAGAGGGGGGAGGGATGGCATTAGGAGATATACCTAATGCTAAATGATGAGTTAATGGGTGCAGCACACCAACATGGCACATGTATACATAGTAACAAACCTGCACATTGTGCACATATACCCTAAAACTTAAAGTATAATAATAATAAAATTTAAAAAAGAAAAAGGAAACTTATCTTTAATAACCTGTAAAAGGAAAAAATTAAAAGAATCAAAGTTCTTGGCCCAATAGCCTCCTAGCTCTACCATCCAGAGAGCTCTATTTGATGTTGTAACAGCCCGTGAGTAGATAATGTCACTATCCATGAGAAAACAGCAATGGGCTGGCTTCACACCTGCTTCAGACTCCTGTCACCAGGCAATGTATAAGCAGGTTGTGCAAGTGAAAGATTGGTGAATCCCGACAGCAGAGACTGCTTTTCCCCTTTACTGACTAAAACCAGATGGGATAATCCTCACATAAAAAGCAGCCAGAAATTCTGTACCAGTTGCCTGAATCCCAATCAGTTTTTTTTTTTTTTCTCATGGTTATGGTGTATTTCATTCCAATTTCAAATCTAATCTCTTTTGGTTACTGAGCAAAACTAGGTGACTCCTCTGAACTCCTGGTCTGTAGCAAATGAGGGAAGATGTCCTCACTGAAAGCCCATTTTCCCTCCTATCAGCAGTTGTTAAACTGTCTCTATTACATTCTATTAGTTACTGCAGAATGTATGTCAGTTCCTAGGTTAGTTTCCACAAAACTCATCTCCCCAGAGATTTTCAAGTATAAATTCCAGCAATCATTAATTCAATTTACAATTTATGGAAGTGAGGCATTTAAAACTATGATTCTTGTAGAAACAGATTCCCAAAGCAAATTGATTCTTATAAAAAAATATGTCTTTTTGAAATGATTTTGCTTATATTCTGTTTGAAAACAAAGAAAAATATGTTGATTCTTACTCACATCTTCTCTCCAAGAAGAAGTTTGTGCAAGAGGTCAAAGTAGTTAAAAGACTGACAAAGACCCTAAATTAATTTTTCCTTCCTTCCTTCCTCCCTTCCTTCCTCCCTTCCTTCCTTCCTTCCTTCCTTCCTTCCTTCCTTCCTTCCTTCCTTCCTTCCTTCCTTCCTTCCTTCCTTCCTCCCTTCCTTCCTCCCTCCCTCCCTTCCTTCCTTCCTTCCTTCCTTCCTTCCTTCCTTCCTTCCTTCCTTCCTTCCTTCCTTCCTTCCTTCCTTCCTTCCTTCCTTCTTTTTCTTTCTTTCTTTCACAGGGTTTTGCTCTTGTCACCCAGGCAAGTACAATGGCATGATCTTGCCTGGAGTACAATGTGGTGATCTTGGCTCACCGCAACCTCTGTCTCCTGGGTTCAAGCAATTTTCCTGCCTCAGCCTCTCGAGTAGCAGGGATTACAGGCATGCGCCACCATGCCTGGCTAATTTTTGTACTATTGATAGATACGGGGTTTCACCATGTTGGCCAAACTGGTCTCGAACTCCTGACCTTAGGTGATCCACCCTCCTGAGCCTCCCAGAGTGCTGGGATTACAGGCATGAGCCACCGCACCCGGCCTGAATTTCATTTTACAAGGGGTGCAACCCTGTTGATTTGGGCACTGAAGACACTATGTTTTCTGTTCTAGCAAAAACTTTACACTAGATCTGTCTACTTCTCTTCACCTCCACTGATGACCAATTCAGCCATCATCACTCATCTCTCAGCTGGGCAACTTCAAGACCATTTCAACCGGTCTCCAGATTTCTAATCTTGACAACCTACCAGCCATTCACCTAGCAGCAGTTACTTAGAAACACGTAACTTCCCTGCCTGAACCTTATCAATGACTTCTTATTTCCCATAGAATAAAATCCAATGCCATATTTTGTGCACTGCTGATTTCCAGACCTCCTTGTGAATGACACTGTACCTTTTCCATTGTATACACTCTTCCTGGCTTTCTCTGCTTTTTCTAACAGCACTCATTATTAGTTCCGTCTTTAGGCTTTGCACTTGCTATTGCCTTTGCCTGAGCTTAAACTTTCTGGCTTCTCTGTACCATGCAAGCTGTAGGTCAAATGCCTGTCCTCAGGGAAGCCTTCTCTGATCACCCATTTGAGAGTAACTTCTCAGTCAATCCCTGTGACATAACCTTTTGCACTGTCTTTGTAGTACTCAGGGCTATTTGGAATTATGAGTACACAGGCAGTGATAGCTAGCCGCTGGTATTCTTTCTATAGATATTTTAGGAAATTTGATCTGAACTTCTATCATTGGATTATAACTTTATTAGTTATACTATTAATCCTTTGATATATTATCTATATCTAAGGTTCATTCCAGCCACATAATCCCATGGTCGAACACAGAGTTATTTGGAAAGATTTTAAGACACAATGTTTTCCAATAAAAAAACTCTAGTATGCTGTCAAAGCATACAGCTTACACTAGGCAAAGAATAACATGATTGTGAGCATAGAACGGACCAGGTTCCTAGCAATATGCCATAAAAATTTGCCACTCCACTGATATGTGACCTTTATAGCTTGTAGCTTTTAAAGTCATACTCTTACCCAGTGCTGCATGTCATGCTCATTAACAATTAACCCTATAGACTGCTGAGTGGCATTAGTATCTTTTACAAGAAAAGCACATGATTTCATTTCATGCAAAACGAATATAAAAGGTCATGCAAATAACTCAACTGTTTTCTTTCTATAAGTCACCATATGAGCTGGAAGAAAACCAGCACAACTTAATTCGCAGGAACATAAGCCAACAACTTCATAAGGAAGATAAAGGTGAAGGAAATAGAGGCATGAAAATTTTACCTGTAGGGTGACATAGTAAAAGATACAGAATTGGGTTCCTGCAGTCATGTCTGAGATAGATGGTTGGAAATCCTCATCTGTGCAGGGATGAAAATCCAAACATCCCCAGACTGGATGGATTTATCTTGCTACTTTATTAAGCAGCCTTGCATCCCTGGATTATTTGCATTAATGACTCTGTATTAATGTAATAGCTTTATTACCACACATAACCATTGTTTGATCATGCAGTTCACAAATAGGTGTTTCTGTTTCTAATAATAATAAAACTTTGAACTTGAAGATGTTGGAGTTAAGCTAAGAAGTCCAGCAATGGTTAAGAAAAACTTATGAATGAGATAAAAAGGAAATATTTTATTTATAAATAGTTGAAATAGAGCTCCATTGTATAATATCATTTTTACAAAAATGCAAAAACAGAGAGGAAGTTGCATCTTTTAAACCTGACACTCTTTAAAAATGGGTATACTAAACAGCATGAGAAAAACTTAACTATGGTGACATACGTTCAAATTCAGAATTGTTTTCTTTTCCAAGTGGTAAAATTGTGGAAAATATGCCCAAAGACAGATAGAAGATTTCTAATGGACAGATGCCTGTTATTTCCTGTAGCAATTATCTGTTGTGGAAATCTTTAGACAATTTAGCACATAACTAAAATTGTATATAGAACTATTATTTGTTTAAGCTCAGTTTTATGGATGGAATTAAAATATTAACATTGTATTGTTGTAAAAACTTTTAAGTTCACATTGTATAATTTCCCATCTAATATGAAGTCATTGTATGGAACAGATACAAACTGTGGTTTCATTTCTGCTATAATATTTCTAGTGATGGGGTCATCATCATCTGCCAATTTATGTAGTTCCCAGTACTTTAGGTTTTTTGGCATTGAGAACCAAAGTCCAATAGATTTCTGCAACCCACTCTTTCAGTGGTTTCTGAGAGTACTCTACTTCTCTTCCACATACAACTCTCCAACTATTTAAGGACCTGTTTTGCAGTAAGCATGTTAGTCATTCCTCATAAGACAGAGTTTCTTGTTTCTTAATTACAAAACTAGTTTCCAGTTTCACCTCTTGTCTGAATACAATTTTTAGTGCATTTGATTTGTAACCAAAATGTGGTATCTGGAATTGAATGAAGTTCTTTAACCATGGCCTATGTCATTTCTTTTTTTAAGATGCCATAGTTCTATTAATGTAACCCAAATGTTGTTAGTCTTTACATAGTTACATACTTCATCATTGGCTCATATTATTTTGCAGTCAAACTTTTATTATTTTTTCTAGTCATAAGCATGTAAATCTTGCAAATCTCCTCACCAGAAGGTGGTGACTGTGCTTAATATAATGCCCAAAGAAGCCAGAATGTGTTTTCCTCTTCCATTTTGTCTAGCATAGCCTCATCTCATTTCCCACACTATATATCCACTTGACATTTTGCTCCCTAATTGTGTTTGTGCAATTTACTCTTATTTACATACCCAACAAGATTGCCTACAGATTCTGTCTGTCTCAATCTTACTGGACTTTTAAAGCTCATATCAAGTGTTTCCATCCATGTCATATTTCTATTTTTTTTTTATTTTTGAGACAGAGTCTCCCTCTATTGCCCAGGATGGAGTGCAATGGCACTATCCCAGCTCACTGCAACCTCCGCTTCCCGGGTTCAAGCAATTCTCCTGCCTCAGCCTCCTGAGTCGCTGGAACTATAGGAGTGCACCACCATACCCGGCTAATTTTTGTATTTGTAGTAGAGATGGGGTTTCACCATGTTGGCCAGGCTGGTCTCAAACTCTTGACCTCAAGTGATCCACCCGCGTCAGCCTCCCAAAGTGTTAGAATTACAGGGGTAAGCCACAGCGCCTGGCCCCATGTTGTATTTCTTGATGAGAATGGTCCATCGTGTTTTATTCTGTCCTCTGAATTTTCATAGCTAAAGAATCCATTCCCTTTGAGATTAATCCCACACAGTTTTGTATTGTAATTGAGCTTTTTATAAAAAATATACTTTGGCAGCCCAGCTAGGACATAAAGTGTTTAACAAACGAGATTTTATTCTTTGAATTTTTCTAAATATGCCTAATGAAGACTCAGGAAATTCACTCCATGAATACTTTAAAAGTGATAACAAAAATGAAAAAAAAATTGTCTATCACGGTGGCTTGAAGAAAATTAGACTTGGGTTTCCACCTTGAAGGAACCTTGCCATATGTTTATGAGGCTTTGTCTCATTTCATGATAATTTGATCTTTGCATTAAGTGCTGATCTGCAGAAGGGATTACAGAGAGAGAGAGTAGTTCCAGCACTGTTGTGAATTATCCATTCTGTTCATTATCAAAACTATAATGTTGCTTGTTGGGCGTTGTTTAGATTTTTGTCCCTTGGTATATATATGCCATTTGATAGGTTTTGATGTAGGAATATGTTTTGCATAATATAATTATGTCTTGCATAATTCTGGCTGGATTCTGGGTATTTTCTTTTTTCCTGAAGGTTCTAAATCTTTATGTATGATCTTCTCTAAAAAGCACAAAATATATGTGAATGTGAGTCCCTGTGTGTCCACATATATGACATTTATTGAATGCCTACTGTGCACTACTCACCCTCTGCAGGATTTACTGGGATTGCTTTCACTTTGTAGATTAGGAAAGTGAACCTTGAAGGAGTTAAATAACTTCTTCCAAGGTCACACAAATAATAGGGGGTGAAGCTGAGATCTGAGGTTCACATCCTTTCTGTCTTATTTGACTTTTATTCACTCTGCTACATTATTGGGACAGTGCTAAGGGAGAGAGAGAAAGTTAGAAAATTAGTTTATTATTAATAAAAATAATTGAATTTTAAGTGTGTATTTTTAGACCTGGGTTCTAATTTCTAGAAACCTGAGGAGTCAAAGGTGATACCAACACAGTCCTTATACCTTATAGGCACTAGATGTTAGTTGAGTGTCTTGGTCATGGGGGCTCTCTAAGCATGGGTTTACAAACTACTTCATGGGAATATTTATGACCAGGTAATGAAATTCTTCCTTACATTACTGGTTATGATACTGGCAAACCTCAAATGCATTTGAATGGATTCAGAAATTGTAGAATTTAGAATCCCATGTGGTATTCCAGTTAGGAAGGGAGGCAGTAGAATTTTCAGCACACATTTCTTGTACCTTTTCCTGTGCCTCATCGACCTTTCTTTCAAACTAGGCAAGAGCATGCATTAACCCAAGCTGGACTTTAAAACCTCCTGAGAAACAGCCACACACTGGCAGTGGATTGGCCAGGACTCTACTTAAATTATACTTATTGAATGATAGAAGAGTAGAAAATATTCTCCAGTCTCTTTTATTTATATAGTGATTTGAGGTGATAATGTTTTATTTTGATTTATTTGAGTTTCAACATTTTAACTACTTAAGACCAAAATAGCCAAATATGTTTATTGCCTTTGCTTCTGAGGACAGCTTTTTTGAAAACCTGTCTTTGATGCAGGGCAGGTTTCCCTCTCCCTATGGGTGGGGTTTTAACACCACAGTTTTCTACAGCCACTCTGAAGGGAACCAATAAATCTTAGCAAGTTCACAAGGTTTCACATTCTATTAGAGAAAGAGAACAAAGGAATAACAGAATTAGAGACAAATGATTTGACCGAGTGCCACGAAGAAGGTTCATTAGATACTAAAGACAAACCTGTGAAACATTCACCTGAAAAATGTTTGCATTTTTATAGAAAGGTCTGTTCTGGATGCAGTGACTGATTTGTGAGGGGTCACAATGACACCAGTGAAATGGCATTCTTTGTTCACTGAAGCTGCCACCCAAACAACCTGAATTTTAAATCTCTTTCATTTTGAAATACGTTTTCCTGTTTTTTATGAACAGTCATCAGGAGGCTCAATTAATGAATTAGTGTTTGTAGGAATCTTTGATATTCTAAGATGAAAGATTTTCCATAAGAGTAAAGCATCAGCACCAGCAGTAAAATATCCTCTTGATGACAGAATGCGTAAAGTGCTAGGCTGGAATACATTTGACAACTGCAATTAAAGGGGTTTGATCCTGTTTTCCTGCTCCATTTTTTATCATGTACTTTATTCTGGAGGATATGAGGCTAATAGGAAAGGTAAATTCTCATTGGCCAGAAATCGTGGATACCCACACATTCCCCAGCGGTTAAAGCAGGTGGAAAGTTTATGGGCAGCCTCTTTCTAGGGCAATAAAAGCTTCTTTTATTTCAAATTCTCTTTTTATACCAGTTGTTATTACTCTGAAAAGCTCCTGGCATTTGGAAGGCAATAAGCAGGGCATAAAATCCATTCTTTCCTGAACAGGTCCCATTCCTAGGACCACTTTTAAACTGACTAGTTTACAGCAAAGAAACAGACAGCCAGGTCTCCTGCAAAAGCTCTCAGGAAAAGCAGTGGACTGGAGACCTGCTAACTACCTGAGTACAGTACATGGGTGATAGGTGAGTTACCAATAGCATCTATAGCGATTTTCTTACGCTACTGAAATTATCTGGATCTGAAAAATTAAATTGACGGAATTCATGTTGTGGACAGAGGAAATTACTTATAAGTCCCCATATTCTGCATGATACCTCTTTCTTGATTTAGCGTTTCCGCTGAGATAATCCAAGTTCTAGCTCCTTCTCTAGTTAGGGTATGGATGGAAGTAAATACAGAGTTGGGGTAAATATTCAGTGCCTTTCCGGGGCAATAGTTTCAATGTTCCATCTAATAAAATGATAGCCTATGTGATATTATTTTAGTGTAATAATCATATCAAATCATGTCTAATTGCATATCCAAGTATCTTTGTCAAACATCTCTACATGCCCTCTCTAAAGTCAGCCTCTGTCTTCTTTTCTAAGAGTGAATGATTACTCTCATCTCTAAGGGAAGCTGAGCCAATGAAACTGATCTCATTTGTTTGGGCCTAACATGGAATGAAATTCCATGAAATATGTAGGAAAGTCCACTGCTAAATTTCTAAAGAGAATTTTATTTCGGTTAACAATAAGCTTAAGACAGGTCCACATCTTGCAGTAAGTAGCCAGACCAATTTCAGAACCACAATGGAAAATTTCTGAGAATAAAGGCAACTCCTAGGTGAGAAATAACTTGGAAACTGGGTGTGAATTTGGACTGATTGCTAAATTGTGCCATAAATTGGGTCCTGTTCACCTTTTCTGAATGATAATGGTACAAAAGTACTTACTGAACACAGTTGCAGAATTACAATTACTAAAAAAAGTATTTTTTTTTCAATTTAGTAAGCACTTTAGTAGAGAAAATTATATTAAATTTGTGAAATGACTTGCTCCAGCTGGCAGGATATTAGCCCCACTTTCTTCTATAGGTTTTTTGCACAAGACTGATAAAATTTACCTGCCATTTTTGTTTTTAAGTATGGTTGGGCAGCTTCCAACTCCCTTCTTCTGAGCAGAGAAAGTGGAAAGCATGTTTTTGAGCACAGGAAGTTAACCTGCTACAAAAGATGGTTCGGGGGAGGGATTTAGGGCAAGAAGTATTTGTTATCTTCAAGAGACCTTTAAATTATTTTTCAAAAGAGCATTAATGAAGGAGTTGTCAAAAGACACAATTGATAGAGCCACATAGGGAGCAGGGCATGTGGCCAAGGATATGGTCAAGGTACTATTGATGGGGAACAGAAAGAATCCCTGCACCTACTCCAGAGTTGGTGGTTGGCTCAAGACCATGGTTTCCCAGTGTTTTTTGTTGGAATTCGTAATCTGACAATGTAATGTGGGTTGATTTTCTTTCTCTTAATTTAATTCTTTCTTACAATATTGCTTTTGATGATTTCAAGTGTGGCTATTCTGTAGAGTTCTGCAAAAACTGATTAATAATTAACTAGCTTTAAAATATATGTCCAATCCTTCAAAAATTTTTTATGCTCACCAAACAAATTAGCTCTTCGTAAGCAAAGGGATTTAGTGACAGGCAGTTTCATTATTAGCATTGAATACACACTATGTCAATGACCATGTGGTTACATGACTTAAGAAACTTAAATTTTGGATAGTATCTCAAAGTAATGTATCACCTGGGAAGGCTTGTAGTTAATCTCTACTGTTGTCAATTGGAGACAGACAAAGACCAGGTCCCCTAATTCAATGCCCTATTGATGGGATGGATATAGCCCTGGAAATTTCTCCAAGAATCACATTTTGAAGGTGTCTACCTACTGGACCCCCACCTCGTTTCACCTACACACACAAGATTTTCAGAAATGGATCATTCATATATGACAGCTAAAATGTGGTGTGTTTGAATGTCCTCAGATGCATGGTTAGTTTGAAGAAAAGAAGAAAGAGATAATTTGGGAAATACAGCCACACAAATGTCATCTGTCCAAACATGAATAAACCAGGAAATGGTTTCTACTTTTAAGGTCAAATATAAAGCAAAATGGTAATTCTCATAATTTACTGTGCTTGTCAATTTGATAAATTTTTAAGGAGGATATTTATTTATTTTAAACAAAGCCTTTTGTCAAGAAGTTTATTTATCCACTAGTTTATTAGCATTTATATCAAAATTCTGAATCGGAACACTGGTTTTTCATTGTAAATTTTGCGGTCTACAATATTACCTAGGATATCTTATATTTGAAGTTGTCCTTCCACTCTAGTCATCAATGTATGTCCTTTCTCAAGCTCACACTTCTTTCTTCTCCCCATTGTGGGTGGTTGGGTGATATTTTACTCTCTCCAGCCTGTTCTTTCCTTTTGCCATCCTCTCTCTAATTCTTTGTTTGCACTCAATTTCCTAAGGCTGATAACAGATCAAATCAGCATGCCTGTCCTGGAGAGTTCATATTTTAAAGAGAAGATATTTAGGCTCAGGAAACAGGAGAGTAAAACATAGGAGAGATATGCCCAATGCCTCTGAAATCACATTCTATAGATGTTAATAAATGAAGAAAATTTTCTTCTTCAGTTCAAGGTGTATTTATGTGCTTTCAGTTCATAAATTTTTACCTCTAGCCTTATTAATGCATTCTGATAATGCTGAGACAAGAAAGTAAATTTACATCACAGTATGAAGATGAGGAAATATGAGCCCTCAAGACGATTGTTACGAGAATTAGCAGCCACCTGCCAATTTCCTTAGGACCTAAACCAAGTGTTTTAATTTGAAATTTTATGATGATCTGTATATTTTAAATCCAAACTAGAGACAGATACTGGAGATTCTACCTCACCATAGTCTGTATTCACAATGCACCTACCTGTCTTCTCTGAGACATACACAGATAACTTAACCATCAGCTTTTGTTTTCTCCAAGTACAATGATGACTAACTCACTGCTTTCTCTGCCCCTTGTCAACTTTCAGATTCTTGTTATAGAATCCCCTGGGAAAATCTGTGCTTCATACATAAGTGATTATCAAAGGGGTTAGTTGTTAATATCTTTATCATAGTTAAATAAATAAATGATGGCAGAACCACAATGGGCACTAGGAAGCTAGTTTTTCACTATACATTTTGCAGTCTACAATATTACCTACAGTATCTTATATTTGCAAAACAGGTTTTTATTACTTCTGAAACTCTTTCTCACACACACTTTTATAAGAGTAATACGCAGAATTTAACTAAGTTTAAATAATTACCATAAACCTATTGTTATTATGGAATATCACTCTTCAGTTAAGAACTGGCTCTTAAGTGGATGCAGTAAACCATCAATGAAATAAAGCTTCTGACAAAACCAGTAAAAGCCAATTAATGATTTCAACTTCCTAAATAGGTTTCTGCTTTGGGGCTTAGAATTTCTTGTCTCAAAGCCAAGGCTGGTTCTGCTTTTATCAGAATTGATATTGTTAAACCTATTTTAACAAGAATATTTTTGTCAAATCTTAAGACAAGCCATCAGTCAGAATAAGAGTTTAAATATATTGGCTGGAAGATACATCTCATTATCAGTAATCAGCCTGTATCCTGGAGGAAGAGTTATTTGTGGATATTTATGCATGTGTTTGAACAGGTATATCTTTATCTTGAGGAAGAGTTATTTGTGGATATTTATGCATGTGTTTGAACAGGTATATCTTTATCTTATTATTCTTGTTTTATTTAGGATCTTAGAGAAATTAGCAATAATGGTTATATTTCTTATAATATTTATAATAATTATCAAATCTATAGTACTTATCATCTCCAAAACAGTTTTTAATAAATATACCTTCAATGCATTGTGGCGTAACATAGGCAATGACAAAATTTCCATTTTATAATTATTGAAACTTGGTCCCAGGGCAAGTTATTTACTCAAGGTCACTGCAACATGTTGGGGACTTCACGCACTGACAGACTCGGAAGGTTCCAGGAAAAGCAGAATGGTTAGCTCTGCATATTTCAGCATGTTAGATTAATATTTTTAATTTATCTTTGATATTCAGGGATGTGTTTACTAAGTGGAGACCCTGGGACAGAAGTTGGGGAAATGGAAATATTATAAATAAGTTCTACTCCTCAATATAGATTGTCAAAACAGGCATACACAAATAAACGAAAACAACCAACCAAACAAATACGAAGCAATATGACGACAACCATAAGAAAAGCATGTATAAGAAAATTATCCCACAATGGATGTACCCTAGGAGATCAGAGAGTACTTTATTAAGGATGATATTTGTGTTTAGTGCTCTAGGGGGTATGGGGTTGCTAAGTAAGGATTGAAGGAGAGTGAACAGAGAACATAGCATGCCTGAAGGCAGAAGAATAAATGAGGAATCCATGGGACTATGGAAGGGCCTTGGTAAGGTCTGAAAATTGGGCAGGGAACAAATCATTAAAGGACCTACTTTACTGTACTAAGAATATAAAGTTTATTTTAAAGGCAATGGTGACAACTCATTGCAAGGGGAGGATCCATGGTGAGGTATTGGGAAATTATTAAACTGGTACAAGACATAAAATTGTTCTAGGTTAGAACAGAGTGTGTGAGAACAGACAGGAAGAGGCAGATTCAACTCATTGCAAGGGGAGGATCCATGGTGAGGTATTGGGAAATTATTAAACTGGTACAAGACATAAAATTGTTCTAGGTTAGAACAGAGTGTGTGAGAACAGACAGGAAGAGGCAGATTCAAGAGATGATTAAGGGAGATTAAAGGATCGAAAGGAGAGTTTGGGTGACATATAATCTGCTCTCTAAACCAAGACACTTTTGAGAAACATGAAGGATGCACCACTAATAATTATGCCAGAATAAAAGGCACAAATAAGGATTATCCTGGACCACCAAACACATATAGTCACCCTGATCATAGTACAGGTCATACTTGCAGAGCTTCGCCTGATACAGGATCAGGGAGACCAGAGAAAAGCACTCATTTTCTTTTTTGGTTGTTTATTTTTAATATTTTTTCGAGACAGGGTCTCACTCTGTCATCCAGACTGGAGTGTAGTGGTGCAATCATGGCTCATTGTAGTCTCAACCTCCCAGGGCTCAAGCCATCATCCCACCTCAGCCTCCTGTGTAGATGGGACTACAGGCCCACACCACCATGCCTGGCTAATTTTTGTTTTCTTTTGCATTTTTGTAGAGACAGGGGTCTCACTTTGCTGCCCAGGCTAGTTTCAAACTCCTGGGCTTGAGTAATCCTCCTGCCTCAGCCTCCTAAAGTGCTGGGATTACAGGCCTGAGCCACTGCACCTGGGCTCCAGATGTTTTTAATACAGAGCCAATGTCAGGGACCACTGGATTAGAATACAACATTCTTGAAAGAATGGTTTATTATCTAAATTTCTTTGTATGTGTTCAAGTTCTTAATGTATTACTTTATATTTGGTAGATACTCAACATTTTTTCATCCATTGTTTGGTAAGCAAGGTACCGAGTCCCTTCAGATGAATACATAAAACTCATTTGTAATTGCCATATTAATTGTGTGTATGCAAATGCATGGTGTTAGGATACTTGAAAGAAAATTCTTTTAAGTGGTTAAACAGACCTTTATATAATCTTGTTTATGTGGGTAATTTATTTAGCAAACTCTTTTTCATAGATAGTGCAAGGGCAAACTTTAGTCCCACCACCTTCTGAATTATCACAGTGTCCATATTAGTGAGGGTCCAAATTAATGAGTTTTCAGAGAGCAGATTGTTGAGCTGTCAAGACTGCAATGCTGATAGTGTTAATGCAGGGCTTTTTAATCTCAGGGAATAAATGAAGTTTTCCTAGATGGTAGCTGATCTACAAGATATTTGTATTTCATACCACTAATAAATGTTCATTAAAACATGTTTCATTATTAATTATACAGACCAGCATTCAGAGCTCCAGTAAATTGTATCCCTATTATAATAAATGTATTTAATTACAGAAGTTCGGTAGTAAAGCTTATTTTTGTAAAGCAGTTTTATTAGGCGTGTCATATGGTTTAAAAACCACAGAAGCACACTTCACAATGCATCAAGACTGTTTAAACATACTGAAGAGGAGATTACTATGTTATGTGATAACTGATCTCGAATTTACAATTACCACTTTTTGTTATATTTTATCTAACATTAGTCTTGTCAAAGCATCATGGACTGGCCACTGGTGTTGAATAAATGATAGGCCTCATCCACTCTGTATCTTTGGTGCCAATACATCATCTGTGGTTTTCTGCATTTATATCTTGGCCCCTCATTATTAAGCCATGGTAAATCATGGCTCCCCAGAATGGAAATCCTGTCTGGGTATCTGGGTGCTTCTACATGGTAAGAACCTCCTCTGAGGAATGTATTCTTGGGGTGGTAGCTACTGTGCAGCAAATAAGACTTACTGTATACATTATAGTTTTGTGCTCATAGAAAATGTTGACAGTTTTGAGCTAGAGGAAACTGAGCCCCCATGAGGTTAAATGAACAGCTCCAAATTATACCACAAGATTAGGCAAGCAGATGGGGACGGAATCAGCACAGAGCAGCAGCATTGTGTATTGTGCTTGGGAGATTCAAAGAGACAGTGAATTATACCTTGCCTCTGCTACTGAGAATCTTGTGACCTTGGTCAAGCTAGTTCACCTCTAGGACTCAGTTTCCTTATATGTATAATGGCTAAGTCCTATCTGTCTCACTGGCTTCTCAGGAAAAGACCTACCATAGTGTCTGGCACCCAGGAAACTTCAAAATATAACTCTTTTACTTTCCCCCAGAAGCTAGATTTCTCAATTTGAGGACCCGTCTGTTTTTCATTGGATCTCAGCTGCTGTTCCTCATTTTCACTGAGATTATGTTTTAGATTTATTATTTGTTCCTCAATGGCATATCTAAGAACAAATTCTGATGAGGGTGTTTTGGGATGCTGGAAAATGCTGCCTCGTGATATTGCAAATGCTCCACTTTTGAGGTGATGCTTGGGATGACACTAATCCATTGCAGAGCATATTAGGAGAGAGGCTCATAAATAAAAACTTTTAGCTAAATGAGTTCTAACTTCCCTTCATATCTGAGTTTCTGTGGTAATATTTCCTTGACTTTTAGAATAAGATAGGACATTTGATAAAATTTGGTCTGACCCATTCACCTAGATCTCCTTAAGGACAGGAAGACGGTCTCATTCACCTTGTCCTTCCTGTACCTGTAACTAAGCCAGACAAACAAAATTTAACAAAACATCTGTATTTTGTAACTGAGGAGCCTCTGAAACCTAGAGGGGTAAAGTGAATTGCTTATGTATCTACACACTTACTTGGAGAACTTGGAATCATCACCTCACATCTATATATCAAAAGGGCCAGTACAATATTGAATTATCTGTTGGCTCTAGAGGCACATATTGAATATTTGAGCTGCTGTTTTTTCAGCCTGGTCTCATTTTATCCTCAGTGTTCAAATCTTTGCATCCCATATGTGAGGGTTCATTAGAGTATGTGTATGTGAGTATGTATTTAATAGATTGGTTGACCTTCCTGGGAAGTGACATGTAGGTATCATTTTTTTTTCCTTTTTTTTAAGGTCAGAAGTTTTCCCAGTTGATTTCAGTTTGTTGAGAAATTAAGCTGTGGTTTATCTGTCTCTTGGGCATGATAGAAGCAAGGTGACATAAAAATAAACAAGGAGAGCGTTTTCTTTTAATAAAGCTACATCCCCTTTGCCAAAAGGCTATCTTAAATTTCTGTACTTTAAACTAAGGTATATTTTACCATAAACTTTAAGGGTTTTTTTTGTGGGTTTTTTTCCGCCTTTTTCTCCTGTTTTGGCTCCAGGGAAGAAACAATCCCTTTCTTCAGCCTTGCCTATGAGTGGCTTGCTTCGGACACAGTGGAAATAATTAACAGGGAGAAGTATCCAACAACAGGATTAGGCATTCATATGAGTAAGAATAACATCTGCAGTGACCTGATAAAAATGATACAGACCATTAAATCTCATACATCAGGGCATAAACTGATCACCAGCTGGGGTCAGAAATAAATCTTCCCTCCTGGTATAATATTGTATAATTAAGCAAATTTGGGGGTTTTGTGCCATCTTTTAGAACATTCATTTTCATCTAGGCTCAAAACCAAACTTCTGGATCTTGATTGTCTTCCTGTCAGCATTTCAAATGACTTAAATGCTCAAGGTTGATGCTTAAATATACACTGTCCTTACTACCCACCCATGTCCCCATGGGCTTCCTGTTTCTGTCACTCCAGTCAGTAGTGGAGTGGAGCTTTCTACTTTCATGCTTGTCCTTTTTATGGCCAATGGTACTCATCAAGGAAATGGATGGCCAAAGTTTAATATATAAGTTTGTAGCTAAGGGTTGGTGTATGTTCTAAACCTGAACTAAAATGTTCCTGTATTCCTTCTTTCATGCATATGATGTGCCAAATAACTAATTAAATATTGATGTATTAATTATTTAGTGATGTCCTATTTGAAAGACATTATTCTAGATAGCAATAATATGGCGATAAATACAACAAACAATTTGCCTCATGGAGAAGATAAACAATTAAGGACAATTGGAGATGCCAAAGCAAACAAAAACTAACAGAAGAAAAAGAAAGAATAGACAATCAATAATAATGGATTTCAATAATAGATTGATTGAACAAGTAAGCAGAAAGATCAACAAAGAAATAGAAGACTTGAGAAATACTATAGCCAACCAGACCTAACAGACCCCTATGAAAACACTCCACTCAGCAACAGCAGAGTATATTCTCCTCAAGTGCACATGGAATATCCTCTAGGATAAACCATATGTCAGGCCATAAAACAAATCTCAATAAATTTAAGAGGATGGAAATAATGCCTGTGCTCTATGAGCACAATGGAATAAAGTTAGAAATCTGTAACAACAATTTATTTGGGAAATTTGTAATAATGGAAATTAAATAACACATTTGTAAGCAGTCAATGGTTAAAAAAGAAATCAAAACATTTGAAAATACTTTTAGATGAACAAAACTGAAGGCACAAAATACCAAAACTTATAGGATGCAGATGAAGCTGTGTGTACAGGAAAATTTATAGCTGAAAAACCTATATTTAAAACAGAAGAAAGACCCCAAATCAGTTACCTTCCTATCTACCTTAACACACTGAAAAATAAGCAGAACTAAATCTAAAGGAGGAAGATGAAAGGATACAGTAAAGATTAGAATGAACATTAATGAAATAAAAAATAAAGAAAATCGATGAAACTAAAAGCTGGCTCTTTGAAAGATCAACGAAGTTGGGAACCTTTTAGTTAGACTGATCAAGGAAAAAAGAGAAAAGACTCAAATTACTAGAATCAGAAATGAAAAAGAGCACATCACTATTGACAATACAGAAATAAAAAAGGATTATAAAGGAATACTATAAAAAATTGAATGCCAATAAATTAGATAACTTAGATGATACAGACAAATTCCTACAAAAATACAAGGTACTGAAACAGCGTCAATAAGAAATAGACAATCTGGATAAACCAATAACAAGTAAAGAGGTGAATTAGTAATAAAAACTACCCATTAAAAAGTTCAGACCCAGATGCCTTCACAGATTAATTTTATACAACATTTAAAAAGAATTAATAGTAATTCTTTACAAACTTTTTCAAAAATTACAAGAGGATGGAACACTTTGCAATTCTTTCTGTGAGGTCAGTTTAATACCAAACCAAACAAGATAGCACACAAAAACAAAAATGACATCCAGGTATCATTTATGAATATGGGCTCAAAAATTCTCACAAAATACTAGCAAACCGTTGCCAGCAACAAATAAAAAGAATTATACACCACATCTAAGTGAGATTTTTTTCTCCCATAATACACAGTTGGATCAACATAAAAAAGAATAATGTAATATACCAAATCAGTAGAATATTAAAAAGCATCATAAAACCATATGATCTTAATATAAGCAGGAAAAGCATTTGGCAAAACCAATGCCCTTTTGTGATAAAAACACACAACAAACCAGAAATGGAAGGAAACATCCTCAAACTGGTAAAGAGTATCTATGAAGAACATAGGACTTACATCATACTCGAAGTGAAAGACTGGATGCTTTCTCCCTGAGATAGGAGCACAAAAATGTTTGTTCTCAACACTTTTATTCAACACCATACTAAAGGTTTTAGCCATAGCAGTCACACAAGAAATATAAATATGGTTCTAGCCATAGCAGCTATGCAAGAAATATAAATACAAAAGCATCAAACTGAAAAAGAAGTAAAACTGTATTTGTAGATGGCTCGATCTTGTATATAAAAATCCTAAGTAACCACCAGAAAAAAATTATAACTACAAAATGAGTTCATCGAGATTGCAGACTATAAGATTTATATACAAAAATTAGTTATATTTCTTTATAGTATCAACAAAAGTGCAAAGCTAAAATTAAGAAAATAGTTCCATTTACAATATCATCAAAAAGAATAAAGTGTTTGGGAATACATTTAGCAAAGTAAGTATAAAGTGTATACTCTGAAAACTGCAAAACATTGTTGAAAGAATGTAAAGGAGGTCTAAATAAATGGAAAAATATATCATATTCATGGATCAGAGGACTTAATGTTGTCAAGATAGTAATAATCCCCAAATTGACCTACAGATTCATTGCAATTTTTATCAGAATCCTAGCTGGCTTCTTTGTAAAAACTGACTAATTCTAAAATTAACATGGAATTGCAAGGGACTCAGAATACCCAAAACAACCTTTAAATAGATTAACAAAATTCTAAGACTTGCACCTCTCAATATCAAAATGTGTAACAATAGTGATCAAGACAGTGTGTAAGTGGCATGAGTATAGACATATAGATCAATGAAATATAATTGAATACAGATGTAAACCACATGTCTATGTTTAGTTGGTATTCAAAACATGTGCTAAGATCATTCAATGAATGAAAGAATAGTTTCTTCAAGAAGTAGCTATGAGCCAAGTAGAAAACCACACACGAAATAATGAAGTTGAATCCTTCCCTAACACCATAGGCAAACAGTAACTCAAAGGGATTAACTCCCTAAATGTAAAGGCTAAACTATAAAACTCAGAAGAAAACATATGTCTAGAATAGGTAGTTCTATTGAGAAACAAAGTAGATTAGTAGTTGCTTACAACTGGAAAGGGGAGGTTGGGTGATAGAAAAAAAGAGGAAAATAGCTATAGATCACAGGGTATCTTTAGGAGATGATGAAAATGCTCTAAATTGACTGTAGTAATATTTGCACACATCTGTAAATATACTTAAAACTTAGAATTGTACACTTTAAATGAGTGAATTTTAAGGTATATAAATTATATCTCAATAAAGTTGTTTTATTAAGCCAACAGATAAATAAAAATTATGTCAGATGGGTTGAGTTTTAGACAGATAGTGATGGAGATGAGTCACTATTGTATATGTGGGAATGACTTGTTCTGACATAGTTACTTAGAGTGAGGTCCTATTTTCAATATACATTAGCACTGTGCTCTTATTGTTCAATATGGAAAGATCTCTTCTCATTTCCCTTGACAGATGTGGTAATTGGCTCCTCTGAAGGATCCATGGAAATGAGAGAAAAGGACATTTAGAGTACTCTTCTAATAATTAAAGATTTATCCATAATCTTCATTATAATGAAAGTATAATTTGGATTGTACTACCATCAGCTCATTTCCTCCTCCACTTCCTTCTTTTTTCTACTTTTACTTCTCCCTTTTGCCTTATATAATCTTCCCCTCACTTTCTTTCCCTTTGTCCACTTCTCTCCCGTGCGCTTTTAGCTCTTCCTTCCATTCTGTTTGACTTCAGTTTCTTCATTTTTAGCATCAAAAAGAAGTGAGAGTCAAAATAGGAAACATACTTCTGTACTATCAGCCAAAAGTCCCTTCCTTCACTTTATAGTTTTTTTTTTTCTTATTGGACAAAGTAATTTGGTGATGTTAATTATATAGATAGTTTCTCGTGTGCTTCCTCACTATGTAAAACACAGTCATAATTATAATCCAGGGTTTCTCAGCCTCAGCATTATGGACATTTTATGCTGGATGATTTTTGTTGTCATTGTTGAGAGAAGCTGTGCTGCACATTGCAATATGTTAAGCAGCATTCCTGTTTTCTCTGTACTCGCTAGACCCAAAAACATGTCCACCTATGGCACTGGCAATCAATAATATGTTCGGATATTGTTCAATGTCACCTCAGGGCAAAATAACCCCTTGTTGAGAACTCTTACAAATCAAACCTGAAGATATCTTTTTTTGATCAACTCACATTGCTTCTTTGTTATAGGTTCTTTCACTCTTCGGATGGATATACCTAAAGGTGAGAGAAGGCCAGGAAGGTGGCTTACTTTTGATTTTATCTTATTATGGGATACAGATCCAGTGACCCTGTGAACAGGAGTGGAAATTTTCACTTCAACATTTGGACCATATTCCACATAAGATAATTATGTTTTATCATCTTTGGCTTTCTTGATGAAAATTCAACAGGGGCTATTTTTCCCCATTGTTTCTCAGCCCCATCACATAGTTTCAACATACATTAAGTAGCTTTCTGTTTCATTATAGAGCTAGCTGGCATTCAACGTTTGAAAGAATTGATACAAATCTGGGCAGAGTGTACTTAGATATTTCTGTTTTAAGTGCAGTGATGGCTTACCTAAATATAAATAATGAAATAGCCCATAGTCTCTCCAGGACTTTATTCTTTGTCTGGCTATCAGTGGCTTCTCCCTTTCCATCCATTTTATTTTGATCATCAGGATAACAGACAGTATTCTGTACTTACTTTGTGCAAAGCACTATATAAGGCACCACAAATTTCAATAAAAAATGGTAAGGAATGGAGCCAGAATTCAAGCACAAGACATTAGGAGAGCAGAGAGGGCAGGTGCGACCTTAAATATCAGTTATTCCCTGTATCCTGCAATGTTGTATTTGGATCAGGTCTTCAAAACACTTCTTGAGTATCCAGTTTATCAAGGAAAATATTGCCTCAAGGAAGGTAATAACAATAATTTAATCCCATTTCATTATTCACACCATTTTAACTACTAGAAATTTTATTTTTTCTGGTATGATAGTTTTCTCTGCAAATTTTTTAAACCTTATTCATACTGGATCTCACAGAAGAAGCCAAATTCTTCATATAAATAATAGCTTTAGGCATATTTGAACCTATTTGTTATGGTATTTCTATCCCCTGCCCCAAATTTTTCTAGGTTAAAATCTTGTCTGCCCCTAACTCTTAGTTGACTGGCATGATTCTGTGCCCCATGCCTTGGACTTTCTTCAAATATTGTTTTCAGTCTCTTAAGTGTGGGGTGCTCAGATTTCAACACAGGACTGCATTCACCATCTGACAGCAAATAGCCACCAGTTGCTAAAGACAGAAAAGCCTTAAGGCACATGTGCATAGGGCGGGACCACCTCCATAAAAGTCAGCAACTTCCCCACCCATGAACAGAAAATAAACCAGAGTTCTCAGGGAGGGCAAACCACCAGTTTTTCTAGAAGCCCTACAGCTTTTCAGCAAAGCTAAATCATCCCTGAGATGAGGATAAATTCCAGCCCCTGGCATCAGTAGGCATATGTGCAAGGTCTTGCTATCCCTGAGTGCAATTGTCGAGCCAGCCAGGCAAAATATGTCCTTTGGGGTTGGAGTATGGAAAGATCGAATGAGTAATATTTCAAACATTTTTTTCTTTTGAATTAAAATGCACGGTTTAAGCCATATTTCAATTATCAGCTTGACATTACTCTTTAAGCAAATGACTAGAGTTAACAAGAGAGCTACTACATTTTGAGTACATTGATTTTCTGCTTGGTGTAAACTCTAGCCGATTAGAAAGCTGTGAATCAGACAGACTCAGTGTACCTAATACATCCTGCAATATATTACAAACTGGAAACATTCCGATCTTTGAAGGTGAGATGAATTAAAAGCACATGATTGTTACAACTTCAATATATAAATAGTAGCGACATACTAACTCTTATCTGGCAATTTAAAAAATAGTCCCCATTTTGTTATGCACATCAACCTAATGCATAAAACTACTGAGCTTAAAGGTATAAAGATACACAGATTTATTTTTCAAAAATGACTGTGAAATTAAATGAATACTTAATTGAACAGTTTCCAGTTACAGAATATGCTGATATGGCCCTCCATTATTTTCATAAGCAGCAGGATATTTCCACTGCTGTGTCTCTCACTTATATCTTGGTGTGACACTCTGGTTGTCCATATTGAGCTTGGGCCTCCATTTTATTGATCACAGGAATAGCTCATCAGCTTAAATAGTATTATTTGAATTAAGAATTAGTTGTCTTTTCTTAGCTGTATTCCTAGCACTGACAGTGTGACCTTGGAGAAATGACTTCACCTCTCTGTATCCTGAGTTTCTCTACCTATAAAATTATATTAATGAAATGATAGCACGTACCATGTCATTGAGAAGGGTAAAAGGTGATTGTAACAGCTCAGGCTTGTTGTTGCAACTATAATGTCAGGAAAAGAATCCTTGTCGTGTTTCTAAGACCTCCTCTTTATAAAAACCCTAAAAAATATATTTCACTATATTTTTGTTCTGAAATTTAAACACGATAATAGAATTGAGAAACTGGAAGGAGACTTTATCTATTGATGTGATTATTTAGCATATAAATTGCATTTATTGATGCAAAACACCTCCCTGTAATTTTTGCAAGCTGTTTTGCTCACACAAATCCAGGTATCAGATGGTCTTTGAGCTCAGAAAACTCAAGCATGGCGATTTTAAGCCAAGCACAGTGAGTAGCAGCATACAAAGATGGAAGCAAATCTGGAAGAAATATTTGTACCTTCAGCTGCCTTGGTGGGAAAGACAACATTATTTTCAGGTGAATTGTGCCTTTCCTTTTACCTTCATTGGCCCTTACCCTACTTCTGGCACACCTTCAAGAGCCACTGTCCACTGTCAGATGTAATGACTTTGTGCCACTTCTTTCTTCCCCAGCAGAGCCAGCGGAGTGTTTCCTCTCATCTAGTTTTCTCAAGCAGGGCCAGGAGCTCTAGAAATATTGACGTCTCTCCATATTACAATATAACTCAGAAATCCAGTTTCAGGAATATGACAACATGTTGAGATTTTAATAATTAAAAAGACAGAACAGTGATGCACTGCCCTTCCTATAGGCCATTTGTATTTTCAAACAGTTGAACAACCTTTAAAATCAGATTTCAAAATCTGGGGGAAAAGAAAGGAGCCGTTCTATTGGAGCAGTGAATAATCTGCATTTATTTAAAATCATGCTTTTCATGCAGGCACGAATTGAGCCTCAGGTGTTAGGTTAGCTATGATATTACCTTAATAGAAAGGTTAGTGACAACGCAGCCCAGTCCACGTTGCCAAGCTCCACTTCAGGAATTAGCCATGCTCTACTTGATTGTGTTATGTTTAAACTGTCTTTTGTTTCAAAGATAGCTAGAGACAGTTTAGAGAATACAGCAATGAAAGTGACCAAATAAATGGAGATATTTTCTTTGGGGATATCATATAATCAGGCTCTTCAGTCTGTAAAAGTCAAAACTGAATAGACTCAAAGTCTACAAGTCTATAAAATTGAAAAGAATAGAGAGAATTGAGATGGTCTTATTCATCAAATTCCAGAACAAAGGGTCCCCTTTGAAGCTTACAAAAGGAGGATTTAGGATAAATGGAAAGAACTATTTTTTAACACAGTGGGGGATAAACTTATGGAACTCATTATCCAAACTTTGCTATTCATTAAAAATATAAATAGACTCAGACAAAGATTCATATCTGAATAAAGATCAGTAATGGGTTACTAAGGAAGGTCTGGTTTTAGTTTAATGGTAGAGAGCCTTTGCCTTATTTTCACCCATGTCGGGTTTTAAGTTCTAGCTCAGCCCTCACTGGAAAGATGACTTAACCTTCAATGTCCCAGTTTGTATTAGAGGTAATAGTACTTACATGTCCAAATTGTTGGAATAATTAAATGAGATGAGGCACATTAACTTCATTGTAGCACCTGATAACGATGAAGGAGACAAAGGAGATGAAGGGGATGGAAGGGATAAAATCGTAGAAAAAAGGAGATGAAGAGGAAGAGGATGAGGAAATGATGAATGATGGTGATAAAATCTTTCCAGGTTGATGTCTCGCCATTCTCAGTGGCATCTTGAACAGCACATTTCTGACATTTGCAGGAGAGTTCTACCCAGCAAATAATTATACTCTACAGAATACAAATAGGGCACCATTTGAGAAACACAGATTTAAATCATAGATCTGCATTGAGGAGAACTATTCTATTCATACCCTCTTAATTATAGGTTACTAAGCTCTTTTGACAAAATTACACATACACATGCATCCACACATATGCATACACATGTGGACACTCACACACACACACACACTTAGGCTTGTTGGTCCAATGAATCATTAATTTAGTAACAGATTAAACATTTAAGTTTGTAACTTGATTTGACCAGGAAGCCCAACTAAACTAACTGAACAATTTCTGCTTTTAAATACAGGCTATCTTTCATTATATACTAAACTCTGAAATATTTTCCCTTTGAATTGTGTTTTCACTCTCTTCTATTTTTAGTATCTTCTGGAGCTCTGAAAAGCCAGACAACAATGAGTGAAAAGAAAGTAATTCCATGTAAAACAATGAAAAGCACTGTTCTGCACACTCTCAGCCTTAGATTTGTATAAAAATTTGAGTCAAGCATTTTCCTGCACCCTCTTCACCCCTTCCTGAGAATGGTCTGAAATGAAGTATACTATTTCTGATGGTTCATCAGTGATCATGCTTTGCTTTCCATGCTTGAGACAGCTTTTTTACCCTTCTTTTTTGATTTTATAATTTCTGATTTTGTTATTTGTTCACATACCATATGGCTCTTCTTTTCTGAAAATATATGTTTCTCCCTTTTACCCACTGTAAAGTCAACTGCACCTCCACAATTCTCCCTCAACAATCAATTAAAAAGACTCACATGAAAAGGCCACCCCTACACACACACACACACACACACACACACACACACACACACACACACACAACACACACACACACACACACACACACACACACACACACACACACACATATCTTCCTCTCTTGTCCTCTGGAAAACACATCTCTAACTTGCGTTGTGGTGCCTTCACACTTCAGGCTGAGGTCCTGACACTCAATCTGCATAGCTCTTATCTGTCCTACACAGGAGGAGGCAATGGGGTCTGGGGGGCAATGGAGAGAATATTTGTTGCAGTTCAAAGCAAGCCATCTTTTTTTTCCTTCTCTCTTTTTTTCCCCTTTCAAGATAAATAGAAGTAGAAAGGACAAGGAGTTTTGATTAGCATTTAAAATGTTGTCAATTTTTAATGAAAGCGTAACCTCCAACCATCAACTTCACACAAACTGGAGACAAGGTTGCAAGATGAATGCTAATATATTTGGCACACTTTCTCACACTTGTCCTTCTGTGAACTTTTCTTGTTGCTAATTTGTTATGTCAGCCCATATTAGTAGGTTTCAAAAGTCCAAACTGGCAAGTGTGGTGACCCAAAGAGAACCAGCCTTTGGAAGATCTTTAAATTGAAACATAGGAGATGGGCAATTTGTTAGCTATACCTATAGTTCTATAAATGTGACTATATTAACTTGGAGGAGGTGCCAAGTTTCAGGAGTAATCTTCAGAGTCTTTCAAAATTCACTTCGTTATGTGACATTTTTATTTAGGAAATAAATGGTTGCCGGTCAGTTAATAACATTCATTGTCTGCAAATAATATATTTACCTATCTTCTATTGATAAAGCCCAAAATTCCAAAATGATTGTATGATACAGTGATTTCCCTCAAGGAACTTACATTTTTAATAGCAAAACAAGGAAACATACATGAAAAGGATACAAAAACACTTGGAAAATATATATATAATTAGGAGAAGATCAAGAGTGAACTGGGAAGGGAAACTGATAATGATGTTGTTAGGGACCATATACAGCTGAATGTAGATTGGAATGTGTTTTTCAGAACAACCAGCTATAACATGAGAGAATGCAGGACAGTCTGCTCTGTTACTGATAAATTTACTTGGAAGTAGCCAGATAGCAAAATAGATATATCAGGTTATCTCTGATAGCAGCACGTATTAGTCCATTTTCACACTGCTATAAAGAAATACCTGAGATGGGGTAATTTATAAAGGAAATAAGTTTAATTGACTCACAGTTGCACATGCCTGGGGAGGCCTCAGGAAACTTACAATCATGGCCAAATGGGAAGCAGGCACGTCCTACTTGGCAGCAGGAGAGAGAAGAAAGCAAAAGGGGAAGAACGCCTTATAAAACCATCAGATCTTGTGAGAACTCACTCACTCTCATGAGAACAGCATGGGGGAAACCACTCCCATGATCTAATCTCCCCTCTCCCTCAACATGTGGGAATTACAATTTGAGATGAGATTTGGGTGGGGACACAAAGCCAAACCATATCATAGCACAAATATGACAATGAGTCACATTATGCAAAAAAAAAAGAGAAACATTTGATTATTGAGAGCTTTGCTTAAATCTTATTTAAAAGTGAAGAAAGGGAAAATAACATGCTCTTAACATATGGTCCTTCAATCATGCTCCTAAAGGTGTTGGAAACATGTTCACATGTTCACATGAAAACTTGTACACAAATATTTATAGCATTTTATTCATAATTTCCCAAACTTGGAAACAGTCAAATGCAGGTGAATAAATATATAAGCTGTGGCATATTCAGACAGTAGAATATTATTCAGCTCTAAAAAGAAATGAGCTATGAAGCATGAAAAAACATGGAGGAAACCTAAATGCATATTACTAAGTAAAGAAGCCAAACTCCAAGGGATACATATTGTGTGATTCTAATATGACATTCTGGAAAAGGTGCAACTATGGAGTCACTAAAAAGATCAGTTGTTGCCAGGGGTTAATGGGGAGCGAGGGATGATCAGGCAGAGCACAGAAGATGTTTAGGGCCATAAAATACTCTATGTTATAATATAATGGTAGAAATATGTCATTATACAAAATATACCAAGAGTGAACACTAACATGTAAACGATGGACTTTGGCATACTTTCTCACACTTGTCTTTCTGTCAACTTTTCTTGTTGCTAATGTGTTATGTCAACCCATATGAGTGATAGGGATGGGGGCAGCGAAGTGCTGGGAAGGGAAGGGTGTAGTCCCTGGCTAGGGCTCCACCTCGGGCCTTTGCCCACGGAGCTAGGTGAGGACAGGCATTTCTGTTTTCATGCCCAAATCCACCCTGACCTGCCTTGCCTTCATCCTATGCCTATAAAAACCCCAAGACCCTAGTGGGCAGGGACACAAGTGGCTGGACTTAGAGAGAAACACACCAGCCCAAGAAGACACAAGTGACTGGATGTCCAGAAGAATGCACCAGTGTAAGAGCACACTGACAGGTGCCTGCAGGCCGGCAGGCCATCAGCTGGCAGAATGATGTGGAGTTTGGCCAGGGCAGTCGGAGGAGAGCCCGGCTGCTGAGCAGCCCCACTCCAGAAGAAAACCACCTTCCTCTTCCATCTCCCTTCTGGCTCCTCCATCTGCTGAGAGCTGCCTCCACTCAATAAAACCTTGCATTCATTCTCCAAGTCCATGTGTGATCCAATTCTTCTGCTACACCAAGGCAAGAATTCTCAGCATACAGAAAGCGCTCTGTCCTTGCAATAAGGTAGGGGGTCTAACTGAGCTAACACAAGCCGCCTATGGTTGGCTAAACTGAAAGACCATACTGTAACACATGCCCACTGGGCTTCAGCTGTAAACATTCACCCCAGACACTGCTGTGGGGTTGGAGCCCCACAACCTGCCAGTCTTCATGCTCCCCCTAGAAATTTGAGCAGTGGGACACCAAAGAAATGAGCCACACCCCCATCGTGTACCCTGTGAGGAGGATAAGGGGACTTTTCCTATTTCGTCAGTAGATTTCAAAAATCTAAACAGGCAAGTATGGTAACCCAAGGAGAATCAGTCTTTGGATGATCTTTACATTGAAACATAGGAGATGGGCAGTTTATTAGCTGTACCTGTGGTCCGATAGGTCCTGTATCTACCTACAGGGCTTTAGTCTCCTTGGGAGATTATGATTTGTCAATGTTGGTTCATCAGTTGTAACAAATATACCACTCTGGCAGGGGACACGGATAATAAGAGAGACTATGCATGTTGGGGTGGGCAGGGGTATATAGGAAATTTCTGTACCTTCCAGTTAATTATGCTGTGAACCTAAAACTTCTATAAAAAATGGTGAAGTCTTTAAACAACAACAACAAAAAAAGTGAAGAAAGTATGTCAAGTTATTTTCTACTGCAGGAGTATTTAAAAATACATATATTGGCTAGGCGCAGTGGCTACCATCTGTAATCCCATCATTTTGGGAGGCCAAAGCAGGCAGATGACTTGAGGCCAGGAGTTCTGGTCCAGTCTGGCCAACGTGGTGAAACCCCGCCTCTACTAAATATACAAAAAAATTAGCCAAGTGTAGTGGTGCACACCTGTAATCTCAGCTACTCAGGAGGCTGAAGCACGAGAATCCCTTGAGCTGAGAGGTTGCAGTGAGCTGAGATTGCACCACTGCACTCCAGCCTGGGGGACAGGGCAAGATGCCGTCTCAACAAATAATAATAAAAAATAAAAATATGTATATTATTTAGGTTAACCCAGGTTTACTGTTCTCTCTCCTTTCTCTCTGCTTCTTTCTCTTTCTTGTTTTTATTCACTGATATTTTCTACAAACTAGAATGCTGTTTTAGGGTCCACTTGCAGCAGACGGTATATGAGTTATATAACTTGGGTAGATTTAGTCAGAAAGGCCTTAAATGCAAGATGTTATTTATTCCAGTGCTTTTAAAAAACTTTTCAAATTATATAT
>NW_026652280.1:40693242-40723372 GCF_009828535.3 Hylobates moloch
TCTATATCCTGCAATAGATGTTGAAATTACATTTAATCTAATAATTTCAATAACTATGTAGAATTATTTGAGGTATTCCTAGAAGATTTATCTGTCTCAGCATATCTTACCTACCCATGTAAGTGCCAGGTGAAAGTCCCTCTAAATTCAAATAATTTCTGGGAAAGCATACTAAAAAATAGAAGCCATGAACTACTTTCATGAGCAATTTTCATTTGTGCTTCTCACACCCCACCTACCCCCCATCACTTTTTATTGTGGCCCAAATCATTAAGCTGAAATAGCATGATAGGGAAAGGGTGTAAATTAATAAAGTGCAGATTTAGATCTCTCGCTTCCTAAGTTCATGGATTCTTTGCATCAGAAACACTGCTGTGTAGACAAAGTGTTGAATACTTTTACTGTCAGTTGTGGCCCCTTTATTCAAGTCTTATTTTCACAGACCCATCGGTCCCAGGTGCCATCCATCTTTAGCCAGAAAGATTACTTTATTACCACATTCATCAATTTGTACTCTGGGCTTGAGTTAGAAGTGACTTGGAAAGACAAAACTGTTACTTTAGTAATTGAATATGAAAGTCTTATTAGGATCCACTTTCACTAATCTGATATGAAAGTCACTAATGCAATATGACTTTAACACTGTATAAGCAACAATAAATTCTGATATGATATGAATATTAATATAATGCAATGGGATACTCCTAATATGTTAATGTGACGAGATACTACTAACAAGATATGAGGACCTTGATTCAAAAAATTAATATTACCTCTCCATAATTCTCTGAAACTGCAGTTGCCAGTTTCCAAGATAGCTCTTGTTGAGATTTGAGAAATAAATCATTTGCTTTTAGAGTCATAGGCAAAATAAAATGTCATATTATTTGGATGTTCCAGGTTATGAAATATTTGTGAATACGGTAAATGATTGCTGCTTGCGTTCTTCTTATTCCAATTGTGTGCATCTAATGATTAAGTTACATAAGTTATATAAAATGCAAGTTAACACTGTCTCAGACATCAATATGGACTTATCTACACTCTGGGAGAAAAGATAAGGAAAAGTGGTAAGGCATGTGTATCCCTATACAACACCACACAGGCGGATAATCTGTTAGTCATTAAAACATTATGATTGTGTTGTCCTTCCATTTTCAAACTTTTTGCACTCCTTCCTAAATAAGTGCAATTCTGGACTTGTATCTCCTACATTAACACCACTCCAAGAAGATTCAGGCACAAGCTAGTGAATATTTTGTCATAAATCATGATATGTGGATGACCTTAATTTCACTCTAAGTTTTGACAAGTTTTAGTGCTTCAGTTCTGTTATGAACAATATGTCTCAGAACTCATAATGACAAATGTCAAGATTCCAGGGCTGAACACCACTAGTACAGACATCCAAGGAGTGGCCCAAATCTCCACTATTTAGCTTAGTCTTGTAACTATACAAGTTGGCCATAATACCTTTAAAGATCTAGTAAATCGACATAAACATTACCATGACCAATTATAAACATATAAATAGAGAGTCAAGGGTTTTTTTTTAAATAGGATGCCTAATAGACAAACAAATTGTGTAAAATCTTGCCAATCCATGTCTACATAAAATTTCAAGGCATAGGGTAGCTGGGACCGATTATTACCATTTCTAAATCAGTTTATTTTACTTAGAGATTTTTTGTAACAAGAAAATATAGCCATAAATTTATAGAAATGGACTCAGTGGAGGCCTGGGAGTGAGGTGATTGTTACATAATTGGTACATTTTCATGGCAGTAATACTTACTCAATAAGTCATGCATAATAAGGAAAGGAAGTGAATTCTAAGTCCAAAGATGTAAATGAACTGATAAAACATTGGGCCTACTGGTTGGTAGTGACATTTATTGTTGGCACAGGTAGAAGCTAAATTAAGCTAACACATGATTTCATAAACTCTGACAAATCAAAAATGTTAACACAATTTCTTCCTCATTTGCTGAAAGAAAATTGAACCCCAAGTTAGCATACAGTAACAAATGCTTCCTTCTCATTTACCTATCATCTGGATGAAACGAGGTGATATCTACATAATAACAACAAATTGACATTTTATTTACAATAAAAAGCAAAAAATTAATGATAAGGGAAAATAAGTGTATCTTTTTTAATTGAAGAAAAGGAAGTGAATTTTTAAGAGGATTAGATTGGTTATTTTATCCACTACTGCCAATTTCAGAGTGGCTAGAACTGATTAGTAGTTATGGCAAATTCTATTATTGGTACATTATTTGATGTATGTTTCTTAATGACTAAATATATCTAATTATCAGTTTGATGTTGTTTTCCAGCTTGATTGTACTATGTCAGAGTGTATATATATTAGTATTATTATTTACAATTTCAGGTCTTTAGATTTGTTGAGAGTTGTTTGATGGATAATGTGATGTGTTTGGGTTTTCCCAGGGATCCTCCTCATGGTGGGCTTGCACTCCAACTATTAGTATTTCGATCCTGTAGCCTCCCATGAATGTCAGCAGCATTTCTCAAATTCTCTGCTGTGTCTAATGAAGTGGACACACATATTATCTAGTAAAAATAGCGTTTTAAAGTCCTGGATAATTTTCTTCTTTTTGTTCTTGGCCTAGTCATTCTTTACTACCTTATTTTATACATACATAATATTAAACATATATGACCTATGTAAATATATGACAGTATAGATTATGCATATACATGTGTTATATATTATTTATAACACACAATTATGTATATATAATTTATATATGTAATTATATAATCTAATTCTGTACATATGTATATATAATTCATATCTATTTAAATTATTTTATATATATATATAGAGAGAGAGAGAGAAACACACACACACACATACTTTTTAGCTTTTTAGTTTTTCTAAATGTGAGGAATGCCTCAAATTTCCAAGCCTAATGATAATGGCTCCTTCATATCTCTTGACACTTTTTTTTTTTGGCACAATTTCCGTGTCTTTGACTTTATATGAAACTTTCCGAAAAATTTTATAGGCAAGGTTTTTTACATCATTAATTTTCTTTTCTGCTGTGCCCATTTTGTGTAAGATGACACCAACTGAGTATTTAATTTTTATTGTTATTTTTATATTCAGGCTCTCTAGTTAGTTCTATTTTCTTTATCCCATTTTTATAGACGAAATGTTATTTCTGATCCTTCCCAGAAAATTTGTTATGTTTATGTTTATGTTTTGTGGAGTATTTCCTTGGCTATAACTTATTTAATCTGTCAAAATGCACTGTCTTTGTTAACAAACCGTAGGGAGCGTTCATTTTGTCAGCACTTTTGTAGCTGTAGTGCTTTGTGCCTCTATTTGTGGCAACTTTGGATCATGCTGCCTTCTTGGGGTTATGGTCCAGAGATCCTGCTTTGCCTTGCATTCTACAATGCATGCAGACAAGAGTCAGAAAGGGGAAAAACAGACTGTCAGTTAGTGGTTTGGGTGCCCTTTATTTCCCACAAATCATCACCAGCCCCTTGAGAGCTGCTTTGTCTCTAGTCCAAGATCCTGGAGTGTGTGTTGCTTCTTGGGCGCAATCAGCCCAGTACTGCTCACAACATGAAGGCAGTGGGGTAATCGGTAACCATGCCTCTGCTCTCATTCTGACACCCCAACTGATCACACTGCTTGGTGCCCCTCTCCTTCGCTTGCTCTAAGTTCCACCAGTTAGGAAATAGTTCTCTGCATGTCTCTGTTACAGGCTCTCTCCTGCTTACCCTGGACTGTGGCTTCCTCTTTAATCCTATCTTCTGCTTTTCTCCTTTTATGGTTCTCCCATGGGTTCCACTCCTCTGAGGTCACCACATCATTTTTACTGTGTTATAGGTTTATTTTCTTTTTATTAATCTGCTCCACTATTTGTAGGAAGGTGCTATGAGACAAATATTCTGCAGAATAAACATAGTATGTCTTCTTGAAATGAAAAATCTCTCTAGATAAGAATGATTTCAAGAGGTGAAAGTAGAGAAGGGTGTTTCAGGGCAGACCAGAACACCTCAAATACATAGCCCTAGGTGAGTCACTGTAGTGGGAGACACTGAAAAGCGAGACTTAATGTGCAGAAACAGAGTGCCAGGGACATAGGGAGAAAAGGCTGAAAGGAAAAGGAGAGTGAGGAAGGTAGGGAATTTACACTGGTGGGAGTTTTTTTGTGACCAGTGTCAGAGCCCCTGTTTTGTTTCCGAATGTGGGAAAAATGGTAACATGGCAACAGGCGAAGTCCTTTAGTTTTGTTCGTCTGCTTGTATTTAATGCAGTTTCCATTTCATCTGTAAATGATGTCCCAGCTGGAGGATACTGAGATTGATAAAACTTAGTTATATATTAGCAGAAGGACTAACCAAGTATAATGAGATGGAGTCCAGTTGGCTGGACTATCTAGTCTTAAGAAAGGCAGTGAATATCACAGCATTTACTGACCCACATATTTTCTACCTGCCATGACTATAGGCTCCCACAAAGTCTCATGCATTAAAGTTTCATTGCCTCCGTTAGCAATTAAATAGTAAGTTTTCACTGCCTATAAGGCACTAGGTTAGGCATTTTTGAGGATAAAACATGAACAAATTGTTGTTCCTGTATTCAAGAAGCTTACAGTCTTGGAGAAAAACTGTTATGCACGTTACAATACCGAGTAAAAGTCATAATTTTAATTTAAAAAGGCAAAGAGGTTATACCACTTTAGATGACAGGGAAATAAAGTCTAAAAAATCACAGTTTTAGAAGTGGAACATTACAAAGAGAAATACCTCAAATAGAGGCAAAGCAATAAGAAAGGCTTGGACATGTTTGGGGTACAATAGTTTATTTACTCAAGCACAGAATTCTTTAGAGAGAGTAGTGTGCCAGATTTTAATGTAGAATAAACATAGTACGTCTTGGACCATTTCTTGCAAATCCTTGAGTGTCAGGCTAAATACTTGTAGCCTGGCTCCCACCCAGTTTGAAATCAAAATTGAGGGATCCTTATACTGAAGATTGGAAATCCGTGAAGCAAATATTAACCCATCTCTCTCTAGCTAACCCTGGCCCACCCAAAACAGGGGGCTCTGGTGAGCAATAGTTAATGAGTTAATTCCACACAATGCAATAGATGGTTGGATTTCTCACTTTCACTGTTGAGTGAAGGAATGAAGGCAGAAGCTGTCTTCTCCATACTTAATGCTGTGGGGGAGGTTCTCAGTGCGTGGGATGTTGTAGGAATGATTGCAGCATGCAAGAACTTTGCTGGTGAGAGCACAAAGATAGAAAACTCCGTCTGCAGGGGTAGCAAGGTAGAGTAAATTATTTCTATGTTGTATTATAAGTTTGAGTTAATCAGTTGCACAAAAGAAGAAAAATGGCACAGTCGAAGGACTGAGCTTGTGGATTCAAAACAGAGAATTTAATGAGGCAAGATTTCACATCTGGCTAACAGTGCACAAACTATCATGGTGTCGGTAATGGTCCCAGCTCTTGAATTCTCCCCAGCCAACCCCACTTGCTCCAGCACAATAGGCACTTTGTACCCTCAGGGATCAGCCTCCTCCATGACCACCCTCACCCTCTGGAAAACAGATTCATTCCCACACATCACAACTCTCACATGTTTCCATCCAAGGACATTTTCTTAGAACCAAAATTAAATTCACCAGGAACCATAATATACAATGTAAATAAACTCAAATTTAAAGCGGAAACATTAATGCTGTTAAATTTTATTTATCTTTGCAAACATTTTATAAAGTAAACTCAATTAAATGTATTTGCCATCTAGAATACATTTTGTGTTTCTTTTTTAGAGAACAACAAAATAAAAGTTTGTTTAAACCCTGAATAAGATAGAAAACATAATCATAGTCATGGAGACTTGAATCTAACAAGGGAGAAAACTTTGGCTACATTTGCTTAGGTTCTAACTTATCTTCCTCAAAAACAGATGAGAAAACTGAAGTTTGGATAGTATCAGGATTGTTGTCAGATTTTTTGTTTGCCCGCTACCAACTTCTATAAAATAAAGTGCTCCCTTTGACCACTGTAGAAGGTAAGAAGAGCAGCATTGGGCCAAATGGATAACAAATGTGTATTTAGTATTTCTAATTGTTATTCCTGTGCAGTGTATAAATCCACCAGAATTAGCATTGTCTTCTAGAGATATAAGATGTATTTCAGTAGCAGGCAACTTTATAGATAACTTGCCTACCGCTTATCATAAAAATTAAATGAGATACTGTCAAATGTCAAATATTTATGATCTTGTAAGAACCATGAGTAACTGCAGTAAAAAGAACCTTGAAGTTAACAGCCAAGTCTAAACCATGCCCTCCATTCAGAATAAATTACTATTTCAAACTAAATTAAGAGTTTTTCTACATCTTATCCTACTCACAGCATGGGGTGTTTCTAGTATTCCTGATTGACAGATAAGGAAACCAAGGCCCAGAGGATGAGATGTTGTGCAAATTCATGGGTCTATAATGTAGTGGAGCTGGAATTTGAGGCCAGACTCTCAGACCCCAGAGTGTATATTTTAAACCCAATTCCACACAGCCTTCAAGAATTGGTGCTAACCAGTTGAATGAGAAATGTTGGTCAAAGGCTCTCTTATGCTGAGAATACAGGATTTCCTAGGCTGATAAGAAGATGGAGGAGAAAGGGCTGGAACCCAAGAGAAAAGAGTTTTTCAAATAAAATCCCTAACATATCTCTCACCCACCAACCACAGTCGTGATAAAGCTTTATCTGTAGAGCAGGAGGCCACAGGATGTGTTAGCCTAGAGCTAACTCTTCATATTTTCAATCTGACAGTAGGTCATCCACCCAAACTAGGGAAGTTCCAATTAAAAGTCAGTATGACATACCACAGCAGGGCTAGGTAGAGAGGCACAGTCATGACCGGATCCAAAGGGGATACAATGTTTTCTAGTTGCCAAGGGGCCAAATAAACTAATTGTAGTCGGAGGATTCAGTGGGAATCCATGAGAACGTTGCTTAAGTTCATCTGTAAAATAGGAATAATCATAGTTCCTGTAGAGAATTTTATAAATATTAAATGAGACATAATTCTTAAAAGCACTTAACACATTGCCTAAAGCTGTACCCAGACATCTTGTTTAAAATCTTCCTCTCACAGTATATTTGTTTGCTTGTTTTTGTGTGAAGCTCATATTCCACTTCTTGAATACATGGAAAGGGCAAAGGGACTCGTGGCCATTGAAATCTGAGGGTAATATGGGAACAAATGTGAGCGTGAGTTGGGTTGGCATCTCCTAGGCACAGCCTTGGAAAGTCATTTGGCAGGAGGAACTGCAAGTTTTACACTTCGAGAAGCCAAGAAGAAAATAGACACGGAAGTGAAGGAATCATTGTTACATGTGACTCCATGAGAGGAAGATGAAAGCCGAGATCACAGGAAATGCAGCAGGCAGTAGTTTGTTAAAAATGAAAAGTAACTAATTTTAGTTAGAAACTTTCTTTGGCTGCAATTACGTTCATCTGAAACTAGTTGTTGATTCAAAGTCAAACGTCTGTAGTGTTAAAATTATTCATGATATGAAAAAAAATCACCCAAGTCTCCTGCCTATATAAATATGTATGGAGGGATGCAGGCTGTTTGTATGCACAATAGGATAGCAATGGCTAAAGCTTTTCTCCCATAGTGATCTCCCATAACCACCCACTGCTAAATCATTTTGTAATGCAGTAGTCCTTCATTATCCGAAGTTTCACTCTCCGTAGTTTTGATTACCTATAGTCAACTGTGATCCAAAAATATTAAATGGAAAATTCCAGAAATAAACAATTCATAATTATAATACACCATTTGGAAGAGCCCAGGATGTGAATCCTCCCTTCGCCCAGTGTCTCCACTCTGTCTACCCTCCTGTCCATGAGTCACTTCATAGCAGTCTTGGTTTTCAGATCAACTGTCATGCTATTGCGGCACCTGTGTTCAAGTCATCTTTATTTTGCTTAATAATGGTCCAAAAATACTAGTGTACTCTGCCTACTTTATAAATTAAACTTTTTATAGATACGTATGTATAGGCAAAATCGTAGCATATATAGGGTTCAGTACTAGCCACGGCTTCGGGCATCCACTGGAGGTCTTGAAATGTATCCCCCACAGATAACCTGGTGGATTAGAAAATGTATCAGAGCTCACTCTTCCAGAGACGTTGCTTTAGGTAGTGTAGGAAGGAACAGACTTAAAAAGGTTAGTGTCACACATCCCTCTCTGCAGGACTTCTCCCTTTTCCAGAAAGCACTTATTAAAAACAGGAGTCTGTGGAGTGCAGAGGGGAGTGAGGGGTCTGCAACTATTGTATATTAGTCTGTTGAAAAGCAGGTTGGAGAAAATATTAAGGTGCACGGCTTCATATAGCAAAAGGACTGTCTTGTACAGTAATTAACTTTGTTTTTCTTCAAAAAGTAGGATGAGAATCCAAAAAAAATAGAGAATGAGTTCAATATTTTCTCAGTACAATAACTTTCTAATGAACTCCTCAAAACAGAGCAGGTATTATGGGAACGTTGAGTCTCCTGAGATTTGCAGTATTCAAATGATTCTCATATATGATCTGTTCACACAGAAGCTCTAGTGTGTTTCTTGCCTCAGGTAGGGAAACCCTTATTCCAGACTTTGCAGTGTAACTCTGTGCAGAACCCCGACAGTGCCCATGCTCACTGGTCATTCTGAAGCTGCTTCTTCATGACGGGAAAGACCAAAGCCAAGTCAGTTATTGTGAAATTCATCACTATCATATCCATAAAAGAAGAGCAGTTTTAAAGCTTCCCACAAAATCTTCCCTTTCACATTTAATGAAATAGAACAAAACAAGCCCAGTTACCCATATCATTTATTTGTGTTTCTCCATTCACCAAAGGCAGCCATGATTCTGATGCTTATATATCTGTGTATGTGTGTCTGTCTATCTATCTATCTATCTATCTATCTATCTATCTATCTATCTATCTATCTATCTGTATCTATCTATCTATCTATCTATCTATCTATCTATCTATCTATCTATCTATCTATCATCTCTATCTATCTATCTATCTATCTATCTATCTATCTATCTATCTATCCATCCATCCATCTATCCAGCCTCCTGTGTGCTTTTATATTTTTTCTTTATATATCAAATTTTCCATAAACAATATATGGTACCATTTTGTTTGGCTTAAAAAGGTATGTAAATTTTCAACTTCTTTTACTCAGTATTGTTTTTAGGTCTATTTATTTTAATACAAGTTGATCTAGAGCATTCATATACCGCTTCATTATAAGAATAATGTTAGATATTTTTCTTTACCAGACTGATAAGCAAAGCACACTCTCCCATTTATTTTTCAGTTTTCCACAGTGTTGCAATAAACATATTTGTATGAATCTCCATCAGCACATGTTCAAACAAATGTTTTCTAAGGTAAGATGCCAGAAATTGGAATATATGTATCATAAACTATAGACAGTTTTGACTTCCCTGCATTTCATCCAATCACTCTGCAAAATAGTGGTACCAAAGTACACTGATATTTGCAATTTATAAAAGGTTATATTCCTAAGGTTTTCACCAAACGTGGTTATCATATTTATCTAATTTTGTTCATCTGACATGTATGCAATTTTAAATATTTTGATTTAAATCTCTCTTATTAGTAGTAAAGTTAGGTGGTGTGGTTTTTGTTTTTTGTTTGCCAGTAGATTTCTTCTCTGAATTGGATAAATTTATGAGGGAATTTTCATAATTGCTACAGTAAAAGTTCCTACTGATGGAGTCAGTATATATCTCTCCAGTAATTTTGATACTATTATATTTTCTTCAATAATTTTTCAAAATTGTTTTTACAAACTACACATCTTTTGTTAGATTTATTTCTAGGTTCTTTGTAGATGCAATTATAAATTGCTATATTTTTAGAAATTAACATATCTAATCATTACTTGAGTGTGGAAATACCACCAATTTTTCTTTATATTGATCATTTCTGTTTCAATAATTGTACTGAAATATCCTATTTGTTATAATGGAATGCTTGTATATTCTCTTCCCTTGGATATTTTTTGCCAACAATTATAGGATCTGTGAATAATGAATATGTTATTTTGTCCTTAAATTACTTAGAACTTTAATTTTACTTAGAGCTTTCTTTTAGTTCTGTCCAGTTCTCCAGCGAAATGAAGAGCAGCATTGCATTCTTCAGTCATTTCTATGAACTCCAAAATTGTTTGCTAAAAATCGTCTTTTTATTTACTAGTTATTTATGGTCTACCAACAAGTTCCTCAGAGAATTATGTTTAAAACCCTCAAATCTAATTTTATAGTTTTCCATTTTCCTTTTATTTCTGTCCATTTCTTTTCTTGTCTTTTTGCTTTTTTTTTCTTTTTCTTTTTTTTAAGATGTGGTCTCACTCTGTCACCCAGGATGGAGTGCAGTGGCATGATCGCGGCCCACTGTAGCCTCTACCTCCCCAAGCTCAGGTGATCCTTCCATCTCAGCCTCCTAGGTAGCTAGGACTACAGGCATGCCTCATTAAACCCAGCTAAATTTTGTACTTTGTGTAGAGACGGGGTTTCTCCATGTTGCCCAGGCTGGTCTTGAACACCTAGTCTCAAGTGTTTTGCCTGCCTCAGCCTCCCAAAGTGGTAGGATTACAAGCTTGAACCACCCTGTACAGCCTCTATTTCTTATGAGGCTTTGTTTTTTAAGATTGTAATGTGTTCCTTATGACTTAAATATTTTAGAGTTATACAATTACCTTCTTTAATAAACATTTTATTTTATTTTTTCTTTTCTTACAGAATGTTTTGGGTGATATTTTAAAAGATCCTCTAGATTTGTTTCTGACTAGTCTTTGCCAATAGGTATCTTTTCAATCATTGTACTTCCAAACTTTTTCTTGGTTCTTCGTGTTTTACATTTCACTCATATAAATAGCATGAAGAACATTTTTCCTTGGGTTGTAGCCTGCAGGTCCCAGTTTTATTTTAGAAAATCCCAGTTCTTAGTTCTCATTTAGCTCAGGCCTATGGCATTGTCCCTTTTTTATGTAAGTAGATTAAAATCCAAGGCCTGAGCTGTTATTGGCCCCCTTATCTTCACTGCTTTCTCTATGCTTTGGGAAAGTGAATATTTCTCTTTCTTTTGTACAAACTCAGCCATGTATTAAATATTTTTGGTCATATTTTATTTCATTTTATTTAACATGCTGTAGTGGGAGAATGTCAGCACTATTTTAGTCCACCATTTTGCTAGAAACAGACCACTCCAGACCCAGTTCTATTTTGAAATTACCCACAGCCTCTTAAATCATACTTTCCATCTATAATTAGACTTATTGCCTAGTGATCAGTCATTTGTGTTAACAAAGAACAATTAAAAGCTTGAGGCTTGGCCAGGCATGGTGGCTCACACCTGTAATCCCAGCACTTTGGGAGGCTGAGGCAGGTGGATCACCTGACATCAGGGGTTCAAGACCAGTCTGGCCAATACGGTGAAACCCCATCTCTACTAAAAACACAAAAATTAGCTTGGTATGGTGCACACCCCTGTAATACCAGCTACTTGGGAGGCTAAAGCATGAGAATTGCTTGAACCTGGAAGGTGAAGGTTGCAGTGAGCTGAGATTGTGCCACTGCACTCCAGCCTGGGTGACAGAGTGAGACTATTTTATCTTATGGCAATTTTATATTTTAGGGTCCTTTTCTTGTACATACTCAACTTGATGCTAGTAGGTAAAGCAGTTACACACTATATTTGCTATTTTATGGATGGCAAAATGGAAACTTAAAGAGTAGAATGAAAAGATTGAGAGAAAAAGCCACAGTTTCTCCATCTCTCAGTCCCAGACGTCACCACTACACAGCACTTCTGGCATGCCATGACTCATTACATTTAAGACTGAGTCAAAAGCTTGTCTATCCTAACATTGGAGGCCATGAGGAAATGGTGAGTAAAAGTGGGAAATAGAAAACATCACAGTCCAGTGGGATGCCCCACCAACTTGGAAGTCTTTTTCATTTTTGCATTTGCAATATACTCAAATAAAGTTTAAGGTTTATTGAACCGAATTAAAATAATTTTATATTCATCTATTTGGGAGATTGTCAAAAAGACGTAGTTATGGTAGAGAAGATAGAAATATGTTTAACTTTTTTTTGAAACCCATTAAACCTCAATAGTGTATTCCATTCTTGTCATTAACAAGAATTAGACAATTTGTACTGTGAAAAATAAAAATAATAATTTATCATTGGTAACATGCTTTTTAACTTATTTTATAATTTTTATTTGAATTGTTTAATGTTGCAATATAAATATCCTTGTCTAACAAGGATTGTTTAGTGACTGATTAAGGCAATCAAACACTAAATCATGTCTCGTATGTTATTTGAGTGTTCTCTCTGCTCAGGTTCTTGGTCTAAATACTGAGGAATGTACAAAGAAGAATCGAGCCTGATGCCTACCTTCCAGGCTCTTAAAACCCAACAAGACTGGCTGGCGCCTATAGTCCTAGCTACTCGGGAGGCTGAGGCAGAATGGCGTGAACCCAGGAGGCATAGCTTGCAGTGAGCCTAGATTGGACTACTGTACTCTAGCCTAGGCAACGGAGTGAGACTCCGTCAAAAACAAACAAACAAAAAAAAACCACAAAGAACAAGACATTTTATGGATATAATTTATGTAAGCATATTATTACATAAGTTTCTAGTTAAAAAGCTACTTTAGGACAGATAAAAATAAAGTCATAGAAGTTGAATGAAAAGAAATAGTAACGCTATCCATGTGGAAATCAGGTTTCTATGAGAGGTTATAATTCTCTCATAGAAATTCTTATATGGTTCTTTTTCTTAAGTGATGAGAAAATTGGTGATGCCCCAGTATTAAATGGGTTATCAAAGATACAGAGACCATTAATGATGACTTGGACAAATCTCAAGTCTTCTGAATTCTCATCCAGTACATCTACTAAGATTATTGTTAATGTATTAATAAAGGATAAAATATATGGTACTTAACAAATTTCTAAGGAAACATGTACATTTAAAGTAAAATGATATGGTTTAGCTATTATATTTCTGAGTTTTAAACACAGGCAGAATAATCAACCTAATATGTCTTTGACTTTAAAACTTCAATAGAATTCCCATATATATGTCATTGAAATCACACCCTAACTGAGTCAGCTTAACAACCAGTAATCCATCTCAATTGTAATGAGAAGATGATTAGGTCCATGCCTTCAATGGCAGAAATGTAACTGAGACTGTTTGTGCGGTGCTGAAGCTGCAGCCACTGGCTCTAGAGATCAGTTTGATAGCATTTCTTCTCAACTCCACATTCAATTATGTCATATAAAATCAGCTATGGTGGGAGTATTTACACCATAGAAATTAGCAAAAGCTACAAATCAGGGATAATTTTTGTTTGTTTGTATTAGATCAGTTTGCTAAAAATTTACTAGCACATAATTTGGCTTTCTATTCCTTCAATAGAAGATGGAATCAAATTAAGTCATTCTTTAAGACCAGCAGGGTTATAGCTCGAAGACCTATTTCCTCACCCTCCTTCTGCTGTGCATGGACCAAACCACTGGCATAATCAAAAGCAGCAAACAAACAACATCAGAGGTTTTCCCACACCCAGCCAGGGCGAAAATGTAATTAGTAAAAAATGCTAGGCGAGAGCATTGTGTGACCAGAACTATTCAATCAGAAAGTGCTGATTGAACATATATAAGCACAATCAAAGCCTTTATTTAAATAGGGGTTACAGTCCTAATAAAACACAAAGGGAAGTAGGGGCATAGGCCTCCTCGACAGGTAATGAAAGAAAAAATTAAACTCATCCAATTACATCTGGGGAAAAATCCATTACCTATAACAGAGAGAGGACTGCCCCAGGAAAATTCAGATGCAAAACTAATAACGAAGGCACACTGTCCTTTCAACAGATTCTAAATGAGCTCTAATTTTCTTATATCCACCATTCCCAAACTATATAAATTTCAACTAAGCAGAAAAAAGTGACATGCTAGCACAATTGTTATTCCAAACAGGCCCAGCTGCTTGCTCACCTTAATTAGACCTAATCCCAAAACGGAGCCAATCTTTCCTTATTTTCTTCTATGAGCTCACCTGATTTCCCTCAACTTTTCTTTTCTAATAGATTTTGCTGTAACCTTTCAGCAACTGTCGTTTTAGATACTCTCCCAGGAATCACAGTATCTCTGGTTCCTTGGCCAAACAGAACTTGAGCTCGTGAGGCACAGAAGAGGAGAAAATTGGGGTGCTGATCTGACAGCACAGCGTTTGTAGGAAAAGTTCAACTTAGCCACCCTCCTTTAAATCCCTTGCTATCTCGTGTGCATATGTGTACATATATTTCTGTTGATATTTGGAAATCTAGAATGATAGAATTAAATACATTTGAGATCTCTTGTCCTGCCCTCTACTGAATGACTTTTGAAATGGCTTTCAGATACAATGGTGAAAAGTAAATCTTAAAGGCTCAATTTTATCAGGGAACTGAAGGGGTCTTACAAGTTGAAAAGTAGTTAACCCCTTAAGAGCCTACATCCTGTGAAGGAATTCTGCTGCTGTCAGTGGTATTCAGTTTCGTTGGGCACTAAACTCTGTGAGAACTTAAGATACCTCCTAAAACTACTTTTGTCTCTAATGTGACCAGTGCAAGCTGGAAGTGTTCCTTAAATGTTTGTAAAGAGAATTTGGCTTCAAGTCATAGAAACAAAGTTCTATTTGATATTAGAGCTGCAAATGAATTTGGGTATCCTTCCAATGAAAGGAATTTATCCAAGGTCTGTTGGTTATACATCAACTCAGTAAATACTTACAGAACAAGGTGGACCAGTGGATGCTTTTGGTTTTATGAGCTGTGTATGAGTACAAAAACCCTTGTCTCTCTCTCTCTCTCAAAAAAAAAAAAAGGCATTTTGAAAGAAAAGATAGGACTTTACTTATACACACAAAACAAAGTAGAAATTAGAAAATGTGTGCTGGGCACGGTGGCTCATGCCTGTAATCCCAGCACTTTGGGAGGCCGAGGCAGGTGGGTCATGAGTTCAGGGGCTCAAGACCAACCTGACCAATATGGTGAAACCGTGTCTCTACTAAAAATACAAAAATTAGCCGGGCATGGTGGCATGCACCTGTAGTCCCAGCTACTTGGGAGGCGGAGGCAGGAGAATCGCTTGAACCTGGGAGGCAGAGATTGCAATGAGCCAAGATCACGCCACTGCACTCCAGCCTGGGTGACAGAGCAAGACTCCGTCTCAAATATAAAATAAAATAAAATGAAAGAAATTAGAGAACAAGTTGTCCACTATTCCATACATGATAGAGAAGCACTGACCTAGAGAAATTCAGAGAAGGAGCAGCTGCTCATGGGCTGAAAAGACTACAGGATTTTTCATAGAGTAGGTAAAACTTAATCAAAACTTTGAAAGCTCAGTAATATTTAGAAAACATTTTGGAAAATATATAGCCAAAGCACTGTAAGATAATCCGATAAAAACCTAAAAGCATATATATAAGCTTCGTGTGCTTCCAGAAGTGTGAAAGAAATTAACAAACATTTTTTGACCATGCAATCTGCACTGATCTCTTAACTAAAAGCTGATAGTACTTATTGCTCATCTGATGTATATTCCTATATTGTCACTCAAATCTTGAATCTTTATTCAACATTTCATGCATATATATATCATGTCTTCTCAAATAGCAGCAAACTCCTGAGGGCAAGAGCAGCATATAATATTCTTTATGTTCCCACAAATGCATTATGCATTCCCATATCCCCTAATGTATTAGATAAGTAGAAATAGCAATATAATCTGCATTGATTAAAGGATGAACACAAGGAGATGAAGAAAAGAAGGAAAAAGAAGATACGGAGAAAGGGTAGAAAGGAAGAAAGGAGCACAGTTGTCCAAGTGGATGACATGAAATTGGAATGTACAACCCAGACACAGGAAAGTTTGCTTTCTTCTCCATCCCCAAATGCGTTTGCCTGCCCTCATCAGTTTCACAATAATGCTACTATGAGTTTGACTGAACAACACCTATTTTCAAAACACAGCCTGAGAAATTGGACACAAATAAGTGTTCACTAACTGAAAAAGGTAACATTTAAAAATAAATCTGGCAAGAACTGCCACCTCTCTATCCCCACATATTTTTAGTGGAAACCCCTGTATTTGTTCTGTTTGCTGAATTTGAGGAATGTCTTTATTAAAGAAAACAACGAAGCCCAAACTAGATGCCTCCCAGCTAGCTATTTTTACAAAAGCAGTTATGTTTGGGCAAATGCCTCCATTTCGGTCCCATTAACAAAGATCCTCAAAAACACTACCACGCATACTTCTTTTCATGTCTTTTTCTTTTTCTTTCTCATAGTGTCTCTTTTCTGAGCGTGCAGTAATAACATGCCATCAGTGTCACCTCTACAAAGGCATAACTTCAGTTTGGGCAAGTGTAACTATTCCCAGAGTAAGTCGCCAGACAGGCATTTGCTCAAATTAGCTTTAAAAAAGTTGTCACATCTGTGTATGTGGGATGTCTTTGCAGTGTAGAAAGAAAGAAAGCAGAGAAATTTATTCTTTCAAAAATCTGCCACTGCAAATTCCTGCCACCCATTCTCATGGTTTTTTTTTTTTTTTTTAAGGCAGTTTGTGCTTATATGGGGGTGGGAAGAGCAGTTAAAGGAAAAGAGAGGGAGAGGCTGACAGATAGAAAGAGAGAGACTGGTATTTTCCTAAGATTCATCAGAAAAAAATACCCTGCCATCTGACAAAACAAAATAACAGAGCACTCCTCCCCCCAGCACAAAAGGCTTTGGAAGGCAGTTGTAGTGCTCGCAGAAGGAGACATCCAATCACCAATCGGGAAGGAAGAGAGGTAGAAGCAACAGTTGAGACACTCATACATATTCATGACATTTGCAACTACAGCTTCCTGATTTTAACCTAGCAAAAGAACATTCAGGACACAGCTCCACCATTTTCAAGATCATTACAAAGGCATAACAACCTACTGATAATTCACTTCTTATCTTACATGATCAAGAAATAGAAGGTAGTATGAAAACTGATCAACTGGACAGCTGCTTTGTCAAGGATAACGGATATTACCTTCCCACTGTCATCCTGGGTACTCATCAACAGATGTGTAAATAGTTGGTCATGTGTAGATACAGTGATGGAAAGCATGGTCCCTGTGCTTGAAATGCATTTAGTCTAGTTGAAAAGGCCAAGCACACATGAAACAACAAGTGCATATAACAAAACAATCCATAGCACATACTAGATTATCAAATCCAGAGGGAGGAAATCATCTTCATCTCCACCAAAGGTTTTTATCACATTCCCCATTCTCCCATACCTATGTCAAAAAACAAAAACCAGAAAAAAAAAAAAAATCCTGCTCTCAGAAGATGTCTTGCAGTCTGACAGTCCTGTCTTGAATATTTAGAATACAGGATTGTGCAAAACCTATGAGAACTGCTCTTTCAATAATCATTAAATGAGCACCTTTTATCTTTTACATGCTCATATATATATGAGCTAATACATATATTTCTCCATACATATATGGAGAAAGAAAGAGAAATCTCCCCCCACCCAATTCTTCTTTCTTTTCACTCTGGGCTAGAATGGATGTGTGGGAGGAGACCTGGGAAGTTAGGGTGGAACTAATTCTTGCCAACCACTCCACCCCACCCCACCCATACCTATAATAAAGCAGCACATTATCTCTTGCAATGGTAGAAGAGAATAACACAATGGGTCTTGAAAGGACCTCCCTTGATGAATAATTGAATTTTTTTACTCCACTTCAATATCATTTTCTTATAAATGCTATCCTCTAGCCCCCAGACTTTATCATACCCCTTTATAATTCACTTTTATCACACTGCATTTCCTCTTCATTATCTCAACTCTAATTAAATAATCAATAAAGTAATTATTTATTAAAAGACCATGTGCCCTACTAGAATATAAACTCATTGAAGGAACAGACTTCATCTCCTTCACTTACCTATTATTAGCACCACAAAGAGTGTTTGAGAATTCTACTTCCTTGACAAATATTTATTAATCGAATAGAAAGGCTTAGAAGGTTGTTTATATAATTAGTTAACTAATTTTTAGTAAGCCAGTAATTCTTAGCCCTCTCAGCCATACTACCTCTGCTTCATAAGCCAGTAATTCTAAAATTCCCCTTACCATGTGTTGCGATTCAACTTTTTGAGCTTTAATTACATTAAACATTAAGAAAAAATACATTCAAACTCTTATTTGAGGTGTTCTTAAATAGCACAAATTCTAAACAAGGGTTTCGTAAGTTTTCAGTATGCACTTTTTCAAACAGGCTGTGATCAAATGCCTCAGTGATTCCACTTCTATAGTCACATTTGTTCTATTGAATAGTTTGGATATTATTCTTGAAAAAAAATTTAGCTTTTCTAAATCTCATATTTACAAATATGGGAATGAAGATTCTGAGACCATAATTATTTCCCAGTAACAAGGACAATGTGTCAGGCTGATTAATGAGCAAGTTGAAACCAAAACGTAAGCTTATGAAAGTTTACAAATTTCTTAAATGCTCAGGCCCATGGTATTTCTCCAATCATGTATTTTTTTTTTTAAGGGCGAATAAGGCCAAAAAAATGGAGAGAATCTTTGAGATGTCTTTTCTGAGAGCTAACGTGTGTTCTTGTTGTTTTCTCTTCCCAGTTTATCTGATAGTTTATAAAGTTTCTTCTACCCTTAACCACTCCCTGCTTAAAATTTACAATGTTCCAGGGAAGAAGGGCTGCTATGACCTTCCTAAATCAGAAAAATGAGGTAACCACCTTCAAGTAACCTCTGCCTAATCACAGAGAAACACTAACTCCTTGGATTATCCTGAGAAGTCAATTCAATCAAAATATTCAATCCATTTGAGAATGAAGAGACAATGAGAAAAGAGAATTTATTTGCATCTTATAATTGTCTATGTTTATTTTTAAATTATTTTCAAATGTTATTCTGTTTTTTGAAAGATTTTATTTTAAAATTGATTTTAAAATGTTGAATTTTTACTCACTTAGATAAATTTTGGATTACTGAGAAGTCTTTGATTTTTGGCTGTCTCATTTATTTATTTATTTATTTTTTATTTTATTTTATTTTTTTTATTTTTTATTTTTGAGACGGAGTCTCGCTCTGTCGCCCAGGCTGGAGTGCAGTGGCGCGATCTCGGCTCACTGCAAGCTCTGCCTCCCGGGTTCATGCCATTCTCCTGCCTCAGCCTCTCCGAGTAGCTGGGACTACAGGCGCCCGCCACCACGCCCGGCTAATTTGTTTATATTTTTAGTAGAGACGGGGTTTCACCGTGGTCTCGATCTCCTGACCTCATGATCCGCCCGCCTCGGCCTCCCAAAGTGCTGGGATTACAAGCGTGAGCCACCGCGCCCGGCCAAGGCTGTCTCATTTATTAACAAAATAAATGACCTGTGTAGATGTAATACTGGTCTCTGAAATTCAGCATTATATTCAGAGCTTAATGAAGACAAATCATGAAAAAGACAACCCATTTGATGTATTCATACACCACACAAAACTATTTAACATGATTGTTTTTATGTTTGTTACACGGTCACAAATAATATTTCAACCATAACTCATGAACTAGCAATCTTTGATGAAGTCAACAAATATTTAATGAGTATGCATCATATATACTGTGCATATACGCTCTTTGCCGAAACCACAAGGAAACTTACAGACAAATCTGACAATGACCATTTCATGTTTACTTTATTTTCCCTTTGCACCAACTACCTTATTTTTACATTACTTTTTAAAATTTAATTTTTTTAATTGACACATAGTAATTATATATATTTACAAGGTACATAGTCATGTTTCAATACATATAATATATGGTGATCAGATCATGGTAATTACAATTTTCATCACCTCAAGCATTTATCATTTCTTTGTTTGGGGAACATTCAGTATTGTTCTTCTAGCTATTTGAAACTATACAGTATATTACTGTTAACTATAGTCATCCTTACAGTGCTAGAGAACACAACATATTCCTCTATCTAGCTGTAATTTTGTATTTTTTAATAAATCTCTTTCTATTTCCTGTTTTCTCCTATCTTTCCCAATTTCTAGTATCTTCTCTTCTACTTTTTATTTCTATGAGATCAACTTTCTTATTATTCTTGGTTCTTTGTTAATTGCCTCAAATCTTTGGGGGAACCAGGGAAATATCCATTTATAGATACATAAAATGAATGGCTATGCAACTGAGATTTTCTTGAGCCAATCCCAGTTTAAAATATTCCACCTCACTTTTGTCTCAAAAGGTATCAAATTATCTATGACTGTCCATTTTGAAAAATAAAAAATTAAATGAACCATATCAGTAAGCATGATAATTAAAATTTGGATTTGTTTCTAAACCCAAAAGCCACAAAAAGACGGGGCGTTATGGGCCAAAGACATGTCAAATTTTCTCATGAAAATGAGGCCTTGCCAAAGTGTTTTATGTATATTCTTTGCATTCAGAAGCCTATCTACTTGATTTTGGAGTCGGGACCCTTTTATGTGACTTTTGGGATGGTCCACCATGGGCAGGAGAGATCCTAAGTACGGCTGGTCCAGCCAGACAACAACAGATGAAATACTTGTCTGTATAAACGTGTATTTGTATTTATTCTAATATATGCAAGTCATTAGAAGTCTAACTCTTAAAAGCGTATATGCTTGGAGGAATTTTAATGTCATTAGATTCACAAATTGTGAAAAAGAAATCCGTACTGAAACCACATGTTCTGGTTTGGGGTTTCCAAAGCATGGTCATTTTCTCCATTTATAAAAGCACAAATACAGACATTTTTACACAGTGTGTTCTGGGGAAAAATAAAGTTTTCTAGAAGACAGAAACTATAACAGAAAGAGAGCTAGAGAACTATGTAGATGGGTGAAAATTCAGAGATACACACATAAATGTTTACATTCTTCTCTGCACCAAACTGCCATTAGGAATAAGGGGTCTTTTTGTTTATTTTTTTCTACTCAAAAGGGAATATGAGAGTTATGATATTTAGTGGGCAAGATATTCACATAATCCAAAACAACTCAGGTGAACCTCTACCTCACTCTTCAATTTCATTTATGTTGTGCTTATAAAGTTTTTATACTTTTTTTTGTCTTTGTCTTAGTGATAGGGAGTCTTGTTTTGTTATTGTTTGCTTTGTTTGGTTTTTGTTTCTCTTTTCCCAGATGTGACATTACACACAGCTTGGTCTTAAGTTCCACAAAATCTTGCCAATTTTACAGAGATGGAAAGTGGAAAGAGAGAACAATGTAAGCAAAATGTCCAAATATTAATGAAAAAGAAATCTGGTAAACTTCTGTAAGATAAAGGCTAAAAAGCTATTGCTTGATTTTTTTTTAGCAAATGTTTTTCTTTTATTCCTGAAGCATGTAGTTTTTACTAAGCAAACAAACTAAAGATGGGAGCAAAAAATAGTATTCGTGCCTGCCTGTGTTTTGAAGGAGGCCTGCAATTTTCGATTTGTATAAATTTCCAAACCTCAGTATTAGATGCAGCAAAAGCTAAGGCATCAATATGTCCAATGTACCCAAGATGAAACACATTAGAAATCCATAAAACCAACACAGTGTCAATTTTGTTTAAATTATTGCCCTTCAGCATTTGAAGTATTAGCTGTATCTAGTAGCACAGGATAGGGTAAGCTTTTTATTTCCCTGTGACTCAATGCAACTTTTATTTTGGGCAATGCTCTCACATATCAAGAAAACTGTGTTAGCCATAGGGGGAAATTTCTGAGAATCAAAGAGAAATGCATGTTTCGTAATCATTACTGGAGAATGAGAAGAAGCATTATGATGTTGAAGAGCTCTGCCTTTCCTGAGAGTTCATAAAATCGGGACCCTAATTCTAGTTCTCTCGTAAACTAGGCACTGGGTTGACCTTGACCAAATCTCTTCACTCCTTGGAGACATTAGTGTTGTTATTAAAAAAATAAAGTTGGGGGTACATGACTTACTGCCTGAGAGTTCCATTATGTAACTGCCTTTTAACTAGGAGGGAAACAAGAAAGAAAACACCTTTGAGAAATTTATTATTTTTTCTTTTTTTCCACTCTCCTCATTCAAAAATGATTTCTAACAAACCTAACATTTTAGATTATAGTTTGCATTATTTATGGTATTTTGCTGTGATTTTTCCCCACAATGTAAAATATACATGTTTTGGGAACTGCCGTTTAACCTTATTTCATCATTTATACTTTGATGCATTAACAATTACAGCACATCTGATGCAACTAATTAAATAAAAGTAAACTCATATAAAGTTTCATTATAATTGATTTGTAACAGAGTAATACAGCCATATCTATTATTTTGTTGACAAATTAAGTTAAAATATTTCTTATTTTTATTGCATACTTTATAGATAATTTCTCACTTCTAGGAAAAAGAATCTGTTATTTTGGCTTTCTGCATAGAGAAAGATTTTACATTAATGCATTTAGGACCTTCTTTGTTTCTGTTGTGGTTAAATGTTTAATTGAAAAAGAATAATTTATAATGCCTAATTGCCTTTTTTGAGATGAATTGTACCAAATTAATACTAGAAACAGACTGGAAAGTCACTACAGGGTCCTTCCAGACTAGGTCGCTTGATTCAAACAGTGCCTAGCAGAACATTTGGGTGGGGAGAGGGTATGCTAATAGGCTAGGCAAGGGAGTTAGGAGGAGAATAACAGCCTTTCTGCCAGTCACTAGAATGAGCATCGCCTGGAGCACAGCAGCTAATGAAGTCAGGTAAGCTTCTCCATCTAATGTGTATACATAGCAGAGATAAAAGGCAGGTGGGGCAATTACTTTTGCTGAAGTTTATAGCCACAGATTCAGCCCAACTTTCTACCAGCTGTCATGAACATTCAAGTGTCAAGTCATCAGGAATCTCAGGAAAACATGTCGGGCACCAAGGTAGATCCATGGAGGCAGTGAGAATAAAGATATTGACTATGAAATCTGAAATTCAGGCTCTGATATCTGTATTGCCTCCTTGTGTAATTTTGATTTAGAGTTAAATCAAAACTTAAATTTAGAACACAGCTTGCTTATTTTTCAAATCAGGAAATGATAGATGCTCAATAAATATTTGATGAGTGGATTAATGAATTCCAAATTATTGATTCTTATTTCATGTGTCCAAACAAACAAACAAAAAACACAATCTCTTTTTTGTTTTCATTCACTGTGCTATTACAAGCATCTCTAGGACTCAGTTGTCCATGAAAACTGGGCCAGAGGATAAATCTCAATAACGGAGACCCTGATGTTTTTCAAAATTACAGTTCCCAAATTCTGGCCCATTATGTGTGATTCGAACTGTATCTGAGTTCTGGAAATAACTAGACTTCAATAAATCTTAAGATGAATGTTTTATACAAGAGGCCCCTTCTACGAACAGGCATTGCTTGTTCCAACTATCTTAAAGGATGAAGAATAATCCTTTTCACTTTTAAATTCCATTTGTCCAGGCCAGCATTAAAAAAAAAAGTTCACATACATATGTAATGGAATTTTGCACTTGAATAGGTTTTAGTATTAACAAATATGTGAAAGCAATATTTGTTACCCTTAAAAAGTTAATAATTTTAACACACAATATTTATTTAAAAAACAAAGTGTATGAAAGACTAGGTACTCTACGTTTAGTGGAAAATTATTTTTAAAACTATCTAACATGAATGAGACATGATCTCTCCCTTTGGATACAGTAAAGGCCAGGCACGGTGGCTCATGCCTGTAATCCCAGCACTTTGGGAGGCCGAAGTGGGCAGATCATGAGGTCAGGAGATAGAGACCATCCTGGTCAACATGGTAAAAAGCCATCTCTACTAAAAATGAAAATATTATCCAGGTGTTGTGGCACATGCCTGTAGTCCCAGCTACTCGGGAGGCTGAGGCAGAAGAATCACTTGAACCTGGGAGGCAGAGCTTGAAGTGAGCCGAGATCGAGCCACTGTACTCCGGCCTGGCTACAGAGCGTGACTCTGTCTCAAAATAAATAATAAATAAATAAATAGACTTACAGTAAAATGTGGAATGCAAGGCTTAGCTCATATGCAAAGGTTAATGAAATAGTAAGAAATAACAATGTTGGGTACAGATTATATCATAAGATAGTATATTAGTAATTAATAAATTTGTAGTTCTGACAACAAGTACTACATGGGTCATATAAAGATGAGATCACTGTGGGCTAAATTAATCAGGACAGATTCCAAGGAGGAGATAATTTAACCAGTCCTTGAAGGAGATGTAGAATTTTAATGAGTAGATCTGTTACAGAAAGTCATCTATGGCTGAGGGAACAATATAAGCACAAAGGTGTGAAATGTAGACACACTCAAGGGACAGTAAAGATATGAGTTGAGTATTCATTTATTCTGAATGCAAACAGGAGATCTTTGGGGGAAGAAAATAAAAATTATTATTAGGCCCCTTTGATTTTCCACTCTAGCATTTAAGCTCTATGCTATTTGTGCAAACCCTTTAGATTGCTTGCTCAGCATCCTTGACCCCTTCTTCTATACCAACCAAATCCCTAGCACTGTTCTACCATCCACCTAACCAATGAGATTCAGGGAAAGCTGAACACAGTCCCAGCCCTCTCGTCAGTGATGGGTTCAGGCATTAGGCTCCTCCAACCAGTGCATAGTGTGCACAGAAATGACATTTTCCACACAACTATTGGTGATCCTGAGAGAAGACAGTTGAGCAAAGTTAAATCAAACTGAGTGAGAGTTTCTATCCTAGAATTAAAGGACAGCATTTTTTTTCTTTTCAATTTGATGAAAAGAACATTTCCCTAGTCCTGGTTTTGTATGTTTCTTTTCACATATATATGCATATAGTGAAAGTAAGTTTCAGCCAAAAACATACACAAAGATGCAAGGGCACTGATGGTATCGAAGAAAAGGAAATATAGTCCCTACTGAATCTTCAGTCTTTCAGTTACGTGAGCAACTTACACACCACATTACCTTTAAGCTGTTTTAAGTTGGGTTTTTTGTTTTTTGCAGCCTAATGCATTCCAGTTATGAAGATTCAAATATTTTCAGGAATTTAACAGGAACTAAAACTACCGGCACTAATTAAAACAGGTTGCAACCAAAAGCTTCTTATTACTATAGTTTAATAAGAATAATAGGGGAGTGGGCAATACTTTTCCAAAGGAATTTTGCTAAGAAGTTGTGAAAAATAACAAATTTAAACAGCCAGGAAATAAGAACTGGTAGATTCTCACACTTCATAGCATCATATCCTTACTCTGTAACTAAACTCTGACCACAGACTTCCTGCTTGACACAATCAACACAGGATTTACTCCTTTTCCTACCTTTTGTGTGAAAACCTACTCTGTACTTCATGTCCTTCCCTATTGAACTGGATCTATAGTTGGCCTGATTGTCAATATGGGGATCAAAATACCTAGCCCACTGGGGCAAGTAAGACACATTCCTGAACTTGTCACAAGTTGGAGAAGTCTATTCCACCGATCAGTCAGTTTTTTTTTTTTTTTTTTAAGACGGAGTCTCGCTCTGTCACCCAGGCTGGAGTGCAGTGGCACAATCTCGGCTCACTGCAAGCTCTGCCTCCTGGATTCATGCCATTCTCCTGCCTCAGCCTCCCGAGTAGCTAGGACTACAGGCTCCCGCCACCACACCTGGCTAATTTTTTGTATTTTTAGTGCAGACAGGGTTTCACCGTGTCAGCCAGGATGATCTGGATCTCCTGACTTCGTGATCCGCCAGTCTCGCCCTCCCAAAGTGCTGGGATTACAGGCATGAGCCACTGCGCCTGATCAGTGAGTTTTATAAAATATATGATAGATAAACATAAACACATCTTTGAGTTAAACTAAGCATTCAACCGGTGACAAGTGAAACCTGCTCATTCAAATGATGGAGTATATTCATTAGCTGTATAAAATCTCAGTGGCTTTCAAGATCAAAGGTCTATTTCTTGCTCAAGTTACATACTAGGAGCAGATCTCTTGTTGAAGATTGTTAGAGGTCCTATGTGACTCTGAGGGCTGCTTCTTTCCAGGATTAAGATGGAAAGTGAAACCTCACAATGTCTTCCAAAACTTCTGCTCAGGTATGGTCCAGTCTATGTCCACATATTATTTACCAAAGCTAGATATACACGGACAAGGCTAGCATTAAAATTGCAGCATGGCAAGCAGAAATGCATACTCCCATTGCTTGAAGGCAGCAGGAAGAGTTGGAAACAATTGCACCGTAAGCTACAGCTAGTCAGTTATCCTTTTTATTACCATTGAGAGCCCTTGATGTTTCAGTCAACATGTTAGGGTTGGGAGTAAAGCTATGGGAAAGACTTGACTTCTTTCCTCAAGGGAATCAAAATCTAGCATTAAGATTTGCCAAACATCTACCCAAAAAAAAAGGATTGATTTAATAAGTGATTTAAGTTTAATTGCCAATTGTGTAGGTATGCAGTAGTTGATTATTACTCAAAAGTATATTAGTAACATTAAAAATTAAAGTTAGACACTTTAATTGCTATTATTAAAAAATAAAAGGGAAGAGTCAATAAAACAATTAAAAAATCCCTCTGGGTTTTTTCCTAGTCAAGTTTCCCTTGTTTTCAATTACTGATAACTACTAGCTCAACAAGTGATTGACAAGTACAGTAACCTTCAGCAAGGTAGAACTAAAAAACTATAGTGTACATTTTTAATATGGCAATTAACCTCAAGTATCCTTGGAAATGCACGATTTACTGCAAAATTAATAATAAACTAAAATATATGCAGACTGTAAACATTTCCACCCATTAGATGTGTTCAGCTAAACTTAATCAGCAGTATCAGTGAAATGCAGAATTTCCACATAACCTACACACATTCTGCCTATCGTCTCTGGACTATTTATAATAGCTCTTTATATCATCGCTAGATGACTTATAATACCTAATATAATGCAAATGCTATGTAAATAATAGTTTTACCACATTTTAAAAACTGTTTTTTAATGTTGTGTTGTCATTTTTATTGTTTTGTTTTGGTTTATTTTGAATATTTTTTATTCAATATTGATTGAATCCAAGGATGAGGAATCTGTGGATATGGAGGGTTGACTGTATAGCCACTATATGAGACTATGAGATGTTTCAACAGTACTAGTTGATACCTTAATCCATCCTAACAACGTTTGGGTATTCGAATTAATGAACTGAAGTCACAGTTTATTATTTACTTAGTCACTCAGTCAGTTTACTGGGTGAGTAAGTTCCACCAAGTTTGCGACGTAGTCACCCAGTAAACTAAAAAACAGATCAGCTCTTGGACTATTTCTTTAATCCATTGTGCTAACTTTCGGTATGTAGATAGAAAAAGACTTTGTCCCCAGACAGCTTGGCTGTCCTTGCCCTTCCTGCCATGCCTACCTACTGCAAACTTACCATCTGAATCTCCAGCTTAGCCCAATCCCCAAACTAATTAGAACTCAGCCTGACTATACTTTCTAAGCTTTTCTTCCCTGTTAGTGAGGGGGTTGGAAAGCAGTCTGCTATTTCTACTTCTGGGTTCTGGAGATAGTGGGGTAAACTCCCTCCCGTGGATGCCCAGGTGATCATTTGTCTGCACATTCTGCCTTCTTAGGAGATTTTACCCCTGACTCTAATCTCCATCCTAGCAATCTGCTGCTGTCAGAGCCTGGCCCTGCAGCCAAGACAGCATCTTCTGGACCTTGAAATAATCTGTTATTTATCTTGATTCCTCATCTTTGGGGCTTGATCTTAACTTGACTTTGGTATACTTCTCTGACACAGGGATTAGAAATCTTCTTGATATTAACAACTGCCTGGAAATTCTGGGCCTGTGCTTTTCAACTATTGTCAAATTCTGCTGTCCTTGGCTTTTGATACTAGACCAGAAAGATACTACTTTCTTCCTTCTTCCACCAAAACCTGAATGCTACTTTATTATTTAGGTTGGATGAATCCTCTGTTCATAGTAGTGCTCCTCCTTCCTTCTCTATTGTATCCCAATGACCATGTATCATTCCTTCTTTACAACCAGACTTCCAAGAATGCCTCAGTCCAGGACTGTACAGACACTGACACTCTACTTCTGTGCCAACAATTTAATGTGTTAAATGTTAGAGAAGAAAGAAATCAGGAATACTAATTTCTTTTTGAAATATACTGAGAAATGAGATTTCTCAGGTATAGAGGAGGCACAAACTTAGTTTTATAGATATTACCAAACAATCTTCTAAAATATTTGATCACTTGACACACACAACAGTGTGTCATTAGTGTTATAAACATTTCCACTTGATTGACATTCTTGGCAACACTTGATGTTTTCTGTCTTTTTAATTTTAGCCCTTTGATCAGTGTATTCTTCAATTAGAGTCACTTGATATCTTATTTTGGATAGTTATTAGACTTTTGAATATTTTCATTGTGAAATGCCTGTTAATATATTTTGTCAATTTTTGAGTTATTAGTCTTTATTAAAATGGATTTGAAGATTTCCATATAAATTCTGAATATTTGTTTTTTATTGGATGTATTGGATGCATATATTATGATGATCTCCTCCTAGTCTGTGACTTGCAGAAGTTAGCCTTTTGCAATGTGACTAAAGCTACATATTTTTTTTTAAAAAGAGAAAACACATCTTTTTGAATAATACAGCAGAAGCGTTATACTAATGTTAACTATGTCATGCTTAATTTTAAGTGTCAACATGAGATATTTGTTACATGTATTTGGCTAAGGATCCAATGGTTCAAAGCTATCCTCTGTGGGATTATGACTGATTGCCTCTAAATCAGAATCTCACCCAGGTAAAACAATAATTGTATCATGTTAGGTAGAATTATGACCTTGTTAGTGTCTTTGTTTGGAGATTAAATATGGTATAAAGAGGAGGGCATTAATGCCAGGTTGACAAGGGGAGGACTTGTGATGTTTCATTTTATGTGTCAATTTAATTGGGCTGAGATTTCAGGTAGTTGTTAAAACATTATTTCTGGATGTCTCTGAGGGTGTCTCTGGAAGAGATTCACATTTGGATCAGGTGACTGAATAAAGAACAACCTCATCAATGCTGGTGGCCCTTACCTAATCCACTGAGGGCCTGAATAGAACAAAAAGGTAGAGGAAGGGTAATTTTTCTCCGTCTGCTTGAGCTAGCGCATTCATCTTCTGCCCTCAGACAACAGCATTCCCAGCTCTTGGGCTTTCAGAACTTAAATCATTGGTCCCTAGATTCTCAGGCCCTCGGATTTGGGCTGAATTACACCACTGGATTTCCTGATTCCCCAGTTTGTGGATGACAGATCATGGAACTTCTCAACCTCTATGACTATGTAAGCCTATTCCTATACTTAATTTCTTCGTATTAATTTTCCTATATATTTTATTGGTTCTGGTTCTCTGGAGAACCCTCACCAATACAAGTTAATTTTGGCAAATGAAAACATTTTATGTTATGTTTGTTATGATTATGAGGCTAAATGGGGAAAGTTTTAATTCTTATCATTCCCCTGCCTCATTCACCTTCATGCTTTACAGGGAGGAATTCTTCAGTAAATAAATCCCTGACAATCAGAGTTGAAGTTCATGAAAGAAAACAGAAAGGCCAACAGAGGGATTCAATAAACCCTGGTTCCCTTGAGCAAGTGTTAAATTGGAAGAACTCCACAGTGAGAAGTACCCTCAGGGACTCTAGGTGCATGACCAGTGGGCCTTTGGAGGGTTTGGAAGAAGACTAAGGTCACTGTTAAGTTAAATAGAGAAAGAGGTGGGCTCATTTAAATAAAGCCAGAGATGTCTTTGCTGATTTCTCATCTAAAGGAGTTGTGGAGAGTCGGATAGTCATATTAACTAGAGTAAGATACAGAATTTTTCTTGCTGGTGCCTGCCTGCCTGCCTGCCTGCCTGCCTGCCTGCCTGCCTTCCTTCCTTCCTTCCTTCCTTCCTTCCTTCCTTCCTTCCTTCCT